>NC_041214.2:70711815-70732927 GCF_002837175.3 Physeter macrocephalus | reverse complement strand
ATGGCTCACGGGCCCAGCCGCTCCGCGGCATGTGGGATCTTCCCGGACCGGGGCACGAACCCGTGTCCCCTGCATCGGCAGGCGGATTCTCAACCACTGTGCCACCAGGGAAGCCCTATTAGGTTTTTTAATGGCATGCTATTAGTGATTTTTTTTTTGGTTGATTAATAAATGTAATGTCTTCCTGGCACATTTTATAAATAAGTTGAGGATGACCTGTTCCTTCTCAATGGCCTGTTCCTATGTGGCCGTTGGGGAGGTTGGATGACCCTGCTCATCCATATATTTATATAACTTCTCTAAAAGGCAGCCAGCCTAGTCCTTTATACCATAGCATGCTTGATACAAAGGCCATAAATGTTTCTTATCCATTCAGTTAGTTAATTCTATTTGCAAATTTACTCTACTTGTGAATTGCCTACTAAAATATATGGTGATGCTTCAGATTTTTAATCCAGCTTTTATTTAAAATCAGTAACATTGTACCTTTTCTTTTTCCATGTAACTATAAAAGTAATCCTTGAGAGAATGACCCAGGGAAAGACTGTCTAAAATTCATTTTGGGAAAAACTATCTAAAATTCATTTCAGAAAGGCCAAATGTTGGATCTCAGTGTTTCTGTCTAGTCTGGGAATTTGAGTCATCATTGCTAACTATCTGAGCAGAGCATTGCACAATATGCTTTGGTTATTTTCTAGCCAAATATTAGTCTAACTTCACCAAACAATTCAGTCTATAGACCAAGTTCAGACCCAAAGAGCAACCTAAATACATTCCTTAAGTAAGGGAAAAGAAGAGAAAAGAAAGCAGAAAAACATAGCTAGTCTTAGGTTTCTTAAAGGAAATGTTAAGGTTCTCTAGTAAAAGAGAGTTTATAATGTGTTAAAGAAAATGAAAGAGTTGAGTGATGTGAATGCAAAGTGGCAGGGATGTGGCCCATTGCAGAAGTGTCAGATTCAGAGTCCAGAGGTCTGATCCCAGCCCCTCCACTAACTAGCTCCACAATGTTGGGCAAATTACTTCTTTTTCTGAAGCTCAGATTTCTCATCTGTAAAATGATGGAGCTGGTCCTTGTTCCCTAAGGTCCCATTCAACTCTAACATGTTGAAGTTATGAGCCTATATAAGATTTGAGATGGCTAAAATAGGAGAAGGAGGCAGATGGTATATTGGGCTCAAGAGCTCTGACTAGGAAGAGTAATAGGAGTCAAGAAGTGGAAAAAGAAAAGCAGACACAATTCTATTTAAAACAAGTAAAAAAAAACTGAACACACCTGGGAAAGTAACTAAAGAAGGTAATAGCTGATAGCAAAGTCCATTTCCAAAGGTATGGGAAGAAAAATTGGCAAACAAGACAAAGATGTATGAGGAAAAGAGCATGGCAAAAATTAAAATGTTGCTCATTAGGATGAGCAGAAAAAGAAAAAAAAATGTCTAGTGAGAATTCAGGTCATCACATATTCACACTGCCAAATTCTTAAAAAGGAAATCTATACCTAGTGGTAAACATGCATTTTTTTAAAAAATGTAAATGTGTATCATCCTTCATGTGTCTATTTGTCTATGGTTTGAGCCAGGCTGGGGAGCATGGTCTTATATGACATGTAACAGGGAATCCCCATTACATAGTGAAGTGACAAGATGAAACACTGCCTATTGCTATAGACTGAGTGTTTGTGTCCCTCCAAAATGTATATGTTGAAATCCTAACCCCCAGTGTGATGGCATTAGGAGGTGAGGCTTTTGGGAAGTGTTTAGGTCATAGGGTGGACCCCTCATGAATGGGATTAGTGCCCTTATAAAAGAGGCCCCAGAGTGCTGTCTTGCTGTTTCCACCGTGGGAGGACACAGCAAGAGGAGGGCCCAGAAGAGCACCTCCACCAGAACCACCCCCATGCTGTCATTCTGTTCCTGCACTTCCAGCCTCCAGAAGTATAAGAAATAAATGTTTGCTGTTTATAAGCCACCCAGTCTGTGGGATTTGTTCTAGCAGCCCGAATGGACTAAGACAGAGATGCAGAAAAGTTAAATAAATTGCCCAATATCACAAAGCAAGTAAGAGATGGAGCCAAGCTTCCAACATGAGCCATATGATTCTGGAACCTCTTTGCTGCTTCTTTGACACCCGTAAGTCTTTAATATTAATTAAGATAAATGCTGCAAAGGGAAGTAACCTGGCCCAGGGGGTCGGGGAAGGCCTCCCTGAGAAGGGGACATTAGAGCTGAGACCTGAAGATGAGCAGGAGTTAAGCAGGCACAAAGGGGAAAGCTGCTCCAAGTGATTATCAAATAATTACACTTAACTTTTATTCACAAAGGCCGTTGTACCATTAGCACACAGAGATGCCTAAAATAGCTTTAAGTACACTTTTTAAAAATTATTTTAGTAATCCCAATGGTGTACAGAATTATCTTTTTATGTAAATTCAGGATTAGACAACCATTTCTCTCTAGGCTGTGCTATAGAAATAGTCTCTAAGAATCATTCCTGGATCACAGTGCCAGGAACCTGAAGATTCTCGTAATGAAGCCCTCACTTCCAAATGATGAGAGCGGGGAAGTTGAGGAGATAGGGTTTTCAAGGTGCTTGGCTATTCTGTATAGAGAGGATCCAAGTTCTATAAATGAAGAATAACTGGAAACCACCCACCTCTGACCTTCTCTCCATCCACTAGCTGGGTGCTCACTGAGGGAGGGCAGGCAGGATTCTCAGTCCTAGGGTTAAGAAGAGCTTCTGTGGTTCAGGATGGAGCTATTCCTGGTCACAATGCAGCAAAGGGAGCAGATAAGATGGTCAGCTTTGGCCACTGCTGCTACGGGGAGCAGCACACAGCAGGCTACAAATGGCGGGAATCATGGGTGCCCGTGGATGCACGCGGCTATGCTGTGTCTGGGAGGTATGAAGTGAAGGGACAAAGGCAGCACTCCTTTTGTGTCAGGGGGCATATATTGAAAGCTAGATCTAGACCAGTTCTAAAATATATTTTACAATTATGGGTCTAGGAGAGTTTTTATGCTTTGTGCTGCTTCTTCCAGAAACTATGCTCCTATTCCTCAGAAAGGAAAAAGGCCATGTCCATAATTCTAGCCTTAGGTTTCTTTTTAAGAAGGGTAAAATGGCCATCATAGCCCAAGCATTCCTAGAAAACTGTTCCTACCACCACTTGTTTTTTAATCATGACTTCCATTTCCAGTGATGCGTCTAGCAGGGACCTCATGGAGCAGGCGTCATGTAACAACAGTCATACATAAAGACTCTACACATACTCTCCACTGGCCTACCTTAGAGAAATGATCCGGGGTTGGAATATTTACCTGGGGGAGGAAGGGCAGCAAACTCATATTTATTGACAACAGTTCTGTAACTGGCACTTTCGCAAATACACTGAGCCTTCGCATCCACCCAGCAAAAGGAACCCAATGTTCGGAGGAGGACACCAAGGCTCAGGGCCTCCACCTTCACATGAGCCCCTCTTGCAAAGTGATTTTTCTATGTGTGCCTTGAGAAAGGCAGGCAGAGAGCATCAGGAATGTGATCAGCGCTTTCGTGTGCTCGGCACAGATTTTAGGTGCATCTGATAAGGTTTGCAGAAGCAGTGCAGATGCGACCTGCAGACTCTGCCCCTCTGGGGTAGCCCAGCTGTGGACTACACTGTGAAGTGTCTGCGTACACAGAGAGGCCGCAGGCTGACTTTCAAAGCAGCAACACCCATGTCTCAGGGTACCACCCACCACTGAGCAGCCAGCTTTGGAAATCCCTCGGAGGAAGAGTGAAAGGCGACGTGACCTCGATTGAGACAGAGTGTCTGGACGAAGCTGGTGAAGGGCAGTGCGTGAAGGGGTATCCAGGGCACAGGGCAAAGGTTGGGGAACCTGGCTCCAAATGGGACTGAGATCACCCAGGTCCCTTCTGCCAATGAGGCGAGTTTGGGGAAAAGGTTGATGGAGCAAAGTTTTCCAAAGGAAAACTGCCAAGAGCATTTTAATCCTTCTCTCACTAAAACATGAAGAACAGCCATTTATTTGCTTCACCTCTCACAGAAAAATAAATAACTGACCCATCAAAGCCTATGGAGCTGACCTTGGCCTCATATTTCCCGTTGCCTCAAGATCCAGTCTTTTATTCCTTTTTTACTAACATTAAATTGTGGGTTATTAAAATGTAACGCAAAAAAACCTAGCTTGTGAAAACTAAAACTACTAACAAGCAGTCGATGTTAGTTAGGATTATTTTTTTAAGGGTATTCATATGCAACATTTGTCTCACTTCAACATTTTATTTCCAGTTAAGAACACAATGCTTTTTCTTTTCTTTTAAGAAAAAATACACGCACATTCTGAAAGGTTGTACTATTTCTTCTCTCCTTGGGCGTGGGTGGCAGTGCCAACAATAGAAATCAGCATTAGGAACATGTGACTTCCCTTTTCAATGAGGACATAAACACGTTACAAGTAAATGCTGAAATAATGACTTTCTTTGGACATTTTTTTAATTAGAGCTGAAAGAGTTTAGAAAAAATAATAACCACCTGGCAAGCCAGCTCCTCTTTGAAAGCAGAATTAAAATCAAATGAGAGAAATAATTAGGACAGCTGGAAATAATAAAAACAATAGATACCAGACACATCTTTGACAAAACACAACAAACCAGAGACATTGCAATGTAAAATCTTAGTTGTGTCACAGCTCGCTAAATCTCTCTCCTTCCACCACCCCCCCACCCAGTTCTTGATCACAGTGGAAAAACACTGTATATCAACATGCAAGCCAAAAAGCAATAACATTGTTATAGCCTGAATGGGCATGACAATAAACAGAGGTAGCTGCTATAGGATAGTGTATCTAAACAGACACAATACTGCAATTTGAATGAATTACGCTTCTCCTTTTTTGTCCCTTGTATGCAGTGTGAATTTTTACTTCTTGCAAGTTGTTTGTAGACTAATACCAACTTTTTCATGTATGTATCAAGTCTTAAATATGGGACTGATTTGGATTCTAATGTCCAGAATCAGAATGAAAACAAAAAAAACAGGAAAAAAACCCTCACCTGAGATGAATTATGCCACTCCTATAGAATGCAGAAGCTTCTGTAGTCACTGCTATTCTAAATAGCATTTTTTTCTTTCCATTTTGCAGGGGGTAGGGAGAGGGCCATATGCCAAAATGCTAACAGTGGTTTTCTTTGGGAAATGGAATTTCTGGTAATTTTAATTTGTATTTATGTTCTTTTCTATATTTACCAAATTTTTCATAATTTAAAGCCAAACATAATTTCATGTAAATCCTTCAATCCTATAAATGCATCTAAGAAGGGGAAGTGACCCAGAGCACATTAACAACATTAAATATAAGCTATAGGCAATGGGAATGGAATGCAGAGGAATGAAGTTCACAGACTTTGCAACTCCATTAAAGTGCAAATCACTGGCACTGTAAGTTACCTGTAATGTAGGGAAGGGTGGATCTGGAAATCAGGTTATCTAGATATTCAGTGACTGACATCCTACATGGTGGTGTGAAAGCCACTTAACCTCCCCAAGTCTTTTTGCCATCGGAATATCTTCTTTTCCACAGGCAAAGCTTCTGCTTCAAGTTAATGGAAACTGAGAGAATTGGGACACCTCTCCCTTTACTTTTTCTCTCTGTCAAACCAAGATAAAGGTTTTATTCAAACTTTTTTATTTGAAGAGGAACAGCACCTGAATGAAATTTGGTCATGATCAGAAATCCTAAGAATTAGAAATTTTCCAAACACCCACAGAAATGATATAATGCCTTGAAGAATGAGGGGGAAATTGTTATGAACAAAAATATAGCTATCTAAGCAGTCTTCCTTGAAATAAAAATGTTTTCCATATATGTGCATTTATAAAAGAAATATCTATCAAAAAGAAAAAAATGGAAGAAATTTTAAATTAAAGATTTAATTTAATGAAAATGATTCAGGTTTTTACATTTTAGTACACTGGCAAAAGCAATTTTTTTTTTTAAATTTGAATAGTAATAGCTAGTTTAACCTTTTTTTTTCCCTAGAGGTTTAATTTGGCCATGACTCTTTTGAAAAATTCAAAGTCTTTCTTCTACATGTTTAATAATTGTATTTAATCTCCCACAATCTGTCCAATTGAAAGTCAAAAGATTACTTTTGAAAAGTCAAAAGTAGAAAGATTACTGATTGTTTACCCAATTCTGCAATTAACTAACTAAAATTAATGAGTAATCTTGAACAAGTTGTTTGATATCTATGAATCACACAGTCCTGCTCACCAAATATTTGTTCAATGAATGAATGAATGAATAATGCTGATTTCTCACCCTGTCACTTGATGGCTCACTCTAACCTTCTATGACCTATGTGTTCCTGTTAAACTATAGCAACAGTTCCCAAACACAAGTCAGCTGATGAATACCAACCCATCAACCAGTGTCAGCCTGTGATGAAACTTTCCAGACCTCGCATACAATGAGAGGAAATAAGGAAGGACAATATAGCTGGTTTCTCATAAAGCTAAATGTACCTAATTTAAAGGACTCTCCTGTAGGCTGAGAGTATGTCCTTTGTATTTCATTGAGGTGGTAATATCTTTTCTTTCATGAAATGATTTTTAAAAGTACTAATTGTTGGAGCTTTTTAGGGTCTTTACTTGGCAAAATATAAAGTCCACAATCTTATGTCAGTCCCCACTCTTGTCTAATTTTATTGCTCTGTAAACGCTCTAAGTCTGGAAACTACTGACTTACAAAATGTGCATTACTTCAGGTACAAGAAAAAAGGAGCTTTCTCTTTTCCCATCCCAGGTTTGTCACTCCTGGGAGGACAGAGAGTCTATTGGCTGCTTCTCTACTTCAAACTTTTCTTTTCAAACTCTTCCATCCCCCACAATCCCCTAAATGCAAAGGGGTAACCAGGTAACCACTTTCTGCATCACAATGGAATAGTAGACCATCTATTCCAGGGAGAAATGATGTAATAGATGCAATTTCATTGACTCTCTCATAGTCCCTTCTACAAAACTGCAATGCAGCCAGTTCTAAGATTGACATCTACCCCAAGGCCAGCCAACTCATTTCCTAACCAATTACCAACAAGATCCCCTCTCTTTGAATCTGTGCGAACAGGACATAAAGCTGGTCTGTGGTGGGTACTGGGCCCAAGAGACCAGGATACAAAGTTGGGGCTATTGAAGTCATACAGAGCCACGTGTAAGGTGAGGAGGGCAAGCTGCTCAGGACAAACATCAGGGTGGATGTACAGAGAGAAACAGACTCCTCAGAAACCATGACAGTAGCTTCATTCTTCATTTCCAACTCCCAACTCCAGATGGATTCTATGAGCTCCTTATTTAACCCCTTCTTCCGCCGTCTCCCTTTTTGTACTTGAGCTGGTGGATATCTGTTCCATGTCTGAAAGAACACTGTCAAGAATTGAAAACATAGGGGCTTCCCTGGTGGCGCAGTGGTTGCCCGTCCGTCTGCCGATGCAGGGGAACCGGGTTCGCGCCCCGGTCTGAGAGGATCCCACGTGCCGCGGAGCGGCTGGGCCCGTGAGCCATGGCCGCTGAGCCTGCGCGTCCGGAGCCTGTGCTCCGCAACCGGAGAGGCCACAACAGAGGGAGGCCCGCATACCACAAAAAAAAAAAAAAGAATTGAAAACATGGACTAACATTCATGCGTTCTCACAAGAGTGATTTACCATTCCTTTTTGCCCAAGTTTTTGTGCTTGTGTGTTTGGTTGGTTTTTATTTGCTAGACATTTTTTCTTCCTTATTTCTGCAGCACCAACAATATACAAACCAGCAGTCATACCTCCTCCTCTATGTTCCCTTTAAGCTTTGGGCAAAAATATTTTGCATGCATGAGAAAAAGCATAGCTCTCAGCCCTTCTCTTCACCCTGCATCCATCCACCCCCATCTTCACCATGATGTAGGCTTGATCATGTGTCCCACCCCAGCCTGGTGCCCTGCTCAGACTCAGAACCAGGTAAGGCACAGCTCAGAACCACAGAGAGCACATCAGTGACTCCACTGGGTAAAATTCCTCAACTCTGCCATTTTCCCATTGAGAAAAAATCCAGAGGGGTGAAGTGAGAATTTAATGTCGGGCAAGGAAAATAGCATTTTATTTAATCTTTTCTACTACCCTAAAAGGTAAAATGTCGTCCCCATTTCCTATAAAAGGAAACTAAGCCTCACAAGGCTTGCCTATGGTTTACCAAAGATCACATTACCAATGAGAGCTGAGTCCTGGCTTTGAGTGAAACTTATTAAACTCCAAAGTCTATACTTGTTTAAAAATATATCTTACTGCCTCCAAATTTTTAGTAGTCAAGCCACATTTAATCCCAAATCACATGACACCTAACTCCTAAACAAGTGCTCTCTCCATCAAATATGCAGGAACAGCTCAGAGAAAAAGCTGTAGAGATGTGGCACTGGGTAGATAATGAGAAGGGAGGGCAGCTGAGTGCACTCTTATTACCTCAACCCTTTCCAATATTCTTCTCTGCCTTCATCAACCAAGCACATGATTCAGAGCCATCTTCAGGTTGTGGTCCTGAGTCACTGCCCCTACCAAGTCCAGGACTAGGGTAGGCAGCGGCTAAGGTGGCCGCCAATGACCCCCACCTGTTAGTATTCATACTCTTGTACTCTCTCCCATTGTACCTGCATTGGTCTAGGTAGGTTATTTTAAAAATGCAATTTCTGTCTTGAGTGCGCTCCCCCCACACACCCACTCTCTCTCTCTCCCTCTCTCTGTCTTGGATCACACACTCCAGGGGAAGCCAGCTGCCATGTCACGAAAACACTTGGGTAGCCTACAGAGATGATCTGTAGATGCCTACAGAGACTTTAGATGCACTAAAGTCTCCAGCCAACAGCCAACAAGGAAACAGTCTGTCAACAACCATGCAGGTGAGCTTAGAAAAGACTCCTTCCCCCAAGCAAGTGTTCAGATGAGACTGCAGCCCTGGCAAACACTTGCATGCAACCTCATGAGAAACCCAGGACCAGAACCACCTAGCTAAACTGCTCCCAGATTCCTCATCCACAGGAAAACAAAATTGTTATTTTAAGCTGATATGTTTAGGTGTAATTTGTTGTGCAGCAACAGATAACAAATTCAAGCCCTGAGAATTCTCTCCAAGTACTAAACATTTCTTCTACCTTGGCCCACTCAGGTGTTCCCACCAGGGGAAGAACAATTCTTCTCCTTTGCCTTCCATAAACATTTGTGTCAATACACTAACTCCCCGTCTCCGGCTGGGGAGTAAGCTCTAAGGCTAATTCTCAAATACTTTCACTAGAAATATGTATGTGGTTCTAGATAGTGCAATCTTCAGAAAGCCACTACTGTCTCTCTTTCCCTTGCTCCATCATTTTTATACTCACTTTGGTTTGTGGAATCTTTTTCTCACCAGTCAATAGAAGCCAGAGAATTTTAAGGAAGAGTTTGACTCCTCTCCTGAGCAGAATATTTAAGTCATACATTATTGTTTGTTTTCAAGCAAACCAGTACAATTATGCAACAGAAATTCTTTTAAAGCATCTGGGACTTCATTCAGCTCAATTTAAAATCCTGTGGGGTTTATTACCAGAATGAATGATTATAAAATATATACATGCAAATGAAGAGATAAGAAAATTAAAGAGCATATGAAATTTAATGCACGCTACTTGTAATTCCATGCCAAATTGTTACAAAAGACAGTGGCTATGCAATACCATGTAAAAATGTGGTTTATAATATTTATGACTTTGGAATGTGGATTTAATATTCTATTGTCATGAATAGATATTATAAATCAGAGTAGAGAATTAGTTTCTGGGTGCTAATAGGAAGGGGAGGGGAAGAAAGGTTTACAGCTGTCATCAGTTTTACTGCCAAAATAAAGAGCCCTGCTTTCACCCCAATAGTACACCACAGTGAAAATCTTGTGAAAATGGAGATTCTCTGTTTTTCAGTGTTCTTATTCTAAGAGCTCATTTGGGGCCAATCTAATTTAATCAATATGTATTAAGTGTCAAAAATGTGAAAACTAATATATTTGAGAATTTGGGGGTTGAGGGGAAGGGAATAAAAATTGAACCTTACAATCCCTATTTTTGAGGAGATCACAATCTAGAGAGATAAGCAGGTATGTGCATAAAGAATCTGAAACAGGATTGTGTAAATTGTTGCAGCCGCCAACAACAGGCTTCCACCTCCAGACTCCTCTTCTAATCCATCCTCCTCATGGCTGCCTGAGTTAGTTACCCAATATAAAAGTCTACTTGTTTCGCTCTCCAGCACAAAGCTCTCCATTGCTTAGAAAATTATAGTCCAGACTCCTTAGTACAAGGCCCTTCAACATTTGGTCTGAAACTACCTTTTCATATCCAAATAACACTCTGGAGAACAATGGGTAAGAAAAAAAAAATAGATTCTACTTGAAAAGACTAAGGATTCCAATATAGTTCTTCAAATAGTGTATGGACATCCACTGTTTCTGCAGGACTCATCCCTTCCTAAATTTTGTCTTCAGCAAGAGAACTAGTTTCTAAAGAAGGATGGAGTCATGTCAACCACGAAGCAGCTGGGGCATTTCCTTGCAAGGACTGGTACAGAAGGAAACAAATGGGTGTGTTACTATGAAAGAAATTCACTGATATTTGCATCTCCTTTTCCTAGCCCCTCCCACCTCAGTCCCATCAAAGAGGAAAGTGTTGTACTTCTAAATGTCTCAGGTCTCTTATACTTCATTCAGGAAGAGAAACTGCTCTGAGATCTCCCCTGAATATAGAGGGGTTGGTGAGATTTGGAGACAGAGAAAATTGGTTAATATTTATTAGGCTGAGGCAGCAAGATCCAGCACTGGGGAGGTAAGAGTTGAGGAGCCTTAGAATGAGAAGGCTTTTTTCTTTGGATTTGAGTTTTTTAGTGGGTGGGGAATTCATGCATGGTGTAGAGACAGGTCCTTCTTTATGCATCACTCCTACATCACAGTGTGCCTTTAGAAGGGAGACACTGTGAGAGCACAGCAGGTGGTAGAACCCCTGAGCAGTCGCTAGGGAGCAAAATGTCTGCCTGAACTCCCAGTATAGTCAGGAGATCAGCCCCAACACGGGGAGGAGTAATAAGGGCAGCACCATGGACCAATGCTGCCCATCCTCATTGTGCCCCATGAGCCCCTAATAAACTCAGTTTCTGTGCAATCTCAAAGAAAAGGCAATCAGAGTTTGAGTCTTCCACCAGTCAAAGTAGAGTGAGTTCAGAGAAATTTATATTCGATTTAGAGATTTAAGGAATGCATCTTACATCATGTTTTAAAATCCTTGTATACCAGACATAGTTCAGGGGCTGCTTCCAGATAAGAATGCTCGGGCCACTGTTTCCAGATTCTTGAACACCCTTTGCCATGCCGAACCCCATATACACAGGTCTATAGAGGACACCAAAGTACACTTTATGGAAAAACCCATAGGCAGAGCATTGGGTCCTGCCTTGGAGTTTCCCTTTCGGGCTGAGGAGAGGCTGGTGTGCCTTTCAGCAAATGTCCCAGGTTATTCTGACTGGGGGCACTCTTCCAACCGGACTTTGAAAAACACTGACTTAGACCACTGGCTCAGAAACCCCCTCTCTCCGGGGTGCACCGCTATCTGTGGGGAAGGTTCATTTTGTTTGTGTTATCCTGGCTCGGCTTCTCACTTTGCACAGCCCAAGTATCTCAGCAGATTTACATTTAAGATCCACACATACCCATATGGTTTCTACCCAGTATTAAATATTTGTTATCTTTAATCATATTTTATATCTCTCCTACTGAACCGCAAATCTCTCTGGGGCTGAGACTTCATTTTATTCATTTGGTTTTCTCCCACTTATACTTGCCACAGTGACTTGCAACTAATAAGTGCTTAATAAATGTTTGTAGAATGAAAGGACTGCAAAAATAATTAGGTGTTGTTCTGAACCAGCAGCTTGCCTAATTCAATTTAAAACAAGACAGTCAAGAGAGGAGTACGAAAAGATGACATTAGTGAGAATTCATATCCATTTCTAATATTTTCATTTAAAAAGAGAAACTTAAAATATGGTTTGGAACAGTTCCTTAAGGCATATATTTTAATTGCCAAAACATTTTTGTTCTCCCCCCATGTATTTAAAATAGCTGCTCTCTCAGTAGAATATAATCACTGAGGAACATGAACAAACTCAGGCCACTCATCTCCACTCTACAGGCATGTTCCATTAGAACTCTTCTCAGCTGTCTTGGTTCAAGTCTGGAAAGCACTCTGCGGACACCTGGGAGGAGGCAGCTCTCCCTGCTGTTATCCTCCCCAATTTTTCAGTCAAGATGTTTCTTTTGTTTGTTTGTTTGTTTTGTTTTTTTGAGGTACGCGGGCCTCTCACTGTTGTGGCCTCTCCCGTTGCGGAGCACAGGCTCCGGATATGCAGGCTCAGTGGCCATGGCTCACGGGCCCAGCCACTACGCAGCATGTGGGATCTTCGCGGACCGGGGCACGAACCCGTATCCCCTGCATCGGCAGGCGGACTCTCAACCACTGCGCCACCAGGGAAGCCCAGTCAAGATGTTTCTAAGCCAAGATGGGCTTTCTAATCCCCAGAGACTCTGATAGACTGAAACTCGAGTACCTGTATTTTTAAACAACCTCCTCCTGGGGTTCTAGGAGCCAGGGGTAAGAGTCACAGGTGGAGTCCTGGTAAACAGAAAGCTGGCCTTGGCCACTGGCTACCCGGAATTTCCTGGTTGGCTGGGGCGGGAGTCGGCAGGCTGCCGCCACAACCACCAGCCCCCGCCCCCCCCCCCCCCGACCTGTTCACCTTCTCAGCTCAGGCTTGTGGGCACTTTATTGGCTTCCGAAGGGAGAAGCCTAGGCTGCAGGGTTCCCAGGCTGACCGCTCACCTTGCAGAGAGAGTTGAGTGATGTCTGGCCCCTCCCAGGTGCTCAGGCGGCCACTCCTGCATTCCTACATTCCTGGATTCCTGGGAGCATTTCTACAAGCACACCCTCATTCCTGGCAGGAGGGGACCTGTGCTGGCCATGGGGGCAAACTCTGTAGTGCAGCAGCCCTTGTACATGTATCACCTAGGAGTACATGTGAGTACTTGTCAAACGCCTAGATCTATGAATTCTACCATCGCACATAATAGAATTTTTCCCATTAAATTCAGTGAAAGGAACTAGAACATTGTAATGAGTTGCTTAATGAAAATAATGGACTATGTAAGGAGGAATGGAAAGCGTGAACCTGCAAGAGAGGGATGCTGGGCAGCCAGCTAAGTTTACACACCAGCTAAGTGACTCCTGGGCCACTGCGGCCAGACAGCATGTGATTCAAATCTGTGCTTGAGCAGAAAAACAAATTGCTATGCGTCATAAATCTTCTGGGTCATCTGCAAATAGCTGAAGCGGGGAATGTTAAATCCATGAATGCCAAGAATGTATTCATATATCAGAATGAACATTTGTGCCGACAACATGAGTCCAAGTGAGAGAAACATGCAGTTGCATTTATGTGTAAACGTGATAGATAAAAAACTATCCACTGACTCTTTGAATAGATAAAAATCTATCCACTGACTCTTTGAAACAATATCTCTACAGCCCCCTATATTTCAAAGTCAGCAATAGGTATCATAAACAGATTTTTCTGAGTCAAAATCAGAGCATGTGATTTTTTTTTTTTTTTTTTTTTTTGCGGTACGTGGGCCTCTCACTGTTGTGGCCTCTCCCGTTGTGGAGCACAGGCTCCGGACGCGCAGGCTCAGCGGCCATGGCTCACGGGCCCAGCTGCTCCGCGGCATGTGGGATCTTCCCAGACCGGGGCACGAACCAGTGTCCCCTGCATCAGCAGGCAGACTCTCAACCACTGCGCCACTAGGGAAGCCCAGAGCATGTGATTTGAGAAAATATTTTTTCTGCGTTGTAAATGTATTTATAAAGAAGGTTGCCTTGGGCTCCTAGGATGACAAAAAAGCTACAAAAACAGGGATGCTGACAGGTAGTGCTAAGGCTGGAAGGAGGGAAGTTCATCTGAAGAAGGCGGCAGGTCTGGATCACATAGCACTTAGGCACATGTGAGACTGCACCTGAGCAAGAGCCCAGGAGACCAGGGGACCCTACAGACAGCCCGGGGGCATCCAAGGGTGTGCCTGGAGAGGAAGGGCCCCAAAAGTTCAAAAGAAGTCGAAATGAAGAGGCAGAAGTGTCCTTCTCCAAGATCACCGAGGCAGTTGCATCAACATCTAAGAGATTAGAATCCACCCCAGGGAGGAGGGGGAGGAAGAAGAAGAAAATCTGAGGGGTAATTTTAATTTGAAGGTGATTGAATTATAAACCTGAACTTGCTGAGAAGTGTCTGAATTAGATTGAGTTTACTCAGAAATGACTAAATTCAAAACATTCTGCTGCGTCAGAAATTACATTTATTGTAAGAAGATAAGACAGTTTTGCACATCTGAGTGGGTGACTGGGAAAGAAAAAGCCATCTCTTAGGTTTCGTTTATTCTCTCCTCAAGTGGGCAAGGTCCCTTCTTCCACTGAGGCCAGGGCAAGAGCGATGGCCACTCCCTGAGGTCTCCTTCCAAAGCCACTGTAGTGGGAAGTGGCCAAGCTGAGGCCACCAGCAGAGGCAGGTGTATCTATGCATTCCGTCATTCAGTTACTCCACAACTGTCTTCTTTGTGCTCCACACCCCCAAGCCCTGGAATTCTGAATCAGGGAGCCAAGAGGAAGTTTGGGAAGCCAAGAACAACCACACCAGACTTTCCTCTAGATAGACAGCCCCTTTTAAAAAAACTTCCTTAACAACGAGATTTTTTTTTTTTTTTTTTTAACTATAAAAGCCAGTATTGCCACTGTGGCAGGGAAATGAGCACACACACCCACCACTGCACTGGGAGTAGAATGTAAATGTGAGTGGCTTTTCTAGAAGGCAATTATATACTCTGTATCAAAAGCCTTTAAAATGTGCATACTGGGGCTTCCCTGGTGGCGCAGTGGTTGAGAGTCCGCCTGCCAATGCAGGGGACACGGGTTCGTGCCCCAGTCCGGGAAGATCCCACATGTCGCGGAGCGGCTGGGCCCGTGAGCCATGGCCGCTGAGCCTGCGCGTCCGGAGCCTGTGCTCCGCAACGGGAGGGGCCACGGCAGTGAGAGGCCCGCGTACTGCAAAAAAAAAAAAATGTGCATACCTTCTTAACCAGAAACTCGAGGTCTAGAAATTTGCTTAAGGCAGTAATTAAATAGACGAATATAGTGTAGTGGTTAAGAGCCAATCCTTGATGTCAGTAGAATCTGGATTCAGGTCCTGAATCCACTGATGAGCTGAATGAAATTTTGGACAAGTTACTGAAGGTGAACTTCAACACCCTGTGTGAAATGGGGGTAACAGGAATAGCCGTCACACAAGGCTGTTATGAAGATAAAATATAAGTATGGAAATGCTCCACACCAGTACACCTGGCAAGGTACATAAAGATGATGGTACAAGGATGGTCATCACACAATTGTTTGTACAAGGGAAAAGCTAAAAATGCAATGAAACTAATAATAAGTGAAGCATTAAACAAATTATGATGCACCCATATAATGAATATTAAGCTGTCCTTTAAAAATGTTATGGAAATATATCTATTTTGCTATAGAAAGATATTTACAATGTATCATCAAGTGAAAAAAGCAGGCTTACAAACTAGTATGCACAGCATAATCTACTTTTGTTTATACATGCACATATATGCATAGCAAAATATGTGAAAAGATGGACTCGATATTAAGATCATTGTTTGTGAGTGAGATTTTTTTTAACCTGTATTTCCTTGGCTTTTTGTATTGAATATGTATTGTGCTTGCACTAGCAAAAAAATTTTTTTCACAATGTCACTCTTAGTGCAAACGCTCCTTGGGAAGTCATAGGTAAATTTTATCAGGTAATTATCAAAAATCAAGATGATCCCTCACAGAAGAATCCCAAGTAATAATGTAGAAGGGGTGAGGGGAATAGAAAATCACGATAGAAAAAAACAACAGTAATAATTGCTGCAGGCAAGATCCACCACTGGCTGCTCCAATTTGTCGGTGAAAGTTCAAGTAGAATAGTTACATTGTCTCAAAGGATCTCCCTCAAGATAGCTATTAATTACCAAGGGGAAAACAGTAGCTTTACCATGGAAACGACTGGCAGACAGCAGCTTAACAACATGACCATGTGACCAAGGTTAACATGACCAGCAATGAGACACATCAACACCATGAATGAACCCCCTGATGTGATGTCCTGCATGAGAAGCACATGTGACTTCTGTAGTACTCTTGCCAAAAAAGGCACAACTTCCATCTCACCGTGGGAACACATCAGACAAACTCAAATTGAAAGATAGTCTGTAGACTACCTGACCAGTTCTCATTAAGAGTATCAAAGTCATGAAAGATAAGGAAAGACCAAGGAACTTTCATACACTGAAAGAGACAAAGGAGACATGACAACTAAATGTAATGTGAGATCCTAGTTTGGCTCTTAGAGGAGCTAAAGGAAACTAGTGGAGGAACTGGGGAAATCCAAGTAAAGTCAGTAGTTGATGGGGCTTCCCTGGTGGCGCAGTGGTTGAGCATCCACCTGCATCAGCAGGGGACGCGGGTTCATGCCCCGGTCTGGGAAGATCCCACATGCCACGGAGCGGCTGGGCCCGTGAGCCATGGCCGCTGAGCCTGTGCATCCGACAGGCTCCGCAACGGGAGAGGCCACAACAGTGAGAGGCCCACGTACCACAAAAAAGAAAAAAAAAAAAAAAGTCAGTAGTTTAACTAAGAGCATTACCCTAATGTTAATGTCTTAGTTTTTGATCATCGTTACATGGTTATATAAGATAGTAACATTAGAAGAAGCTGGGTGAAAGGTATATGGAATTCTGTACTATTTTGGCAATTTACTTATACATCTAAAATCATTTAAAAATAAAAAGTTTAAATATAAAGCAAGACTGGACAAGCCTAGGTACTTGGGGTTAGTCATTATTGGGAAGTCCCCAAGACAGACTAGGCAGGAAAGGTCTCAGTCCTATATTTCCTTCTCCTATTTGAACAGAAAATATTACTTTTACAACTTGTTGGGCTAAAATTAGATTAAAGCAAACATAGGGGAACGTAGCATACCAGTTTTCAGCACACAGCCACAGAACATTCACAGATATTACCAACATTCAACATTTCTCTTTTGAATTGTCACTCTTCAAAAACCATAATTTCCCCATTCCAGTTCATTGGTTCAATTCCTTTTTTTATCTCAACAATCTTCTTTTTTTCAAGTCATATCTGTAAGTCAACAAAAATTAAAGATCAAAGTCCTTTGCATTTTAAATACCCCCAAAAGTGTCTTTATTATTGCCCATTTCTTTTGTTTGCCCTTTCAGAATCAGATATAAAATGTTTGTTTCCTCAGTGCCCACTGAACTGGTATCTAAAATCACCACTCTACACAAGCTAGTAGACCTCATGCTTCCTATGGGAACGTGTTTTAATCTCCCATTCCCTGCCTCTTGGTAATGAAAACAAGTAGCAAATAAAAACACAACTAAATTTATTAGAGTTTGCTTATATTATTTCATTAATTCTCACAACAACCCTCCAAGTGGGTGTTGTACCATCTCCATTTTACAGTTGACAAAACTGAGGCTTAAGGAATGAATTAATTTTTTCAAGGTCACAGAATAAGTGGCAGAATCAGATGCCAGGTGCCAGGTACTCTGTGATTTATTGTTTACTGTTTTCAAAACTTGTGTGAATGTTCATTGATGAATACCACTGATATTGGAGGTCAATCTAGAAACCTCTGGAAGTCCAAAACTGCTGGTTGAGGAAAGGATGCCTATTGCAGGTAGGAGCCTGCTGACATAGATTGCTCTTTCTTTCTTGTATAGGGTAACTAAGAATACACAGATCTGATTAGAACAAGGCAAACCACAACTACACCATGCAAATCAGTGCAAGGACCAAATGGAAGTTTGATAATCTAGGGTTTCTCTTTAGCTATACAGAGATTCATTTTACATTTTAATATGCAAAATTTCACTTGATGTAAAATGAAGACTAGATTCTCTAATCACTATAATTCCACATGTAGAGACTTTTACTGGAGGGAGGGCACCACCTCCTCATGGATATTCTCTTCCCTCCTCTAAACCATCCTATGTACATCTGCCAGATTAACCTTCTTAAAGTTTTAATTACCTCATTCCTCAGCTGAAAAAGCTTAAATGGCTCCACATTGCCTTTGAAATATTGTCTAAATTCCTCAACAGTCTGGCTTCAATCTCTCTTTCCAGTAAAATTTTATCATCAGTTTGGATAATTTCTGTAACAACTAACAGAAATCCCAACTCAAACTGGTCTAAACAGAAGGAAACATTTTCTCATATAACTGGGTGAACAGAAGCTGGATGGGCTTTGTGGTGACTTCATCCAGTGGTTCTGGTCCCAGGTCCCTAGGATTGCTTCATTTCTCTCTGTCTGTCTCTGTGTGTGTATGTGTGTGTGTGTGTCTCTCTGTCTCTCTCTCTGTCTCTTCCCTCTGGTCAATCATACTGTACTCAAGTCAAATGAAAACACACATTCTTGCTTTCCCACCTTGTCATGGAACTTCCTGCACACCATTTCTATTCATCCTTCAAGGGCCGCATCTTCCATGGCTCATCCCTGTTTTTCCCAGCAGAGAGCCTTGCCTACTTTCTCTGTAATTCCATGGTACCTTATACTTGTGTCTTTGGCCCTAACTATGACCTCTCTTGTAAAAAAGTCACCTATATCTATGCCTTACCTGCTGTACTAAACAATAAGGTCCTTGAGGGCTGAGTCCACATCCAGCCCCTCTCTGTATCCCCATTTCCTGACTAGTGCTTTGTACAAAGGCTCTCAATAAATGAGCCAAACAAACAAGTCAACCTTATGAGAAAATCTGCATGGTTCCTTGTCCCAAGGCACCATCTTCTCCCTCTCATTTGGTGGTCTTCAAGACCTAACACAAATAAGACAAGTTTTGATTTTTAGTTAAACATGCCATTCTCATTAAATAATAAAGAAGTCTTCCTTTTTTAAAAAAAAATAATAAATTTCATAAAAACTCCTAAACGTTAGGTTGAAAACAACTAGAGGACACTCAGGTTTAGAGGAGGAATTTTCTGCAGAAAATAGAACTCTGAGCAGAACTGTTCCAAAGTCTAAAGTGATCATGGGATCCAGGCTAAGCCTGCCTCGTGTCAGTGATGTTCCCTCTGTGTCCCTACTGACCTGCACGTTATCCTTGTCTAAGTGAGACACCAGGCAAAACCCAGCATCTCTTGGCATCAGTCGCTCTCTAAACCCATTCAGAGGCCCAAAGTACTCTGCTCTAAGATCTGCCTGTCCAGAGTGGAGTCCAAGAGAAAACCTAGGGGAAATTACCTGGTAAAGTCAGGCTCCCCCGACCACCTCCCTAACCCAGTATCATTACCCACATAAAGCACATTGGAATCTGTATTATATCAGAGCAAACTGGACACCAGTTTCCTTTAGTTAATAAAAGCCAAGAAGTCAGGAAAAGCATCATGATGCCTGAGTGCTCCGTGGGAGAGAATGAGTTTGCTTTGGTGTAGGATGAAGTCAATGGTCTGGCACTGGGATTCATTCACTCATTCATCCTAAAATATTTAGTAAGTGTCTGTTAGGTGTTAGGTACTATGTTAGTTATGAACTTTAAACTTCTTTGGGGCCAGCTGGAAAAGCTGACCCTTTCTTCTCCCAAAGACACCCCTCATCCATGACCCAACAGCTCAAGGTCACCTTGGGATGTGGAGCTCAGGGTCAGCATCTTCCAAGTCACAGAGCAGATGTGGCCAAGACTCACTGCAGGCTGTGGCTGTGATAAGCCAGCTGGCCATGCCCCATGGACTGCTAAATGAGCGGGGAAATGCACCCACTCATCCCTTGTGAAAAAAGCTGTAAGAACAGATTGCTTATGATTTGCAACTAAAGCCTCACTGTAGATCATGGCACAGGGCAGTCCTTTGACTATGCTGAACTGAGGTGATCAGCCTAACACCGAATATTGAGGGGTCTCCATTGTGATGGACAGTGGCTCAGAAAGGGAGCTGCTGATAAGGAGATAGCTCACTCTTCCATCATTCATTCATTCATTCATTCATGTATTGATTCATTCATCCAACGTTGAGAACTTCCATCTTCCAGGTTCTTTGCCCCTGAAGAGCTAATAGTCAGGGAGACAGACACGTTAAACAAATAATTACCACGTGCTACGATGAGTGCCATGATAGAAATAGGCACAGAGTGAGGGAGCACAGAGAGGAAACGACAAACTCTGCCTGGAAAGTCAGAGAAGGCTCAGAGAGAGGGTAACACAGGTTCAACGAAGGATGTAAACACTGGAGATGTTCCAACCCACAAGCTATTCCCGAGCCTTCAAAGTAAGTATAAGTGAAGATATGAGTGGATTTACTTTAAATATAGAAAGAGTTGGAAAACAGCAGGTTAGGACTTTTCAGCAAAATATGGGGATAAAATCATTTCATGAAGACAACCCAAGTCGCTGATCATTTTCTTATTGACAATAACAACTTCTTTCCTGAGGCCCTTCTCTGTCTCCTCAGTTCCCTGTTGCTTTTGGGTAAATATCCACCTGCTGTTTTACAGTATTCCTGCTTAATTGGCAAACAGCTGCCTCTAGGAAATAAGATATTATGTTCAAGTGTAACTATTTTTTCCATCCCCATCTTATCACCAGGAAAAAGACTAAGTCAAGAAAATACATTCTTAAAATAGCTTATTTTTTAAAAAAAAAAAGCAATGAGATATAAAGTTAGTGCTGAGAATTCTATCTTTTCTACGGTGTCAGCTTAAGATAGACAAAGACTACACAATTATGATCTAGTGAGTTTTATTGCATTCACAAAGCAACAGGAGCAGACCTAGTCAAATGCTAGTGATCTCTTCTATATCAAGTTAAAGAATTAGCTACCCCCTGAACTGCCTCTCTTTTTTTTTTTTTTTTTTTTTTTTTTTGTGGTACGCGGGCCTCTCACTGTTGTGGCCTCTCCCGTTGCGGAGCACAGGCTCCG
>NC_041214.2:70706713-70711623 GCF_002837175.3 Physeter macrocephalus | reverse complement strand
CACAGGCCCAGCCGCTCCGCGGCATGTGGGATCTCCCCGGACCGGGGCACGAACCCGCATCCCCTGCATCGGCAGGCGGATTCTCAACCACTGCGCCACCAGGGAAGCCCTGAACTGCCTCTCTTGAGAGTGTTTTTATTTGAAACTTTTATGGCCCTTGGAACTTTGGAGACTCTTCAGTAGAAAATGTCCATGGTCTGGGAGCTGGATTTCTGGGTGAGCGGAACGCGGCCCCCCTGCTCAGTATAGCATCGGTAGGACACGCAGAGAACAGGAGCACTTTGGAAGAGAGCCATGCACGTCTGATGGATACATGCATGACTAAGACCACCTTGACTGGTAAAGGGAGAAAAACAAAAACATCAAAAGGCATAACTGGTTAAAGGGCAGCCCAGAGAGAGGGGAAATTCCTAAAGCACAGAATAAATAGTGCACTTCTAGGTGCTTTGGTCCACGGAATGGAAGAGATTTCCCTGGGGAGGTACTGGGGCTAGTACTGTTGTGTACAGCCTGCTAAGGGAACCGTACTTCACAGCGTCGCTATCTCTATTTATTTGTTAACACTGATGTTAACATATAAAACAAAGAGTTAATTTTTTCACCCAGAAGACATCAAGATTGTGATGCAGGAATAAGAACACAGGGTCATATAGATGTAGCAGATCGAGACCCAGAGAAATTTCTGAAGACCCAGAGAAATTCAACAGCCTTCTTATAGTCCCAAATAACTTAATAATATAAGAAACTGCACAGCAAATATTTCCAAACTGAAGATGGAAATTCCCCTGCTGGCAGCTCTGATCCAGGGCATTTTTCTGAACTTGAAAGGGGACAAAAAGAAATGCTTTATAGGAACGTGTATATGTTCCCTCCAGGTCATCATAAAAATCACAACAAATCATAACATTTTAGAATTCAAGAAAATCTAATAAAATTCAACTCCTCCTTTTTATAGAGGAAGAAGACGAGGCCTCAGGGAATACTGTGACCTGCTTAAAGTAATACAGCTACCAAAGTATATGAAAAAGCCAAAACTTATGCTCGAGTCATCTGACCCCAACTTCAAACTATGTCCAACGCCCCCCCCCAAAAAAAAGATAATGAACAACAGTAAGAAAAATAAAATCTCTACTTTTTCAAAGAGGGAGATCATTCTGACAAACATCTGCAACTTCATGTAAATACAAGCCTTGGTACTAATTTGCATTCTCAGGCTGTCACTCTCCTTGGTGAGTACCATTTGTCTGATACCTGCTATGTTAAGTTAGGCTTCTTTTAATGACTATAATGAGAGACTGTGGCTCCAGCTTTCCAGGAATTGTTCCATATTCATCCTGATACTTCCTGGTTTTACAACTTCACTACATAAACTAGAAAATATCTTTCTTCTCCTAAGAAAATCTCTCCAAGGTTGCAGCTTGGTGCATTTAAATCTCTCTGAGGAGAGAGCAGGAATACGAACCAGTTGGAAGACAACTGGTCCTCTAGCAGAATTCTCTTGAGAATTCACATGCACACAGCTCCCCTCTACCACTGCAGCTCAACATTTGCTCTTGGTTTTGACCTGTTTCCGTGTCCTGGCAGCTGCCTCTGGGCCTCTGCATCCATGAGAGCCTGTCCTGGTTGAACACGTAGGAGGGTATCACCCATCCACATCCGTTATCCCTAGCACGTGCCTAGTTTCCTCTTGGTCACCATCCTCACCTCCCACCCCTGCCAAGGACTTCCAGTCACCAATCCTTTGGTCCATACTCCTTCTAATCTGTCCTAGGGTGGGAGGGACAACCAAGCTCCCAGAGCAGAGGTTCACACACGTGTAGAATTTCCTGGAGCAACTGCCCTGGGGTCTAGAGGTCAAGTATCTCTAAGAGTCAGGACAGCAACAAATTACCGAATCTGCACATAGGGCCAGGACTTGGGTGAGGAGAATGAGGCATTGGCCTTGGATGCAAAATTTAGAGGGACGCCAAAAACTCAGTAATCAAGATAAATGATGTTTTAATAAAGCAAAATTAATGCAAAAATCCATCCATTTTGAACAAAATATTAAGATCTTCAGTAAGGACATGATCAGTATTATATCGGTTTTTCCTTTTGCCACAACTCCAATATGGCTCTGACAGCTCCAAATGCATGAATGCAACCCATGTTGGGACCAACGGAAATTAGAGAGTGTTCCTTATATGACGCTGGGATGCCTGAATGGGGGGCCACAGTGCAATCTCTGGGCGTAGAGTGGTCTGTGAGCTACCAGTTCATGATTATCAAGTGTCTCAGAAGAAGGCTTACACTCAGGAATATAGGTAGGTGAAGGCACACTAGCCAGAGTTTTCTTTACAAAAGGAACTGACAAACTTCAAGCAGAATGAAGGGAAATGTCCACCAAAAAACTCAGGTCTAAAAATTCTACAAGAAGGAGAAAAGGGCTGTCCCTTAAACACCTGCCCTGGGTGCCAAATGGAGAGGGGATAAAGGATCCAGGCCGTGAGCTCAGTCTGGGCACCCTGCTGTATGCCAACAAGAGAAGTCAAGGCCATATG
Organism: Physeter macrocephalus; assembly: GCF_002837175.3. Lineage (NCBI taxonomy): Eukaryota > Metazoa > Chordata > Mammalia > Artiodactyla > Physeteridae > Physeter > Physeter macrocephalus. The sequence goes on along the minus strand of NC_041214.2, from coordinate 70,709,083 downwards.
GCGGCATTCTGCTTCCCTTCCTACACCGGAGGGGACAAAAGAGAGGTAAATTTAAATAGTGAACTATGTCCCCCTGAGAGGCACTGAGACTGTAAAGCCTCTCTGTTTGTGGTCTAATCGTAAAGGCTTATATTTATTGAGCACTCCCAGGGCTTAGCACTTATATACACTATCTCATTTCATACTGATAACATCTCTCAGAGGAATACATTAGCCTTTTTTCATAATAAAGAAACTGGGGTCATAGTAGTATAGCTGAGACTTGAACCCAGGGGAGTCTGATTCCAGAGCCTGCATGCTTAACCACTCACTATACTGCCTCTTAGGAGTTAAGACAGGAAGGAAGCACTTTCCCAAAATAATATTGATGGAAGGGTGTCTGGAGAATATACAGTCTGTCAATTCCCCCAGATATTTCAAATTTCAGCCTTGGATCAAGAAAGAACTCTAGCAAGCTGTACAGCCATCAGCTTGACATTGAAGGACATTATAATCTAACATTGAAGGGCAAAACAAATCTAACACAAAAATGCTGTTGAATGCATCATCCACTACCTTGACACAGTATCCTCCTTACCAAGACCCATGGGGAAACATTTCCTGTTACTCTCCGTATCAGGAAAAGCTGTATTCTTCTAAACAGTCACTTTGTTTACAAATGTGAACAGAGTAAATTCTGTTCCTGTTTGGTTTCCATCTTTGTTATGTCTGCTAGGAATTATTAAGCCAAATTTATATCCCACATCTAGAAACTCTCCAGGACCATATACCCATAATAAGTCTTTTTGTATACTATGCTCACTCCTTGCTTTATTAGTTTCCTACGTATATTCTCCTTTGGTTCTGATTTCCAAAGCTATTTCTTTTATTCTTTCCTTAATTTATTACACTGTCTCTAGTCTCTCACAGAATGAGGTGCTGAATGAATTAATGAACGAATGCATGCATGAATGAATAACAGCCAAACAATCAGTTATTTTTTTTTAATGAATTGGAAGAGATGTGTGACACCTATAAAATTCCTGAATCCCAAATTGGAAGCCCAGAGTTGATCGACAAGGCAGTGCCTGGGGCCCTATGATCAGTAGGGTTCAATAAAGGCAGTAACAACATCTTAACTAGCAAAGCCATGGTATAAGTGGACAGGATGAATGATGACCTCACGTTAACAAAGAGAGGAATATTAATGCTACCCTGAAAACATTTCAACCATCCTGGGGTCCCTGCCAATGACAGAGAACTTTGAGGACTGGGTTTCCATTCAGGATGCTGATGAAGGCTTGAACCTGAGACTTCTTATTAGACATTCTTGAGTCCATCATTCTAGGCCACAGTGTTCGACAAGATACGACTATATACATGCAAGATTGAGCTGTGTGTTTGCATTGGCTTGCCTCTCTGGTTTGCAATTTGTAACTACAAACCATAATTATGCTTTTTGGTACCAAGTTTATCCCAGGTCTACAAATCATTAAGTGATTTCACTTTTTTTTTTTTTTTTTTTTTTTGGCGGTACGCGGGCCTCTCACGGTTGTAGCCTCTCCCGTTGCGGAGCACAGGCTCCGGACGCGCAGGCTCAGCGGCCATGGCTCACGGGCCCAGCCGCTCCGCGGCACGTGGGATCTTCCCGGACCGGGGCATGAACCTGTGTCTCCTGCATTGGCAGGCGGACTCTCAACCACTGCGCCACCAGGGAAGCCCGTGATTTCACTTTTGAGGGACCCCGAAATGCTCCCAAAGCTATCCCTATTCAAGTCATTTAAATCTTTAATTGTTGATTCAATAATACAGCCCCAGCAAAGCCAGGTTGCTTGGTCTATTCCAAATGGTCAGCAGAGGAAAGGGATGTCCAAGAGGAAGGTACATCTGCCTGAAGAGGAATCACGTGAGAGGAGCTCTGATTAGGGCCTTTCTCAGGGTGTGGAAGCAAATACACTCTAAATTCTGTGTTCAAGATTCCCCTGGTTGGATCCTGATTGACAGACTGATTAAGCACATCACCCCATATCTGGGCAGTAATCTGGAACTTAATGATGCATGATCATTCCAATACTTTTCCTAAATGATTATACCTGCCATAAGAAAATGTCCTGTGCTAGACTGGAAATATGTGGAGAAGGCCTTCATGTGTTTTTTTTGTTTTTTTTTTAACATCTTTATTGGAGTATAATTGTTTTACAATGGTGTGTTAGTTTCTGCTTTATAACAAAGTGAATCAGTTATACATATACATATGTTCCCATATCTCTTCCCTCTTGCGTCTCCCTCCCTCCCACCCTCCCTATCCCACCCCTCTAGGTGGTCACAAACCACCGAGCTGATCTCCCTGTGCTATGCGGCTGCTTCCCACTAGCTATCTATTTTACATTT
>NC_041214.2:70701825-70706482 GCF_002837175.3 Physeter macrocephalus | reverse complement strand
TATGTGCCACATCTTCTTTATCCATTCATCTGTTGATGGACACTTAGGTTGCTTCCATGTCCTGGCTATTGTAAATAGAGCTGCAATGAACATTTTGGTACATGACTCTTTTGAATTATGGTTTTCTCAGGGTTATATGCCCAGTAGTGGCATTGCTAGGTCGTATGGTAGTTCTATTTTGAGTTTTTTAAGGAACCTCCATACTGTTCTCCATAGTGGCTGTATCAATTTACATTCCCACCAACAGTGCAAGAGGGTTCCCTTTTCTCCACACCCTCTCCAGCATTTATTGTTTATAGATAGGCCTTCACGTTTTTGAATCAATCAATTAAGTAACAAGTATTTTTTAGTCATCACCTATGAGTTCATCATTATGACAAGTTTATTGGTGAAACCACAAAAGAAACCAAGACCTGTTTGCTGCTCTCAAAGAACCTACTCTTTGGTTGGAAGGATAAGACACTCATAAAAAATGAAAGAATCCTTATAATCAAATCATTTGGCAGGACTAATAGAAGTTCAAAAAGGAAGAGAGCACTGAGAGTGGGGTTTGTTAAAGCAGAGGTAGAATCTGAGCTGATCTTGAAGAGGAGGTAAAATTTAATGAAGAGAAAAAACTCAGAGAGCTCATTCCAGGTTGAGGAGAAGAGAAGGAAGATGGTAGACAGAACTAGCCATAGTCGTTTTGAGCTAATATTAGAGTTCTTTCGTCACTCTGGTTGTCTTAAGAGACGCTGACAGATACTCCAGGAAAGGAAGCACAATTCTTCCAAGACCACACAACTTAAATAGTTTTGCAGAAGCAGCTCCAAAGTCTTGCTTTCCTTAATTACCAATCGGACTTCATTTGATTCTTTCCCCTTCCACATGGGTCTTACTTTCCCAGTTATATTTTGATCTATAATTTTGAAAGCACATTTATTGGGGTTTGTAAAGAATGTTCAAAATACAGTTACATATATTTTTCAGTGGGAAGTCTTACCCTTCCAAATGGCTCTGCCACAAGGAATGCTGTTTCTCACTCTCTGCATTGGGATGAGGGAGCACTTTCCAATTATAAAATTAATGTAACAGAGCTCCAATTTCCTCTCTGCTTCTAGCCATGTGGGAGATCTTCATTTTTCTTGGAGATGATGATGGACGTATCTGAGGAATAAGGGAATATACTTATCCTTGGGGATGGGGGCAAGGAGCTAATTGATTCATAGCCAGTAGACATTTAGTCTCAAAGCAACCAGTGATGTTCCTGAAGCAACTAGAGCTAACTGGAGCCTACATTCTCCTGTCAGGCTAAGGGCTTTAGATGAACCAGGGAGAGGAAAACAGCACATTCTGCTTCTTCATAATAAATCTCCCATCTTATTGTCTGAGACATTTTGCTCTCCTGAGGACATAGGGCCTGCTTCTCAGTCTTTTCCAACTGGCTCCTCCTTGCCTCTCGCTCATTTATATTAAAATGGTTTACTGGGATCCAAAAGAAGCAAGCTGCCACATCAAGCGTTTTATTTTCTCCCCCCCCACCACCCCGCACCTTCCCCTGCTCCCCTCCAGTCTCATTTAGACCCTTTTTCTTTTCTCTCCCTTCCCCACCTCCCCATCCTGGTCCTCCTCAGCCATCCATCATTACCCAGGGGGTCTCTTGCTACGGGTCTTCAGAGAGAAACAATTCCTAGATTGGATTGGGAATCAAAGCATTATGAGACTCTAACTCAATCTCAATTACTCTTTGGCACTCCATTTTATGAGTGAGAACTGCAATAAAAATAGAAATTTCTAAATTTAACTAGCATTATACAATGCAATTATTTATTACAGAAAGCTGTTGTTTATATATTGCCTGAGCTATTGATTAGTGTGAAAAGGGCAGTGTACAGGAAGCCATATAAATCGATCATTATTTAAAGTGGTTAATCAAGCATCTAATTTGTTTCCATGAGTTTTCCTCCAATAATCATGATGCGTATCACAGTGTTCCAATGGGCTGTAATCCACAGCCACACACCCACCCTAGAATAGAATCAGCAAGAGATGCAAAGAGATGACTTCCTCATTCTATTGTTCGAAATGCGGGGGGGGGGGAAGCAATTCAAACATAGCAAACCATATTTCTCTTCCACATACTCATCCTCACTTTGCTCCCTCCCTGAATAACCATAAGCTGAAACCACTTAAGAATTACAATTATCTGTCATCATTATCACCCATATTATGATGAGGCTGCTACCCACTGCAAATTATGCTTCTGAAAGTGAAAGATGCTCTTCTGAGAGATTTTTGTTTGTTTGTTTTTTGCTTTATAGGTTCCTTCGGGCAGAATGGGGGCAGGGGGGAGAAAAAGAGATGGAAATTCAGTCAGGAAAACAATTAACTAGCACATCTTCACTGCACAGTAATATCAAATCATACAGCAATTAGAGCTCTGTGGAACCCCGGTTTGGTTTCATGTGCATTTAAGGATAAAAACGGATATGTACACTGAGCTGATGCTGGACTGCCAATGAAAAAAACCAAAGAGGTAAACATTGTAAAATTTCCTTCTCTGCCTAATCACATCTCTAAGAAGGGTGATTTGGGCAAAGTATTTTTAGTCTGTACATAAGAAAATTCACCTTCCCCCTCCTTGAGCCTTCGTAGATCGCCAGAGAATTGTCTACCATACTTTTTTTTTATTTCCAAATTAAATATTAAAAAGTCAATGTTTGGGACTTCCCTGGTGGCGCAGTGGTTAAGAATCCGCCTGCCAATGCAGGGGACATGGGTTCGAGCCCTGGTCTGGGAAGATCCCACATGCCACGGGGCAACTAAGCCCGTGTGCCACAACTACTGAGCCCGCGCGCCTAGAACCCCTGCTCCGCAACAAGAGAAGCCACCACAATGAGAAGCCCACGCACTGCACCGCAACGCAACGAAGAGTAGCCCCCGCCGGCCGCAACTAGAAAAAGCCTGCGCACAGCAACAAAGACCCAACGCTGACAAAAATAAATAAATAAATGAATAGATTTTTTTTTTTTAAAGTCAATGTTTGCCAAAATATATATTGCACTTGTTGGTGAATAAAGGCATTATTTAACCCTTTGTCCTAACAGATCACCAAAGCCTTAATTGTTAAATCCAGGAAAGTAACAACTAAAGCACCCCCAAAGCAAGACAATGGTGCTTTTAAAAGAGGGAAAGATCTACCAAGCCTTGTGTGGCTGAGCTTTACTGCACAAAAGAAATTCACCTTTATCTTGTAAAAATGCCAATATAGATTACATAACCTGCAAAATATGTATATTTCCTTTCCATTTGTTTCCTAATTTAGTGACTTTTCCCTTGGGAAGTTTTTGGTACAATAGGAGTTAATTTATAATTCAGCAGGAATTTCCCTATACAAAGCAATTCACAAAGTCTCATCTTCCCCTCTCTACCTCTGAAGGTGTTTATATCATTTGACAATGGCTTTAAAACACAAAGTGACTAACGCATCTGCTTCCCTTATTTTTAAATAAATTATTTTGGAATAATTTTAGATACACAGAAAAGTTGTAAAGGAAACACAGGAAGTTCCCATATACCCCTTACCCAGTTTCCGATTTTTTACATCTTACATTAGTATGGTACCTTCATCAAAACTAAGAAACTGACATTGATAGATTGCTATTAATTTAACTCTAGGCTTTATCTAGATGTCACCAGCTTTTGCATTACTGTCATCTCTCTGTTCCACCACCCACCCTCTGGTACCATGCTGCACTGAGTTACAGTCTCTCCAGCCTTCCCCAATCTGTGACAGTTTCTCAGTCTTTCCTTGTTTTTCATCACGTTGGCTGTTTTGCATACCGATCAGATATCCTGTCACATGTTCCACAATCTGAATTTCTCATTATTTTTTTTTTCTTGAGATTAGACTGGGGTGATGGGGTTTTAGAAAAAAATAACACAGAGGTGAAGTGCCCTTCTCATCACTTCATACCAGGGGTACCTGATATCCATATGATGTCACCAAAGCCATTAGCCTTCATCCTTGGTTAAGGTAGCGTTTGCCAAGTTTCCCCACTCTCGGTTTTACTATCTTTCCCTTTCCTTTATTTATTGTTTGCAGGAGAGTCACTAAGCCCAGCCCACACTCAAGAGAGGTGGGGGCGAGAATCTCCTGGAGAGGGAAGTGTCCACACATATTACTTGTGGAGGGGAGTATCTAGGAATTATACTGTAAGAAAGACTTGTCTCTTCTTCCCAGTATATTTATTTATTCAATCAGTTGCTTCCCTTAATTTAAAAATAAGACAGATCGTTGAGGTGACGAACATCTTAACTGTAGAAGACACAAAGAAAACACATTAGGGGTTTCAGTTTTCAAAGAAATATTGTTGTTTCCAAGGCTTTTTCAATAAACCACATTTAATATTCATTTAATATACCTAGGGGAAAATATACACATAAGGTTATACGCCCACTCTCTGACTCCCACCAGAGAGCTCAGTGTATATTATACAAATTAGGTTTATTTATTCCAAGCTGTTTACGAAGACAAACAGCCATTTGAAATTTTGGCTGAAGCATTTTGTTTTTTTTTGTTTTTTTTTTGGGGGGGGTATGCGGGCCTCCCTCTGCTGTGGCCTCTCCCGTTGCGGAGCACAGGCTCCGGACGCGCAGGCCCAGCGGCCATGGCTCA
>NC_041214.2:70694742-70701765 GCF_002837175.3 Physeter macrocephalus | reverse complement strand
GTGGGATCCTCCCAGACCGGGGCGCGAACCTGGTTCCCCTGCATCGGCAGGCGGACGCGCAACCCCTGCGCCACCAGGGAAGCCCGGGCTGAAGCATTTTGGTTCAGCGATATTCTAGTCCCTTCTCAACCCTACTGAGCCACATGATTTGTTTGGCAGCTGTCTGGCTGCAGTGGAGGCAGATACAACAGTAACAATACAGGCACATGCAAGAGAAAACACAAATTGAGATGATTCCCAAAATCAGTAACAATTTTTTCCACCAAGAGCCCCATGATCAGAAGCACTGATAATTATTAAGTCCTAGGCTGGGGGTTGGATCACTCAGGGCCTTTACCTGTGTCCTCATGTGATTTAATAAAGATGACACCTTAGCCGACTCATCAGGCATGAACACACAACATTCTGCTTGAATAATGGCACAGGTGCCTCCCTGCAAGGCAGTGATAATGTCCAAGGCCATTCTATTCTGGAGGACAGCTTTTCTCACTAGAGACATTTCAGCATTCAGTAAGGACAAGCTTTGCCGGCTACCATTTAAGTCTTGCTGGGTGAATTTAGTAAGGGCTTCTATGTGTGCTACAATGTCCTCCGGGACAGTGGAGGGGAGAAAGATGGTGGCCAAATGATCACACCAGTAGAAAACAGCGCATGCCCGTCTGGCCTTGAGGAGAGGGAGGTGAGCAATTGTTATTACCGTGGGGCAGATTCTCCCCTGTGCCCAGGGAAAACCCAGGGTACAGGGGTCCAACCATCCAGGTGGAAGCCATGCCCAAAGATTTGTGCCACACAACCACTGGGTCCCCTTCACAGCTACCTAATAAATACCTGGACAGCACAACCAGTCAGTGCCAAACAGTCACTATCCTTTAATGTGACAGAATGACTGCACAGTTCCAGTGATATCCATCCCATATCCCTCATGCCACTGAATTGGTTTTTCTGTTCCCAACACAGGGGTGCATGAGTGCTCATATGTCCATAAGCTGGGGTAAGCCACATGAACCCATCCCAAATCTGAGTGTAGCCACTCATGGCTCTGATGGTGGTGTTCTTAGGACCCTTCTGGGCAGCAGTATAGTTTGATCGACAGAAACAGCATATCCATGCCCAGTGTCACTGAAAGTATGTGCCACAGGCCAGGTTTCTGAATCAGTATTGGTAATGACAGGTGAATTGAGTACTAGTCCTATAGCTTGTTCTTCCTTAATGTACTGCCTTACTGCCTTCCATCCCCTCCCTGGAGTGGTGATACCCACCATGGTAATCCCAACGAGCTAGAGAAGGCAGCTGTCCACATACCCAATAGCTGGATCCCATGCAAGAGATCTAAGACATCTTCAAAGCCATCACAGTACCTGAGCAGAACTGGGCATATCTGTCATGTTTATATCCTACAAGGCAAGAGTACACAAGCTGCTGCTACCAGGCACACAAAGCAATGGGTGATGGCATTTAGGAAAAAAAATCAATGTGAAGTTAATAGGACCTTAGGAAATAGAAATTTGGAACTTTGAGACTAAGTTTGAACAGAGTCACTATACTTTGGCTCAAATCTGAGTCAAACACCTAAGATCTAAGGGATAATTGATGCAGGAAAGGAGGGGCAGAAACACGAATTTCAAAGAACAGAGTCAATGGGAATAAGAGACAGTGGCCATGTCCAAACAGGCTGAGTGTCAAACACTTCAAGAATCAAGATTAAAAATTCTGTCTGATATCAAGCCAAGGTAGATAGGAGCTGGACTCAGACCTCAGAAAATAAGGCTGGTAGGAACAACAGAAGAACAGTCCCCACTCCAGGTACTGGGGCTAACAGGATCTGATTCCTTTTACCTGGATGGCAGTGGCTTATTTAGAAACAGAGAAATCCAACAGCAATATCAGCTACTCTGAAACGAAAAGTTAAGAGTAAAAAAAGAGCCAAAGAAGAACTAGAAGAAACCATATGTGAATATTTATACCATTTTTAAAGTAAAAAGAATGTTTTAAGAGAAGAGTGCTACTATAAAAACACTCCTTATTTCCCTACTTTAGTTTGTAACCAACTGAGAGATAGACCCCGGAGTCAGAGAGATGATGAACATTTTCACTGATATAGCAGATGTCAGGGAACATAGTTTAAGCCAGTCATGACAATGGACCTGCTCATACTGTACCCCAGAAGTTGACTTTCCCAGTTACAGGCAGTGCTGACCACCTGCAGGCCTGCACCTTTGGGCAGACACCCTATAAAACAAGGATCAAAGGATTGTGCTGTTTGCAGAAAGGGGACAGACTCAAGGCCAAGGGTAAAGGTAGCTGTCTCTTCTCCCAAATTCACCACTCAGGTAAGTGTCAGCCCAAAGAGGAGCCAGGTGTGTTACTCTGGTAGAGGCCCTCCCACATGAAAAATATGAAGAGTAGAGAATAAATATTCTCCCAGTAACAAGCACAACACCAAGTCACAGTCCACAAAGAAGATTGAAATATTTGAGTAGATAAAAACTATAAATGTCTACATGTGAAGAAAAAGAAAAATATATATATATATATTCAATTATTGCTATATCCTGTAGTTAATGTTCTATAATGTCACCATGAACACTGAATTAGCAAATACTGAAGCATTGCTCCTGAGGGAAATATATGCCTAGGTTCCTGCAAGCCTCTGACCCCAACATTTTTGTCAACCAATTAATACATAACCTTATACATACTACTGTTTAAAGAGACCTTATTTAATATACACTGTTGATTCATTAATACTGAACCCATGGCCAACAGCTACTATAACTCATGCCTGAACAAAGCTTATCTAACACATATTTTCTCTGCAAGGCACATCACAGCCTTCTTGCACGGAGGAACACTAGACAGCACTTCAGCACTACCTTTTGGGGGCCATTTTAAACAGTGAAATCACCAACAAAAAGCATCAAAATGTGAAAAACATGGCACTAAATAGACTGTGAAAAGGACACTCATTTACAGTATGAGATGTGAAACAAGAAGGTTGAAGGTTGCCCTATTGGACCTCAGCTGGGAATTATCGAGTCATGCGATTCAAATTTTTCACTGCTCTGCACATGTCCACAAATGACCACAGAAAACACCACAAATATTGATTTGGGGTTACAAGGAAATTTTAGTGAGTAGGCAAATTTGCAAATGCAGAATCCATTAATAATGAGGTTGACTGTATATAAACACACACATTTCAAAAGCAAATGACAAAATGGGAATTCCTTCATATATGTCAGATGAAAGAGGTATTAATCACTACACAAAGAGATTTTGTAAATTAAAAATAAAATGCAAACACCCCAATAGAAAAAAACAAAATCAAAGGATATGAATCATGCAATTCACGCTTGAAAAAATACACATAATTTCTAGAGAAAAAAACTCTTCGAAACTTTTATATGAAACTCCAACCCCTCCTTCATACACACTCATGCACTGTGGGTGGGAGCACAGCTGGGCATAGCCACTCTGGAAGCAATGAGGAAAGGCTTCAGAAAGCTCATCTCACGTAACCCAGTAATGCCAATTGTAGTAGGTAATCCTAAGGAAATAAATTAGAGATAAATAAATAAATAAATAAATGAGTGCTAAGATATATGTCCATTGATAATTCTTTCGCCCATTGTTTATAACAGTAGGAGAAAATGTGGGGAAATTTTGTACTTCTTTTTTTTTTCTTTTACTTTTATTTGCATTTATTTTTTTGCAGCATTTATTCCTGGGCCATAAGTTTTTGTTTCTTCAGTTTCTTCTGGGATATATTTTCCTTCTGTGCAACCTCCTCTTCTGATTTAGGAACAATCTGTTCTTTTTCAGTAAGGGTCATCTCAATGTGGCAGGGAGAGCTTGTGTATGGGTTGATCTGACCATGAACTCTGTTAAGTCCCACGTTGCACCTTGGGGGCATTGTTCACTTGGATGTGCTCAATCTAAGCCCTTAAGTTCAGCATTACTCTCTGCACTTTTGAGCATGTGCAGTAAAAATTCAGCACTCTATTTGGGCCACCGACCCTGCATCTAGCCCCAGTGTTTGGCCTGGGCACACCTGTCAACTCCATCACTGTAGCGACAGAATGGCACACATTGCTTCTGTAAAGTGACATCCTTCATACACTTGGTGGCTTTTCAGATATGCATACCCTTAATGGCATGGGCAGTTTCACGAGTGTTTTTAAAGTGAACACGAAGATGTGAAGCTCTTGATTTGCATGATTTTGTGCAGTTATCTGGGTCAAATGAATAGCAAACCATTTTTAGAGGTCACCTCAAGCTGCTTACCAATAAAGCGAAATCTTGTATTTCTAAAAACAAAACACTAGTTATATACATTATGACATACCCATAGAATGGAATACTATACAGACATTAAAAATGACGTTAAAATACATGCCTTGATATGATACAATATCTGTGCTTGTCTTATGTCATCTTAATTAATTAAAAAACATATATTGTCATGGAGATTTGTTCCCAATATATTTACAAGTGAAAAAATGTTATAAAACAATATTCATAGCATTAGCCCATTTTCATGGGTCCACAATTATATTCACCAAATCTTTAAGAGTAATTATCTATTAGGGGTGGGAATATCAGTATTTCTTAAAACTTCCTCTCTTTTCAAATTATTTCTATAAATCACTATGCATAGCTTTTGAAACAAAAATAATATTTAATGTTAATGTCATATATCTGCAATGATCTTAGCATTCTTGATTTAAAAAGGAAAGCTGATCCTTTCCTTGGTGCTTCCAAGATTCTTAAACATTTTTATTGTTTCAAAGAATCAAATGGATTAATTCAAAGAGCTAAATAGATTAATAGGTTTGGTAAGGAAAAGGACCTTTTATGGCTGGTTTATGAGAAATCGTGGTTCTCCTTGTATTTCCTTTCCTGCCTTCAGACATATGCCCAGTTCCCTTTGATTTCAGCTGTAGAATCTCAGGCGGTAGGCTGAACTTCACACACACGGGACAACACGTGGATGTGATTACATTATAAGTGGGATTTCCCTGCTCTCTGCAGAGCAAGAATACAATCTAGCAGTTCAGTGTGCTGTGGGGCTTTTGTCATTTTGTAGTGTGCCTTTGGAAGCTCTTCACTACAAGGCTATCAGTTTAGCTGTTGGGAAATGTGTGGTAATAAAAGATGTCTTCCCTCTCACCATATGGAGCTATTCTACAGAGTGTATGCCCTGCCATTTCACTAACTATTAATAGAGTCATGCCGATTTCTCCTCCAAGCTGTTACAATCTCTTTAAAAGATGATGTCTAAATTTGTATGCAGATATTCTGATTCCGAAAGCATCTCCTCTCCCTTATGCTTCCTGAGCATAATCTATACCTTATTTTCAAATCTGGAGTAGTCAATTTTTTTTCATGACAATCCTTTTGGGATAGGGCTCTAGCTGACGTATATGACAACGGATAGTGCTTCGTCAGCAAAAAACTTACGGAGCAGGTGTGATGAGCATCTCACACTGTGAGCCAGGAATTATGGGGAGACATGTCATCCCTGCCCTGGCGGAACCTTTTATCCAAATGAGAACTCACAATTTCCCTGAGTTAATATCCTCCATCCCAAGGAAGTCTCCCGCAAGGGCATCTGTCTTCCATGTTTATCTTCCAGGCTGCGTATCTCTCCCTACTGAGGAACTGAGAACTTACCTCAGATTCTTCTGGGATAAGGTTTATCAGAATAAACACACTCAAATCTACCTGTCATATCCACGAGGCACTTGGGCATTTTCCTGGAATCTCCTGAGCCTAAAATCTGAAGCTCTAAGGACATTTCAGACACTGTGTTTGCCCTCCTCTTTAGCATGCTTGAAAGCTTGGTGGATGCTGAGCATGTTATTATACTGGAAGGATACTGAGATATTCTCTCTCCAATGACATACTAATAGGTGGCATGTTCCCAGTGCTAGGAAAGTCAGTGTTTGTACAATACGCTATTATATGTTGTTGAAAACATGTAAAGAGGCAAATAGATCATAACCTTGTTAAGATGTCAGTCATCCTTTTTTTATGAGACTCAGTGTAACTTAGTGGAATAAGCATGGCTTCAGAGTCAGGCAGACTAGGTTCCTTTCCTGTTCCACTACTTACTAGCTCAGTGATGTTGGGCTTACTACTTAGTATCTGTGAGCATAGCCTTGTAGAAGCAGCCAATGAAATAATAGCAACCTAATAGAGATGCAGTAAGATTCAATTAGATAATGTAGGTAAAGTATGGGGCAGCAAGGGCTCAGTTAGTGACACCTCTTCTAACTGTGAGTGACTTTGAAGGAGAATAACTTTCTGCTTCACTGGTATACAGTCATTCATGCATTGAGCAAGTTTTATTGAACTGCTATGTTGCTACTAAGAGCCAGGCTGACATAACCACTGGGGAATTAGTGTGTGTGCTGGGAGGGAGTGGGGAAGGAACTAGTCCCTGTGGCACAGAATTCACAATCCAGCAGGAAGGGACGGGAAAGTTAACAAATAAACATGGTTAGTGGGATAAGTTACATAAAAGGTGTACTACAGACAAAAATTTACAGCGGAGGGGTTGACTAATGTCTGATTGGTGCATTCAGGCAGGGCTTCAAAGAGGAGACGAAGGATGAGCTGCTTCTTAAAGCATGAATAGGAGTTCCCAGACACACAGCTGGGAAGAGAAAGGTCCTCCAAATAATTTAACCATGAACTCATGAAAGCCCCCACTTTAGCAAAATGCCATGCACATTGTAGATACTCAATACGTATTTAATGAGCTTACCACTTAGTCACAGTAAAGATCCACATAAAGGTATATATGTTGTGGACACTAATTTCACAAATCTCAACCACTGGTGTGCAAAACATAAAATCTTTTTTCCCCCCTAAAGCCCACCTTTGTTTCTTTGTCAAGCACCATACTTTTTTTTTTTTTTGGTACGCGGGCCTCCCTCTACTGCGGCCTCTCCCGTTGCGGAGCACAGGCTCCGGACGCGCAGGCTCAGCGGCCATGGCTCACGGGCCCAGCCGCCCCGC
>NC_041214.2:70691497-70694716 GCF_002837175.3 Physeter macrocephalus | reverse complement strand
GCGGCACGTGGGATCTTCCCGGACCGGGGCACGAACCCGTGTCCCCTGCATCGGCAGGCGGACGCGCAACCACTGCGCCACCAGGGAAGCCCAAGCACCATACTTTTTGATGCAGGAAATGTGATCTAGTCACTTCTGGCTCATCACTTCCAGTTAATTCAGTAAATTTTTTTTACAGCCATTTCAAGAGATGACTTGCACATTCAGGATTCTGTCCCTCCACCAGTCTTTTCCAGGGACCATTCTCCCGACCTATAAGATGGTGCTGCCCCTACATTGGTGTAAGTTTTAGATATAATGTTTGTAAATCTCAAATTACTAGGCACAGAGTATGTGCCCCAGATGTGAGAACAGCAGCTATTACCCACCCTCGGCCTGATCTAGATCAAGGATGCTCTTGCCACCCTGTAGTCCAATTTTTAAAATGTTACCCTTTTATTCAAGGAAAATAAGTTTTAATGGTTCATGGAATAGCATAGAGAAAGTACAGGTTTCCTCCCACCCTTGATAATTGGATGCCTAAACCCCATAACGCCTTGCCTGTGATTGTACACACTACCTCAGCCAAGCAGAGCCCCATTTCAGCAGTCAAGCCACAGTCGACTTAGGTAAGTCTCTTTGTTAAAGGGCCACACAGTAAAACACAAATTTGCTTAGTACTTTTCTGGATAATTATGAGCTGTATATCAACAAAATTTCAACCACAAGAATTTTATCTAATCAAGTTTACTTGAACCATTTAAGATTTTTAAGGAATACCTCAAGAAGGTTTTTGAGATTCTCTAATGAGTTACTTAAACTGTCTGGACTCAGGAAGTACAGTGTTGGCAGAAATAAATCAGTATAAGGCCATGGCTAGTAGTTTGGCCCAAGCATCAAGATGATAATATGGGGATTAAGCTTAAAATTTGGCAGAACAGTACCACTCATGGATAACCCTAGACTATTAACAAACAGCTAAGCAATCTAGCTGCTTACACAGTAAGGTGAGGTTAAAGATAGTACGATTCATATAATTACTTTCAAGCTTCACAGTCTTCAAGTAACCTGCCTACAAGATACTTTTTGTGTGACTAGGGAGTAGAAGACTTAGAGTCGATTAGACAATAATGATGACGATCACTGAGAAGATTGGAAGAAAGAAAACGAGCCGCAGCTGACAAACCCGGAAAACCCTCCAACATTCATGTTTTATGCAGTCACATTATGGTGAAGAGACGACTGTGGGGACTTAGCAAAATAATGTTAGAATTTTAGGATTTTTTCTAGGTTGCATAGAACTAGGAACTGACAGACCCCAGGCACAAGAAATCTCAGGTTACATAAATCTTTTGTGGTTTCACTGAGGTTATGTTGAAACCAAATTAAGTTGTAGGATGAGATCTTCCTTTCTTTGCGTGATCCGTCCTGCCTGGCCCTTCCTTGCCCAGATTTTTTTTTTTTTTTCTAAGACTCACAGCTAAAAGGGAGGAAAATATGAGAGCAATACCTAACTCAGGAGCTGTGCCTGCTGAATACCTGGTCCTTGCAGCCACTTCAACCCAGGACCCTAACAATAGGGTCATTTGACATTTGACACAGTTCCTTCAACCCTTCTCTCCTTTCCATCTGTTTAATGGAGAGCAAACACTAAGTGCTCCAAAAACAAAACTTTCTCAAGATTTCTAGTAACTTAAGTCCTTAGAAAAACATACAATAGCTTTTACAACTTCCCATGTTTTTTAAAAGGATGTACACACTAAGAAACAACTAGTTCTCTTTTTTCCTCTCTCTCCCAGACTTATGAACAAGAAGAATTTTTAAAGAGAAAAAGTTAGAAAGCAAGGTTCAATCTACGACCCATTTACCCCCTCACCATGGGGGTAATTGTACCCACCTTCATTTGTTCCTGTCTGTTATACCTGTTACCCGATTACCTGGTAAAAGTATTTCTGGATTGGAGGTGGAATCTGGTTTAGAATTATGTCACCTGCAAACACATACACACACTCCAACATAACTACCTCTGTGGTAACAACCTGAGAAAAAACCAAAATGGCTAAAATCTCTACCTAAAGAAAAACCATGTAAGCGCTGCAATTACTTGCAAGCTACTCTGAATGCATAATACCCAGATATTCCTGTAATTAAAATGTGATTCTGGGAAAGTCACTGGTACCATACATAACTGTTATTTGATACTCCAAGTATTAAATTCTTTATCATGTTGAAATATTAATATTATCACTTTATAAATCTCCATACCTGCCTCCTACTGATTTAAGAGAGTCATTTGCTATGATAATTCAGACCCAAGGCAACCTGGAAACAAAAAGAAATGCCAGTTAATGTAAAAATGAAGCCAATTCTTGGGTGTCACACTTTGAAACAGACTCAGAATCTAATCTCAAAACATTCTACTGTTTTGGAGAAATTGCAAGGAATAAAATGAATGTTTTTCAAGAAAACGTTCTTTAACATTCTCATAAATACGTGTGTCTTTTAAATACCAAGAATATGAATTTTGGCTATACTGTAATATCTTCAAACCCAAGATATCATTTGTATGACAGAAAGACAAATTACTTCAGATATTTCTATATTATGCTCCAAAAATTAACTTAGATGTATGGAAGTTGGAAATAAATTTTCTCATTGAAATAAGATTTTAAAATAGCAGTTAGTCCCCCTAAACTAGCCTTCAGAACTCAATTTATCTTACAATGTTGCTGAACTATTAGATATTTGGAAAGTGTTTACTAATGTTACAATAATTATCATTGCTACAGTATAGTAGCTATTGCAATATTATTCAATCCCATGACATAACTGGGCACAGAACGTTTCATTGTAAATAGGACAAGATAGACTAAAATAATACAAAGAATCATTTTTACTTCTAGAAAGCATATGTGGGACTTCCCTGGTGGCACAGTGGTTAAGAATCCGCCTGCCAGTGCAGAGGACATGGGTTCGAGCCCTGGTCCGGGAAGATCCCACATGCCACAGAGCAACTATGCCCCGTGCACCACAACTACTGAACCTGTGCTCTAGAGCCCACGAGCCACACTACTGAAGCCCGTGCACCCTATAGCCCATTCTCCGCAACAAGAGAAGCCACCGCAATGAGAAGCCCGCACATCACAACAAAGAGTAGCCCCCGCTCACCACAACTAGAGAAAGCCTGCACACAGCAACAAAGACCCAATGCAGCCAAAAATAAATAAATAAATAAAAAGC
>NC_041214.2:70671379-70691440 GCF_002837175.3 Physeter macrocephalus | reverse complement strand
TTTTTTTTTTTTTTTTTTGCGGTACGCGGGCCTCTCACTGCCGTGGCCCCTCCCATTGTAGGGCACAGGCTCCAGACACGCAGGCTCAGCGGCCATGGCTCACGGGCCCAGCCGCTCCGTGGCATGTGGGATCCTCCCCGACCAGGGCACGAACCCATGTCCCCTTCATTGGCAGGTGGACTCTCAGTCACTGCGCCACCAGGGAAGCCCTATGTGTGATATTCTTTTTTAAGCTCTTGCACTTCTATTTCACTCACCTACAAATGACGATTTAGTTGGGTATTAAAATTTTGACTAACTACTATACCCCCTCAAATCCCACAGACATTGTTCTATTGTTTTTTATTTTCTACCACTGGCAGATTGGAAATCCAAGGCACCATGCTTTTTAATCTATTGTAGGTAAAACATTGTTACTGTTGTGGTTGTTTGATGGAAGCAGAGGTGAGGGCAAAAGGAAGGTTAGGACATCTGTAGGAAATTTTATAAGAAGTTAACTATATGTTAGTGTTGTGATTTTTTAATCTGAAAACTTAGGTCTTTCTTCAGTAGAGAAATGATATAATTACACCATATCTTTATTATTTTCCATTTATTTCATCAAAAGGATTTAAGCAGAGAAGTAGCATGGTTGGAATTTATTTTGTGAACATTTCTGTGGCAGTGCAGAGAATGGCTTTTGAGCAGGACAAAAATTGATGCTGGAAAATATACGAGGAGTCTTCTGCAAAACATCAAGAGATACAGAGAGCATTACAAAGGGATAGAGAAAAGGAAGTAGATGGAGGAAATACCTAAGAGGTAAAATCTGAAACTACATGACTTAGTGATTCATTAAATACGAGGAAAGAAGGAATAGGAAAAATTTAGAATGAATGCTCATATAATGTAAGGGTGACAGTGTCACTGATACCGTCACTAATTATGATTGGGCATATAGGGGAAGGAGTAAGTTGATGTAGCTGTGTGTTCTACCTATCTATTGCTGTGTAACAAACCAGCCCCAAACTCAAAGTTTTGAAATCACAATCTTTTTTTTTATCTCGCCAATCTGCAGTTTGGGCAGAACTCAGGGGGGATCTCTTCTGTGCTCCACGAGGTGTCAACTAGGGCAGCTTGAATGGGAGCTGGAGGATTCACTTCCAAGATCGCTCACTCATTTGCCTGGCAAGTCCGTGCTGGTTGCCTACCAGGACCTCGGTGGGCTCTCATGTGGCTACCTGACTTTTTCACAAAAGGGTGCCTGGGTTCCAAAAGCAAACATTCCAAAACATGAGAAGTGGAAGCTGTCAGCTTCTTAAGGCCTGGGCCCAGAACGTGGCACCATGCCACTTCCACTACATTCTATTGGTCAGGCAGTCACAAAGCCCAGACTCAAAGAGAGGGACATAAACCCCAATTCTCAATGGGAGACATGTTGAATAATTCGGGGGCCATGTTTTAAAACCTCCACACTGTGGGACACCTTAAGTCCCAGTGTGGGAGTAAGTCCAATAAGTAATTTAACTTACAAACCTTAAGTTTAGGAATGAGGTCAAAGAAGGTATGTCAACTTGGGAGTCATCTATCTATAGACATAGACAAAGATACATTTACTGTAATTTTAATAAAGCTTAAGTTTTAGGCAATTTACTTTATGGATGAGGCCCTGTGCTTAATTTTGCATTCTTTTCCTTAAAGAGAGACCCCAAAGTTGTATAAGCTTCAGACTCCACAAAACCTGTGCCTACCCTGGGTAATGTTTAAATCATTAGAGTAGATAAGATGATCTGAGGAGATTGTATAGAATGAAAAGAGCAGTGAACTTAGAATGAAAATCTGAAAGTGTCAATATTCACAAGGTAGGAGAGAAAGAGGAAGGAGTTTATGAATAGGATTTTTAGAATAGGATCAGAGACAGGCAGAGATCAGAAAAGAATTTTGTCACAGAAGCCAAGGAGTAGAAAGTTTCTGGAAGCAATGACTGGTAAACAGTCTCAAAGCATAAAGGTCAAAAGAAAAAAAGAACTAAAAAGAATCCTTTGGAGTTGGCATCCTGGAGTTCCATTAGCAACCTTGTCAAAGCAGCTTCAGAGGAAGTAGAACCACCTTTCAGTGTGTTGAGAGTCAATGTTAATTGAAAGAAATGAAGATAGCAGGAAATCTGGTTGAAAGGTATTTGAAATAGATGCAGGAATAAGGGAGGTTGAGAGCCAGAAAAACACAACTTCCTGAGATTGTTTTAAGCAAAAATGCAAAGCCTGAATAGTGTTACAACTCTTAAAGAAATTGACACAACATTTTAAAATATTCCTACAATGATAACACTAGGCTCAGATGGCTTTACACAAAAATTCTCCCAAACTTTGAAGGAAGAAATCATTTGTCTTTTCCCGGAGAACCACACTCAGCATCTCGGCATCCAGCCTCCATAGCTTTGAACTCTGTCTGTGAGCATCTGGGCTTTTATCTCAATTTATTTTGTGTATCCGTTAGCAAGGTGTTTGCCTCTTCTCTTGACGCCATTTCGGCTTAGGAAAGTTTTCATAGGCAGGCTCTAATTTCATATGGAGAGGGGGAAAACCTGTTACTCCAAAAGTCTTGTTTTTTCCACATTAAAATGCACTAGCCTATCGTTGTGGTCAACTGACTTTTTTTTTTTTCTTTTATTCCTACAACAAGGGCAGGAAGCAAAAAAGGTAGTTTTAAAGGGAAAACTCAAATGAAATGGTAAAGGCTGAAAAACTGTTCTCGAAACGTTTCCAAAATAGCCCTCACTCTCTTGAGATGGAATGCAGTTTATCTTTGATCTCATGTCAAAACAACACAGAATAACACCATGAACTTTTTCCATCTATCGTTATCAAGATCAAGGAACCTGGCATTTGTCTTCCTAAACAGTCTGTTACCCCAGACTCTAGGCCAGCTGGGGAAACCCACCACCCTGGGGACCCCACTCAACAGTCTCTGGTTGCTAAAAGCCACAGGTTTCTCCAGGGAAGAGGTGACGCTGTACAGGAGGTCCAGTCGCCTTTGGGAGACTGCCAGGCAAAGCCGCCATCTCAGGCCTCCTCAGCCAGGGCCAGAGTGCAAACAGCGCATCGCTTGCAAGGAAGCGGAAAGGCTCTGCTTGTCCCGGCGAGGCAGCACCAGCTATGCAGTTGCTTCAGTGGAATCACTCCCTGAGTCGCTGCTGTGCCAATTTATTTTGTGGCTTATATTCATTAGATTAAAATGACTTAATTAGTGGGGAAGCGTGGGCTTGTTTGGTGTGCGGCGTCAGTCCTGCCTTTTTTGGTTGTGTCCGTGTATTTAAACCTCAGGGGAAAAGAAGGATATCTTTATTCCCACTGCACCCTTCTAAAACGAATTAAATATTGTTTGCTCCTGCTGTGCCTACCTCACGACCTCACTGCTTTTCGGCGGCATAATGGGAAAGAAAACATTTCAGTAATTGTCATACTGTGAAGAGCTGTGGGGAGTGTTATGGTATGTCATAGTACTTAAGTTTTAGTTTAAAAGAATAAAACTGGTAATGGAGGAGAGGCCGCAAATGCATTGTTTTCTCCAGGCTGGCTCAGTCTTGGACTATCTGTGCTCCCTTGACGAAAATGGCCAAAGACACGCAGAGATAGTCTAACTCTTCTTTTTTCACCCACGTTCATTTCGGGAGAAGCAATTGTGAACATAAGGGGGAAATACAGAATGTTCCAGTGCCTTACACACAACTGGTGCTCCAAAAAATACTTGTTGGTTAGATCTTTGGTATGATTTAAGATCCAAGCCTTTTCCAATGCCCTCAACATCAAAGACTAATGCCTCTTAACAAAAATAAGTTCTCTCATTGCCCAGCAGTTGCCTCTGTACCTTCCAAGGCCCCATTCATTCAATCCTTCCACAACCCCTCAGATCCAACCCTGTAACTAAGGCACCATCTTTTTTCTGATTTAGCAACTCCTAAAATCCTATGTCCACCTAAGAAATGCCTTTTAATCTCTCTCCCCTACACATACACCCTACCATGTAATTCCTATGATTCCTCTTTGCACAACACCCCACAAAATTCATGTACTTCTTTGCCTATGGATAACAAAGATTTTATTTTATGTTTGTTCCTCTTTCAATTGTTTTTTTCCCCATAACTATACAACAAGAAATACAGTAAGAAAATAGGAGCCCATCTGCTGTGTTAGAGAGAATCTCCATTGCTGCTTTAGCTTCCTGTCTACAGTGTTAACTTGGTATGGCATTTAAGAGAGTCTAGGGAGAAAAACCAGACTGAAAACTTGCTATTTCAGCGACCACAAGCAAGGACGAAGTGTCCTGCCTGCGTGCCCTGCCTGCGTGCCCGTCCTCACTGGTGTTGTAGGCATAGGTTACACTCATCTATGCTCACAAGAAAATATGAGAGACTGACTGGAGAAAATCAGGATCACTTTTTTGAAATGTAATTCATACATCATACTCATTATGTCAAGAGCACAGTTAAGGGTCTCCTTGCCCGTGACAGCCAGGTCCTAGGGCTTTTACTTTGTTGTCATTGTTATTGTTCTGATGCATTACCTTGAGTTTTTATAAAACCATCTCAAGTCTTTCCCAAGTGAGTCAGCTTCTTCTGTTCCACTTATGAATTTTGCAGTTTACTGGGCTCTAGCTCCATGTCAAATGGCAACCAGATGAACAGTCTCCTACATATGTTCTTTACATGCAAAGGAGAGGACCTGCCTGGTACAACCTGCTTGGCATCCATCCATCCATCATCCATTCAAAATATTTTTATTACTAGCCTACATCGCATTGTCCTGGGCATTGAGGATACCACCCTAAGCAAGGCAGACATGCACTCCATTTTATGAAAACTACCCTGTAGGACATAAGCCACTCTCCTGACCTCTAGACAAAGTTTCAGATGCAGCACAGCTGTGCCCTTTTATAGACGTTTTACAGTTGTAAACAACTTAGTTGGGGCCACATTCTGCTCCATCATTAGCTCTCTGTTCCCCCCTGCAGCATGGAAGTATTGGGCAAAGTAATATCACTGGTTTGTACAAAGTGCCCACTTCTAGACTTTATTTTATAAATCTATACCCAGCTCACATTTGGTAACAAAATATTCTTAGACATCGTGACCACAAACCAGTCAGCCAAGACATGTCCCTAATTCAAATGGATGATATTTTTAATATGTGTAGAAATTGTGGATTTTCTAGATAAGAAATATATTAGAAGAATGCATGATTCTCTCCAGTTCAAAGGTCTTTAGAGTTAGATGCAAAGATATTTATATATCCTAAGTCCAATCAAGCAAGGTTGCTACCTGAGCCCTTGCCTTAGCTTGGTACAATTAGATATTACAGAATTACATCTACAAAAGTCAAACAGCAGACTTCCCATACAGACAAAGCTAGAAAAATTTTTAGTTGAATCCAGTGGACATCGGCTATGAGATCACTCCAAATGGAGGCCATTCACCCAGTTAAGTATGAAAAGGGGCTCCGCCAGACCATTTTAGTCCCAGATGAGGGTTTCTTTATGTCCAAGCCAACATCTCCAGGCATTAAGTACCTTCAACAAGCTGAGAAGGCAAGTCCCCAAATCAAGAAGGAAGTCAAACCCCAAAACTCATCTGAGTAACACATTTTTTCCCACAATGGATAAGCATCTTTTAATCTTCAGGAATTTTAAAATTTAATTTAATAAATGTTTAATAAAATCAAACGTGTAATATTTATAATTTTATATTAATTGATATAGCAAATTTGAAATTTTAAATATTCATGTGACAATTTGGCCTCTTCAAATAAAGTTCAACCTTGTAGTTCCAATTTAAAATATGTAATTGCATTATTGATTTAGAGTTGTGATTGTGAAAATACTATAATATTGGAAGATTTAAGAGATTTTAGTGTTCCCATATCTGTGAATTTGATTTGTGAGATTAATAATAGTTATTTAAGTACTTAGGGAGAGTTTTGTTAGTTAAAAAAAAAATCATAGTCTATACAAAGAAAATCAAGCATATTTAAATTATAAATGAAATTTAAAATATTTCAGGCTATTTAAATATGTAAATGGAACCAAGCATTAGTCAAAGGTCCCCTTAAAAGTGATTAAAATTTGCTGGACTTATAAACAGAAAAATAATATTTTTAAACTGAACTTAAAAGCTAAAAAAATAAGAGTTACATTTGTGGATTCATAACAATTAATGAGTTATTAATTTTTTAAAAGAAAAACTCTGAGTAATCTTTTCTGCACACAAAAATTGCCTTAAAGGTTATTTTTTAAAGCCACATTTAGAGGCATGCTTGGCAGTTAATTAATGAAAATACTTTGTTATTTTCAAATTTTGCATTATTTGTAATATTTTTCAACTTTTAATAATTTATAATACTGTGATTTCTTTTCTCAGTCTAAATAAGTACTCACTTTTGTACCTAAAAAAAAAAAGAAAGCCACATTTAACAACATCCTTCAGAGTTTAGAGAGTGATTGGAGAAAAAGAATTATGCTCCCAAACAAAAGGCAGGAAAAATATATACTTTATATAGCCCAGAATTAGCACTAAACAGGCCATTTTCTCCTACCCTCTACTATCCTCCACTAAATGCAGGAGAAATGCTACAAGATAATGTGGGTGAAGCAAAAGAGCAGAATTACTATGTATTGTTGAGTGTCTACTCTGTGTTTAAAACTATGGGAAAATACAAAAGCATATGAAATTTTTAATCTAGTAAGACAGGTAAGATGCAAAAACCTGAAACAATTAGAGAACAGAATGATTCAGTTCAATGAACAGTTATTGAGAGCCAACCTTGCACGAGATACAGTGATTGGCTCCAGGGAGCAGGAGAGAGCTAGGCTCAAAAACAAACAATAAGCTTTATAATTAAGCGCTAAATTGTGTGTTGCAGAAGACAATTGAGAAGCATTCAGAGAGAGATACCAAAGTATATTGGAACAGCTGAGATTTATGGATGAGGTAACAATTGATCTTGGCTTTGAAGGATGGCAAGGACTGAAATACACAAAGGGGGGCAGGGCTGGAAGGGAGAGGTACTATGACCCTATTGTACAAAGGAAACAACAAAGAAGCCAGCAGAGAAGAGATGCATCACACTGAGTGGTAGTGGACTGAGATTAGGGAGTGATTTCTAAATTACATGAGACTAAAACAAATGTTAGTCACTAGTGTAAGTTACTAAAAACTAGAACTAAAAATAATATCACTACCAAATATTGGGAGTAAGTGGCATAAAATAAGATAAATCCTCATCTGTCACAGCAAGGAGCCAATAGATACTATGTAAATTTGCTTAATCAGAGAAAAAATATAAGCATGTATTATTAGACCTTTGAGGGTAAATAGCGAAGGAAAGATAAAGTTAAAATAGCTTGTCTCTGGGAAAGAAACTAAAGATAAAGAGGGCTGGAGATCAGAGAATGCTGTTTCTCATCCTAAGCTCTTCTGCACTATTTGAGTTGATAACATGTGAATGCATTACTTAGGTCCAAATATGAACATTCAAGAGAAATAAACTTAGTTATTAGGCCACTTTGTTTGACTCAGAAATACATTTACTATGAAGGTAATAAAGCTTCAGCTTTGAGGCCCCTCACTTTACTGATCCCTTCCAAGGCCTATATCTAATTTTGTAATTAGATATTTTCTATTCTGTTTTCTTAGAGTCCCCCAAGTCATATAAGCTTCAGGTCCTGGATGACCCTAACTTGAACCGTGATCTTTTTCATTTCTTACAGTTCCTTAATGTCTAGAGGGAACCCAGTGTTCCTACTTTTGATGTCACTTTTAATCAAGGCACACAATCCTGGTTATGCTAATAATTTTTACTCAAAATAAAAATTCCTACTTGATTCAGGAAGCAATATCAAAGCACCTAGATTTTTAAACATGGAAATGATATGAGGGAAGTAGTGATTTATAAAATATTCCCTTGACATAGCCGGATTGAAGTTGGGAGATACTAGAGGCAGAGAGACCAGCTGAGAGCTGTGGCGGTAACTGGCAGGTAAGATATGAAGGCACGGACCCGGTGGTAAAAGAAGGGATGGAGAAAATGAGTGGATGAAAGTGGTAGTTTAAAATAGAATTGAACAGGCCTGGTTACCAGCTGAAGAGCTGCCCCACAAACAATAATAATCAGTTAGGATACTTCCAAATTACATGTTGGGATGGCACCTGATTCTTTACCCTTCATTGGGTGGATTTCTCACGGACTTCAACTGAAAATGTGACCAGTAAAACCAATTTGAATGAACACATCCTGCCAGTCAGTCTGTAACTCTAGCCAAAAATGTATGGATGGAATTCTATCATCAAAGTTTAAAACAGTAAACTTTCTTTTAATCGACACAATCATGAACTTTCTAGCCCTGGATATATATTCATATTCTTGCACATAATTTCAGGAGCATGTGCTGACAGGAGAGGCTAATAAATGGATCCAGTTAAATCCCTGACAGCCCTATGGTTCAGGGTGTTCTCACTTAGACAGTTTATACAGTTTACACAGTTGCCCATATTCCTAATGCGGCAGATTGGTAACTAGTCCACATTCTGCCGGAACAGGCACATAACAAAATGGTTCTATGAGGATCAAGCCATTTGGCAAAAAACAACAAGCTAAAGAATTTTGTGGGACTTCCCTGGTGGCACAGTGGTTAGGAATCCACATGTCAGTGCAGGGGACATGGGTTCGAGCCCTGGTCCGGAAGATCCCACATGCCTCGGAGCAACGAATCCCACGTGCCACAACTACTGAGCCTGCACTCTAGAGCCCGTGAGCCACAACTACTGAAGCCCACGCACCTAGAGCCCGTGCTCCACAAGAGAAGCCACCGCAATGAGAAGCCCGTGCACCACAACGAAGATTAGCCCCCGCTTGCTGCAACTAGAGAAAGCCCATGCACAGCAACAGACCCAATGCAACTGAAAATAAATAAATTTATTTTTTTTTAAAAAAGAATTTTGTGAAGAACATCTAAATATGTCTTATTGTTCTTGTGAGCCAGAATAATTTAATATCTCCACAGTGTATTTGGGGTTGTGTGTATGTAATGCAGGGATTCTGAATACATCAACTGTCAGTCTTTGAATTTCTCTGTGGAAATAAGAAATTTAAAATCACGGCTGTATGCAGCCAAACCAGCACAGCTGACCTGGAAAGTGAAGTCAGTTAATGATGCACCTGGGTTGTTTCCTGATCGATTGATTCGACTGCTATACGTCTGGATAGACTAAATACAGCCAGGCCTGAAACTTGGTAGGAACCACTCTCTTTCATCCTCCATTCCCTGGCTTGGGGATTTTTTTCTCTTACAAATGCAGCCTGATGCTCTGCCCTTCTGTCTAAAAAAAAATATTAACTTTTTTGATGGGATAAGTAAGGACTAAAGTTTCACTTAGTAATCAGAATGCCTACCGAGTATAGAAAGTGAGTTAAGAAGTGGAAATACAGAGCTAACTATGTATAGTGCCTTCCTGCAACAGCTCCAAAACTAGTGAGTAAGTTAGACAGACCACCAACCTGTGACAGCATCGTACAAGATGCCACATTCAGTTCTTTCACAGTATGTAAAAAGAAGAGGGGAGTCCTCCAGTGCTTCCTTTCTGACATTTTCTCCCACCTCAATCTATTACACGTCCCGGCTCTCTTTACATCTTTCAGCTCATCCTCTCTGCTGGCTCTTTGCCATCATCACATTGTAAGCATGCTAATGTAGTCTCCTTCAAAAAAATAAAATAAAATAAATTTCTCTTGTAACCACTGCCCTTCACAACTCAAACTTCATTAAAAGCTACCTCCAACACAAGTAACAAATGTTGGCGAGATGTGGAGAAAAGGGAATGCTCCTACACTGTTGGTGGGAATGTAAATTTGTGTAGCCAATGTGGAAAACAGTATGAAGGTTTCTCAAAACACTAAAAATAGAACTACCATATGATCCAGCAATTCCACTCCTAGGTATGTATCCAAAACAAACCAAAAAACACTAATTCAAAAATACATATGCACCCAAATGTTCATAGCAGCATTATTTACAATTGCCAAGATATGGAAGCAAGCTAAGTGTCCATCAACAGATGAATGGATAAAAAAGATGTGGTATGTATATACAATGGAATACTCCTTAGCCATAAAGAACAAAATTTTGCCATTTGCAGCAACATGGATGGACTTAGAGGGCATTATTGTAAGTGAAGTAAGTCAGACAGACAAAAACTGTTATGATATCATTTATATGTGGAATCTAAAAAATACAATCTAGTGAATATAACAAAACAAGAAGCAGACTCACAGATATAGAGAACAAACTAGTGGTTACCAGCTGGGGGGGGGAGGGGTGCAGTATAGGGGTGGGAGAGTGGGAGGTACAAACTACCAGGTGTAAGATAGGCTCAGAAGTGTATTGTACCACATGGGGAATAGAGCCAATATTTTGTAATAACTGTAAATGTAAAGTAACCTTTAAAAATTGTATAAAAAAATTTTTTTAAAAGCTAAGTCCAATCACTGCCTCCTCAGCCTCACCATCTACTCCCTTCTCAGCCATGGCAGTTTCACACCTGCCCCTACTTCTCCCAAGGAACCGCTCCTGCCAAGACGGCTAGTGATCTCCCTAGGCCAAATTGAGTGGTTTTTATTTCCATGATCTCTTAGCTGCTTTCAGTACTGTTCAACTCTCCCACTACCCTTAACTTCCTTGCAAAAAAAAAAAAAGGAAAAAGAATATTTTTTTGGTTTTTACTCTTCTCTGGCTACTTCTTCTCAATCTCTTTTGCTGGCTTTTTTTTTTTTTTTTTAAGTATTAGTTTAATATGATCCCTGGGTTTGTTTTCTGGCTCTCTCCTCTTCTCCTTATACACACTCTCCCAGTGATGTCATCCTCTCCAATAGATTCAATAACCATTTATGTGTGAATGACTATCATAGTCTAGCTCTCCTGCTAAGTTTTAGAACCTTAGATCCAATAAGCATCACCATCTGGCTCTTCCAGAAGCTACCTAAGCTCAACATGTCTAAAACCAGACTCATCTCTCTGCTCAAACTTGTTCTCTCTCCTGGGTTTACCATCTTGTTGGATAAAGCCAAAGTCTACTTAGCTTTGTTATTCTGAAGGACACCAGCACCAGTGTAGGCAAAGTGTTCAAAATCTTAAGAGTTTTATATTTATTTATCCCTATTCTGATCTAATTAGTGCAGATTCACTCTTTTCACCCTACTGTTCATGTGACTTTAAATGTCAATCATGTTAGATAAATAAAATGTCTCATTAACTACGTTGGAAGATACATAACAAACCTAAATGGTATATAAAACATTCAACAAAATACTTCAGGAGATATTAGTAACATTCAATACCTTGCTGAAGTGCCACTAAAAATCCAAATCAATATCTTTTAGGAACCAGAAGGATTAGATGGACCCCAATTTGGGATACCCTGACATTACCCTAGAAAGATTTACTCACATGTAATCACATACACTGTATTTTATAAAGTAGATCTATGCCCAACTTCTGTTCTTCCTTATATATTAGGCGATTAAGGTTGAGTAATAAGTATTGCCAGGGTCAATCAGGCAAACACAGAGCAAAGGATGGCACAAGTGTTGAGCTTCTCTGCTTTCTGAGACTTTCTTCACCTGCAACACGGGGTAGTAATACCTACCTCACATGAATGTTGGAAGAATTTAATGAGACAATGTGCACAAAATGCCTGGCATAGGCTGGATGCTCAAAAATTTCAACAAAAAAAAATTTATTTTAAAAATTTTCCCACCATTTTCTCTTTTCCCCACAATTTTGAGGCAACTGAAGCCTTGTGGTACAGAATGAAATATCTAGAAAAATCCAATATAATTCCAGATGAGAAATGTTCCAGTAGACTTGTAAGAGATTAAATTTGGCTTAAAATTATTTCACACATTTCAAGTGTCCTAGACTGAAGTTCTCAGGCGTATGGACCCAAACCCCTAGGGTACCTCAAGAGTGGCCCTGACTGCTTAAGGTCCTCAAAATTCTCATTGGTGAGATTAAATTAAATGGCCAGAAGCAGTGAGGACTGGCTTACCCTCCAGAGGTAACTTTAGCTCATATGTGAAATTCTCACAAAGCCCCAGAACAAAGGAGAAGAAAAAGGAAGTGGAGAACAAAGAGGACTCTTTGACTATTATCAGCTATCTCCTCTAAAAATTCCTGGCTTTCTTTCAAAACAACAACAAACTGGAAAGAAAGTTTGTGCAATGGGGGTGGGGAAGGGGATGGGGATGGGGGAAGCAGTTGACTACTCCTAGGAAGAAAGAGGCATTGTTCTTTAAATCGGGGGCTGGGGGCAAGGGTGAGGTGGAGGGGAGCAATCCTCACTAGACTCCCCATGAAAAAGGAAGAACCAAGCTGAGCATAACTTATGAAACCCCAGGTTGCTGGTGCTATAGTCCAGCTACCAGCCACCAGCAGCCCTCACAAGGAGCCAGAGGCTCTCGGTAAAGATGCCCTTCACAATTTCTTTAGTGGAGCCCTGACAGGGAGCTCCCATAGAATAGGCTGCAAGATATAATTGGGCCTACAATCCCAACATAATGAATATGTTTTTAGTACAGTCACTGGCAGCGTAGACCTCCCAGTATCTCCCCTTCACTGAGCCTGACTTTTTACCAGGGCAGCCACCTCCAAGCTGGGGTACACATATACCCCTGTAGGTACATAGAGACTTTCCAAGAGGTGCACAGAAAAGTTTTAAGATCATCAATTTCATCAGCTTCTATCAGTACTATCCGGCTGAGAAAGAGCTTGATATCAAGATGACATCTTCATCTCCCTGTCTTCTACTTTACTAAAAAAATGCATACACCAAAAAAGAAGGAATTATTCAGCCATAAAAAAGAAGGAAATCTTGCCATTTGCAACAACATGGACAGACCTTGAGGGCATTATGCTAAGTGAATAAGTCAGACAAAGAAAGACAAATACCATATGATCTCACTTATACATGGAAACTAAAAATATACAAAACAAAAAACCAAACTCATAGTTACAGAGAACAGATTGGTGGTTGCCAGAGGTGGGAGTGAGGGTGGAGAAAATGAGTGAAGGTGGTCAAAGGGTACAAACTTCCAATTATAAGATAAATAAGTCCTTTAGATGTACAGCATGGTGACTGTAGTTATTAATACTAAACTGTATATTTGAAAGTTCCTAAGAGAGTAGATCTTCAAAGTTCTCATCACAAGAAAAACAATTGTAACTATATGTGATCGTGGATGTTAGCCAGACTTACTGTGGTGGTCACCTCATAATACATACAAACATCACATTATTATATTTGCACCTGAAACTAACATAATGCTATACGTCAATTATATCTCAATTTTTAAAATTAGACAATATAGACAAGCAGAAATATAATAAATAAGTAAAATTTCCACTACCCAGGAAAAAAAGCAGAAAGAAATGCATACCTTATACCTGTTCCCAGTCCTGCGGTACACTGCCCTGAGGCACGAACATATTCAGAGCAAAGACTTAAGTCTTAGAATAGGTATAGAGAAAGTAAATAATTTTAATGACTTGAAATAAATAGCTTTGCTAGTCAGGTGGTGTCTTAGTTCAGGCTGCTGTAATATCGCATCATAGATTAGGTGCTTTATAAACAACAGAATTCATTTCTTACAGTTCTGGAGGCTGGCAGTCCAAGATCAAAGCACCAGCAAACACAGTGTCTGGTGTGAGCCTGCTTTGGTTCACAGATGGCCATCTTTTCACAATGTCCTCACATGGCAGGAGGAGTGAGGGGTTTCTTTCGGGTCTCTCTTATAAGGACTCTAATATCATTCCTGAAGCTTCCAGCCTCATGACCTAATCACCTCCCAAAGGCACCACTTCAAAATATGATTACACTGGAGATTAGGTTTCAACGTATGAATTGCGGGGGGCGGTGGGGGAGACACACAGACATTCAGGCTACAGAACATGGCTTCTTATTTCTTGCTCCCCAAAGGATCAAAGTAGTATCTAATCACAGATGCTTTTTGGCAAGCCCAAGATGAGATCTTTGGCAAATGATTCGTAAGGAGATAAAGAATGAAAAGCAGCAAACGAGAAACGTGAAGATGATATTGCTATTAAAAACACTGCTTCCATTTCCATCTACCTGGTCATATGATAACCATTCTTGTGCACACACAAGTGTATGAACAAAAACTAGAAGAGAATCAATGCTCACTCTAGTAATAGGAAACAGTAGTCATCCATGGATAAGCTAATTGGAAGAAAAGCCATAGTCACCTTATTAGAATATATAATCAATAAAAATTTAACACTAAAAGCCATTTAATCACATAGAATTTTTTTAAATTAAAACTTACATTTATTTTGTTAGTCCTATAAGGATGGCCATATAAAGTCAATGAAAAATATATGTAAAGCCTGCCGGTGTTTAAGAAAAGCTTGTTCATGTATTTTTTAAGTAAATGATGATGGGTATCTGATTGCTATGGTATTTGGATCCCACTGAATATATTTTTTAAAGTGATGTAACAGCTTTATTCTAAATTTTTGTAGTACACTGGATATTATACCCTTTACAACAACTTCAACTTACGTTGCACAACTGTAGCTGTCATTTTTAGGGGGTACATGAACAAGAGTCTGAAGATGACGTCACACAAGTGCCAACCTGTACCTGCATGACTGAGCGTGAGTGCCTCCTAAAATTTTCATTCTAGACACCTAAGTTGCTTCACTCTGGTCCCATCCCTACCTTCATTAAAAAAAATTAAGTAATTAATTGTGGCTGCGTTGGATCTTTGTTGCTGCGCACAGGCTTTTTCTCTAGTTGCAGTGAGAGAGGGCTACTCTTCATTGTGGTGCACAGGCTTCTCATTGCAGTGGCTTCTCTTGTTGCAGAGCATGGTCTCTAGGCGTGAGGGCTTCAGTAGTTGTGGCACACAGGCTCAGTAGTTGTGGCGCACGGGTTTAGTTGCTCTGCAGCATGTGGATCTTCCCAGACCAGGGATCGAACCCATGTCCCCTGCATTGGTAGGCGGATTCTTAACCACTGCTCCGCCAGGGAAGTCCATGAAGATGACAACTATTATAGAACAGCAGTCCCCTAACTTTTTCATGAGGGAGCATCCCCCCTTGAAAATTTTTTTTTAAGGCAGTAAGGCATTAGTAGTTTTACTTTCTATGTCTATTAAGCAAGAAAAATTAAGTCACAAAAAACTAGTAGTAACACTTATCAGTAACATTTATAAATTATTAAATGAATTTTATATTCATCAAAATAGCACCTGCATGCATCTGAAGACTTTAACCCATAAAGATTTGAGGTGTATTATCCACTAATCCAGAGAGAATGTTTGAGGCACACAAGGATTCACAGAAACTCTATAACCACAGCCTCTAGTCTTAGAACCACATTGCCCTGGTTGGGGTCCTATGACCTTTGCAGTGTGGTCTTTCCCTAGGAGAAGGCTAGGAAATACCCATGAGGCCTATTTCAAGGGGAAACCTTTAGAAGGAGTACACAGATTCAAATACTTTTTGCAGCCAAGCCAAGCCTGTAGTTCAAATCAGTAAACCTGCCTAGGGGTAGGTTGGAACTGTGGCCAATAGCAGGCTGTGTCCTGGGCTTAAAGAGACAGCTCTACCCAATTGTTGACATGTCTTGAGGAAAAAAGCTTTTCAGGAAAAGCTGGATTTTTATGTGAAAATCTCTGGATTTTTAATCCATTAAAAAAAAACTGTTTGGGCCAACCTACACACAAACGTGAGCTGAATTTAGCCCTTAGACCTGCAGTATGCAATCTCTGTTCCATGCTACTCAAAGCACATCCCAGATCCAAGAACTGTTTGTTACATTCCAGATGAGATGTGCATAGCAACTGAGAATAACATTTTGAAACATCTACAGTAGTTTGACAGAGTGATTTTGTGAATATAATTTTCTCTCTCTAGTAATAAAAAATTGGTCTTGTATTTTCATATATTTTGTAATTTATTTCTCTACTGTTTCTAAGCAAAAATATCAGTGAGCAATGGATTAGAAATCTTGCCCACAGATAGTTTAACCACTGTTGTCATCAAAGTAAAGGGTCTATTTGAAGATGCTGTACTTTCTAAACCAAATCAGGGCTTGATAACTGAATTTAGTCTCTGGAATCTTCATAGTACTACAAAAGCCTATGAGTTAAAATGTACCCAGTTCTAACTAGCTGACAGATGTCTGGCAGTAAAGGCCTAGAAGCTGACCTCTTTTCCCTAGAGGAATGGGGAAATATCACGTCACGCCTGCAGGACTGCTCCTGAACCCATCAGGACACCAAATTTCCTCCAGGGTCAGTTGTGGGAGGAGTGGCCAGATGCCACAGGTCACATGGAGTTCCTCCTCCCCCCACCAGTACACAAGGACCAACCCAGGAAAGGCCCTCACCTTAGTGCACTGGGCGTGCTCTCTGGCTGTTGTTTGTGTGTCTGCCTCTTGGAACATACTAAGCTCCTCTAGGACCAAGAATCCTGCTTCCTGGTCTCCCCAGCTTAGTTCCATTGCACTGAATTCTCTCCTCTTCCTAGCCAGTATAGGCTCCTTGCCTAGCAAAAGTGTCAGTCACCTAGTTCTGGAGCTTTGATAGCTGATAACCAGCTTCCTGTCCTGGAGCTTCTGCCCAAGTGGTCCCCGAGTGGTTCTCTGACCTTTGCACTCCCCTGCTTAGGCAGAAGCTCCAGGATAGGAAGGTGGTTGCCAGCTATCAGAGCTCAGCACCTAGAATGAGGTGATTGATTTCCTTGTCTAGTAAGGACCCCTATTTGGGTCAGTCATGCCTAGAAGGGGCTTAGGCAAAGGCCAGAGGGCCGGTAGGCAAGAAAACAGAAGTGCTTTGAGAGCCTCTCCATCTTGACAACCAAAGGGACAAACTCTGAGGTCTGCACACTCCCCTCTCAGGAGCTGAGGGAAAGCTCCTAAGTAAACATTGCACTGGTGCGGGGAGAACTCCAGCCGGAACCCTCTTCAGCAGCCCAAGCTCCGCAGAATGAACACCTACTGAACCATCTTGGAGGGCTGGTGCGCTGGACCTCACCAGCTGCCAGCACCTCGGAAATTTCCGGGACAAAATTGGAGGTGGGAGTGGGAGAGCTGTAGGGCAGGCTTGTGGAGGTGATTTTAGAAGTGCAAACCTGGTGGGGGAATTTTTCCTCAAACCGTCTAGAGGTAAGTGGTCATAATCCACTACAAGTTCTCCTGAACCGATCAAGTACACAGAGGGAAAGTGTTACATTGCTGAGAAACATGGCTGCCTTGCTTCCTCCCCAGGAGTTCCAAAGACTTTTATATCAATAGGTGATCTCTCCCTGCTTGGGGTACAGATGGATGAGATCAGGCCAGTGAAGAACTGCATTTTCCTTGTAATTCTCCAGGTAGCCAGTTCCCAGCCAGTTGTCATTTTTTGCAATTTAAAATACTAAGAAAATTTAAATGAGATCAGCCCTGTGTGTAAAAAAAAAAGAAATAATCTATTTGGCCAAACAGAAAAGGTACCATGTTGTGGAAGCTATTCAATTTTACATATTTTAACTGAGAGGTGTGTGTATCAACAGAACAAAAGTGCAGTAATCTATACAATTAGTTATTTAATCCATTACGAGTACCACTGCAGCAGGAGGGAGGGAAGAGAACATCTAAAATGATTTTTTAAAACTCATTCTAGGAAAAGGAAATGCCAGAGTAGTAAGATAAGGAGTCTTAATTAAAAATAAATTCATCTATTTCCCTCCTTCAAAATGAGACACTCTTCTAAGGCAGTTTGCTTGGAGAGCAGTTTTGCACTGTAAATCTGGGACATGTTTTTTTGTGTGTGTTTACTCTGCATGAGGCTTAAGAAAAACACAGCAACCAAACCACCCAGACCAACCCTGCAGGAAAAGAGAAGACCTAATCACCCGTGATGGCGATTACATAATAGAGATTCACACACACACAAACCCCAAAAGTCTCAAAAGAATCAGCCTTTGGCTTCCTGTCATAAAATACACCCTTTTTTTCCCCCCTTTGTAAGGATCACTAAAAATGCTTCTTAAAGACCAAGTGGATGTCTTTGGTAGACACAGAGGTCACTTAGGAAAGATTTATAAGTGCGCCCCCAGCCAAAATGAAGCGTGTATCGATAGCTAAAGTGCATCTGCATTTAGTGCAGCAAAAACTCATAATCTGTTTCTAATCGGTGCCCTGAAAATGCTCCCCGGGAGGAAAAGGCCTGGCTTGGGCAGCCGCTCCTCCCCAGGCCCACGTCCCAGGTCCTTCCTTGGGCAGCCGGAGTGCTCCTCTCTTAGATAATGCCAGGTACTCTGGAAAGTAGCCGTGTAATAATACACAAACCCCTGATGATGTCAGCGTGTTATTGACTTTCCAAGTCTGAATGACTGAGCAGAGGAGCGGGGGTGGGGCGCGATCCATCCGGCAGCGCGGGGACCGGCCAAGCGAAAATGGGCTCGCGGGCAGGGTGGGGGAGGGGCGGCAGCTGCTCAGCGCTCAGGCTCCGCCAAGGCGGTGTCGGGGTCGCTGCTCGCTGCATCCCAGCCTCGCCGCGGCTCCCGCTCCTTCGCTGTTTACGTTTGGTCAAACACCCCTCCGGCAGAAACCACTCAGGCCGCCCCCCTGCCCCCGGAAGCTTTCACCACGTGGCCGAGCCGGATTACAAAGCGGGGAGCAGAGGGCAAGAAAGGGGGCCCCCTGCCCCTCCCCCACCAGAGCCTTCCGCCCCGGCTGCAGTGATTTCGCAGATCCGGGGGTCGCCGGCCGTGGTGTATTTCCCTCTGCGGGAGACCCCCTTGGAAATTGCACCTCAGCGGTAGTGATATTTTTATGGGATGTGATTGGCTTCTTTTATGGCGCTGGAAGTGCAGGTGCAGGGTTGTAGGTTCCCGTTCTCACCCTGCAAATTGACCACAGAGCGTTGTAGTCTTCAAGGCTAGGTGTGAACCAGGCAAGGTTGCCCTTAAATGGAATTGCATTTAGAGGCCGTTTGTGAAGAGGAGCACTCCAAGCTGGGGCGTGGCCTTCCCCACTGGGCCTGGGCCGTCCTTTCAGGACTCGCAGCTCCTACCCCCCCTCCTCCCTCAGGCCCACCCGGCTTCGCTGGTCGCCCTTTTGGGACTAGGCACCCAGACCTCTTCCCGCTGGCACAGCTGCCTTACTCCCTCTCCCAGACCTTCTGAAACCCTCCCAGGAAGTCCAGGTCCGGCGCAGAACTTCAGCACCAAGCCCCAGGGCTGAACTGCTCCTCTTTGGAGCTCCTGCCTCCCTCTCCCCCATCGCCCACCTCAGGGAGTTGTGTTTGTGGAAGCCCGGTGCGGGGCAAACCTCACACAGGCTGTGCAGCCACCTGGCTCCGAATCCTGTACTGCCCCTTATTAGCTGTGTGAGTGTGGCAGAGTGCTTAACCTCTCTGTATCCCTCTTCCATGAAAAGAGGGTAGCAGTAATCCCCACACTGTTGGGAGGATTAAATGAAAGCCGGGTTTCGTTAAGAGACGCCTGTCCTAGAATATTCTAGTCTTTTGCCCTCATTAGTAGTGTCACTTGTCAGGCCAGAGTCCCTGTGGTGGTTCTGAAAATGCGGTCAGCTGAAGTGCTGGGCCCACTGTTTACTCTCCGGGCTTTGTGGAGCCCGCTGCCTCTGTCTACCCGCCCTGACCCACCCCGACGGGGACCCTGAGAAGAGCCATTTTACTGCCAGGGTGGCGTGGGGAATGTGCCTCTGACCGAAGGTGGACCATTCACAGCCTTTTCCCAAATCCTCTCCTCCCCCACCTTGCCCCATGGGATTGGTCCAGAAGTGAAAAGCTAACACTTTTAGTCCAATCAGAAGTCTTCTTGGAATATACGGATTGCCAACAAACACATGAAAGAATGCGCAACATCATTAATCAGTAGAGAAATGCAAATCAAAACTACAATGAGATATCATCTCACACCGGTCAGAATGGCCATCATCAAAAAATCTAGAAAAAATAAATGCTGGAGAGGGTGCGGAGAAAAGGGAACACTCTTGCACTGCTGGTG
>NC_041214.2:70622610-70671024 GCF_002837175.3 Physeter macrocephalus | reverse complement strand
AGAATGTCATGAAGAGACTAGGGGTAGGACGGGAATAAAATACAGACCTACTAGAGCATGGACTTGAGGATATGGGGAGGGGGAAGGGTAAGCTGTGACGAAGTGAGAGAGTGGCATGGACATATCTACACTACCAAACGGTAGGGTGGATAGCTAGTGGGAAGCAGCCGCATGGCACAGGGAGATCAGCTCGGTGCTTTGTGACCACCTAGAGGGGCGGGATAGGGAGGGTGGGAGGGAGGGAGACGCAAGAGGGAAGAGATATGGGAACATATGTATATGTATATGTATAACTGATTCACTTTGTTGTAAAGCAGAAATTAACACACCATTGTAAAACAGTTATACTCCAATAAAGATGTTAAAAAAAAATTAAAAAAAGAAGTCTTCTTGGAGAATTTTGAGATTGGAAGTTAGTAAGTCAGTTTCTCCCCAGGGGTAAAATTACAAGATGTTATAAAGGTGGGAGCCTTCTCTACGACCATGTTTCCCATCAAGTGGAGGAAAGGCCAATCTGAAGACAGAGGTGGAGGTAGAGAGCCAGAGATAAAGACGGGCTGGGAGAGCGCTGCTGAATGGCCCAGAGAGGTCTGATGTTGGCCGTGCTACTTCCTATGCCCCTGATACAGTTGCTTCTGCCCCAGGTTCTTGGTGACAACCCAGGAGTTTTTACAACAGATTCCTCTTGTTGTTTAATTCAGTTTGCATGTTTAGTCCTTGCAACCAAGAAAGCCCTAATAATACACCAACATGGCATTTATTAGCCTAACTTGTACCATTTCTTAGTTGAGTTAAAGACTAGCTCCCCACCTCTACCACACACCCCCAGAGGGCAGAGCTGTGTCTTTTACCTCCCCCACCCCTAGCCCTGCAGTTAGCACCTCATAAGGAGGGGCTCCATTAACGCTCTTCTTATTGAATTGAGCAAGGTGTGAGTGGACAGGAAGTGGCTGTTGGAAGGGGAGGCTTCCAGTGGTTCGTTTAAAGGGGAAACATTACCTATTGTTGCAGTCTCCTGGAAGCCCATTTATTCTGCCCTGGTGGTAATTAGTGTTTTTTTCGAGTGACTAGAAAGAAGAGAAGAAATTTTATCCCCTCTAAATTGCATTTAATAAAAATCTTGGAGAAAATGAGTGAATGGTCAGGCTTAATAATTCCCCCTGGGTTTTTGTTGGAGAGAGGCTGAAGAATGTACAGTATTCAACATTTATGGGACAGCAGATCCACATTTTATCAGAGAATAAAATGCTGTAGTGACTTAACCTCTTTTTTTTCCCCCTCATTTGTTTCCAAAAGGTTTTTTTTCCAGCCCATGAGTCACTTCCAGGCAGATCCAAAGACAAAAGCTGGCTAATTGTGTGTCAGTGAGTCAGGTCCCCACCCTGCCTTATCATGAAAAACCCTTTCTAGCTCCAAGAAGACAGAACACTTTTCAGCTTATGAGGCACTGAGTGGAACCTGTTACACACCAGGGAGTAGTGCTGGGCCCTCCCAACTCCCTCTGGCATCTGGCAGCTGATGTCTCAACCGATAGCATCTTGGGGTGTTTCCCTCCCAGGGTTACTTTCAATCTGGAACTCTCCATGCAGTCTACTCTGTTTTCAAGGCACCCTGTTGAGCCCAGGGATACAAAGGTGAACTTATATTTATAAAAGGAGGTCCAAAACCTCTAACAATCTGTCAAATAATGAAGGAGAAGGGCTGGAAAGAATCACTGTCAGCCACGCTTTGAGAGCTACAGAGGAGTTCACGCAAAGACTAATGATCTTTTTGTCACCATCCCTCACCATCTCTCAGCAGCACTTTACCTGGTTGACTGTTTCCAACTTCTTGACACACTCACTCTCAAGAGGCTTCCTGGATGTCACCCTCTGAACATTTTCCAACCAGTTCTCTGCTCCCTGCCCCCACATCATCTCCCGGTCTCCCTCTTCCAGATATCTTTCTCTTCTTGGTAATGGTACCACATCCACCTGGTGCTCACACCAAAGAATCAATCCTTACTCTGTTCTTTTCTCCATTCGCCACATTCAGTCCATTAGCGTGTTTACCTGCAAAAGCTATCTCCACCCATGGGCTTCTCCCCGTCTACACTGCCACAGCTTACCTCTCACTCATGCCCCTGCTCAGGCCTCCTAGACCTTCTGTAATCTGGTCCCTTTTCCCATTCACACCGCCTTCCCCAGCTCACACCCTCCAGCCACATGAGACCCTCTTTTTCTTCTTCTACCACCTCATCCCTTCCTACCTTAAGGTGTCTGCTCTTGGACTTGATTCCATCTGACTGGGAGACTCTTCCGGCACTTCCTGGGACTGGCCCCTCTGTATCTGTCTTAGTCCATTCTGGCTGCTATAACAAACTACCATAGATTGGGTGGCTTACACACCAGAAATTTATTTCTCACAGTTCAGGAGCCTGGGAAGTCCAAGTCAAGGTGCCAGCAGATTCGGTGTCTGGTGAGGGCCCACTTCATTGTTTGCAGACAGAAGCCTTCTTGTTGTGTCCTCACGTAGAGGAGAGAGAGCATCTCTCTCATGTCTCTTCTTATAAGGGCAGTAATACCACTCCTGAGGGCTCCACACTCATGACCTAATTACGTCCCAAAGGCCCTACCTCCAAATACCATCATTTTGGGGATTAGGGCTTTAGCACATGAATTTGGGGGGGGGGGACACAAATATTCGGTCCATAGCAGTATCCTTCAGGTTTCAGTGTAGCTGTCACCTCCCTAGAGAGGCCTTCATGACCACCACATCTCACATCACCCAGTTTGTGACCTACACAACACTTATCATAATCAGTGGTTAATCACCTAGAACTGTGCTGTAGAAGACTGGGCAATAATCACAGCAGAGATAGGACTGGAAAAATAAGTGGAAGCCATATTTTTCAAAGGCCTCTTATGCTATGCTAAGTTGTTTGGATTTTATTTTACATGCAGTGGAGTAGCATTAAACATTTTTAAGCAGCAAACTCTCATGACAGTGAATGTGCCTAAAGTGGCTCTGGATGCATCATGCAGAAGAGTAGGGTAGAGCCTGGTGGCCCAGAGCCTGGGTGGCAGGCTGTGGGCAGTGGGACTGATGAGCAAGAAGCCTTGTCTGAGCCCCTCAATTCAAGCTGTGTGAGCAGTTGCTAACTTTGCTCATTGCTTACCTGACAAGGGCTCCCCACGTGTGCCAGAAAGAATACATGGAATGCAAATGTTGGGAAGGAGGCCCTCTTCACCAGATTTCTTTCACCTGAGCCTCGAACTACGGGTATCACTTGGAGTATATATTGTAAGAATAATAATCGCTTACCCTTACATAGCACCGTAGAGCTTACAAAGGATTTTTCCAACTATTTCATCTAAAGACTCAAAGACCTAAAGTACTCTAGCCAGTATGTTTAAGTATCTAGCCACTTCACTGGTTAAGAAAGGAAATAACACTTATGTCCTGAAATTCACTAGAGAACTTTTCTGGTGAATTGCTAAGAACATAGTTAAAACACAATCTGGGGCACTTCTTTTCTTCTTGTAACAAACACCATATTGCATCTGAAAATTTCAGAGATCACAGGTGAGTGATGTTGTTCAACCTGATTCCATACGTTCTTTAGAATCCATCAAATGACTCTCCTCTCTGCAGTTGAGTCCCTTGAGTATGTTCACAGAGACTCACATAAAGGCACTAACAGGTAAAATAGGTACTTTCCCCAGTTACTTCTGCATGGAGTAAAAGATCGCACTTAGCTTCCCCCAACCACTGAGAAAGCATTCAGGCTTGTAAGAATATTTATAGGGCTACCAGGAGTTCCCCATTAGTCCCCCGAACTCTTTGCACACCCCTGAAAGGGTTCATTTTTACATAAATAGTCTTTGTACACCCCGCATGCCTTTCTTCCTTGGCAGAAACCCAGTTTGGCCATGACTGTATTTGAATGTCATGGCCCAAGCAAGGACTTTCATACAGATACATAGACTTCCATAGCTGGAAGCAGCTTTAGACATTATCTAGTGAGCCTAACTTCTTCATTTTCCAGATGAGAAAACTGAGGCAAAGGGAAAGAAAAAGAAAGAAAAAGGATACTTTCAAAGCTGATGCCACGATATAGACCTGTGGCAGACAGTGTTCCATACATGACTTCCTTTATTCCTCTCCATAGGGAAAAAAAAAAAAAATCTTTAAGGTCAATGTATTAGAGTTCTCCAAGGAACGGAACCAATAGGATGTGTATATATGAAGAGAGAGACTTAGTTTAAAGAAGTGGCTCACGAGATTATGGAGGCCTCTGCAGGATGGGATGTGAGACTGGAGACTCAGGGAAGAGCTGATGTTGCTGTTCAAGTGCAAAGGTCATCTGCTAGCCCAATTCCTTCTCACTTGGGGGGGGAGTCTATCTTTTTTTCTGTTCAGGGCCCACCTACATTTACCGGGGGCCATCTGCTTTACTCAGAGTCCATCCAATTTAAATGTTAATCTCATCCAAAAACATCCTCATAGAAACATCCAGAATAATGCCTGACCAAATAACTGGGCACCATGACCCAACCAAGCTGACACATAAAATTAACCGCCACAGTAGATAAGATCATAATTTTACAAAGATAATTTGAAGACTGCTCTCGAGAAAGTTTGAATGACTTGGCCAAGGTCACCTAGCTGATAAGCTGGGACTAGCACTTGGGACTTTTAAGTTCCTAGAGGGTCTTCTTTCTGCAAAAGAAGAACAAAACAAAAATTATGTTTTGTTCTCCAATGAAAAGAAGGAAAACAACAACTTTTGAGTGCCTAACATTTAAATGTTTGTCAGGCTCTATACTAAATGATTAACATAAGTGCCCATTTAATAGACCACCATCATGTAGACCAGCAAACGGAATCTTAAGAAAGTTAAATAACAAGCCCAAAGTAGCAAACAATTTCTAGCAAAGCAAAGTTTGAGTCTAGGTCTATGTGGTACCAGTACTTCCCACCATCTGGCTCTTTTTAATGTTTTCCCTGATCCTCATCTTTCTTTCAATTCGGCAGCATGTAATTTCTCCCCCAAATTTTAAGAAATGGCCCAGAGTCTGCATCCACTAAGACCATATTCTTAGTTCAAAGTGAGTTTTCAAATATCAGATGTGACTATAAAATGAGGAGACTGATTTTAGAGGAATATATGAACTCTACCACATCAAAATGAGTGTTGTCCCAATTATAAAAGCTACCCCAGGCATCAATACACTCCTTCCATTACTCAAAACTCGTCTGTGGCTCTTCTTCTGAAATTACCTTTCAGGACCTGTATTGCTTGCTTTTCCCAAATAGTTTTAATGTTAGAAAATGTTCATTGTTTGGTTTGATTTTGGGGAAACAGTCCAAATCATCTGGTGCCAGATCTGTTGAATGAGGTACATGATCAAGCTAATATAGTTTAGATTAAGAGTAAAAAAAAAACCGAGGCGTGACTATCAAAGGATGAGTGATGTTCCTTATATCGCTGGAAAAGTGGCTTCAAAGGCAACCCAGTCTCATTTCTTGAGCAATGACAGCAAAGTTGGAATAA
The DNA here is from genome assembly GCF_002837175.3 of Physeter macrocephalus. Taxonomy (NCBI): domain Eukaryota; kingdom Metazoa; phylum Chordata; class Mammalia; order Artiodactyla; family Physeteridae; genus Physeter; species Physeter macrocephalus. The sequence goes on along the minus strand of NC_041214.2, from coordinate 70,665,488 downwards.
ACGTTTGAGTTGGAGAAAGTAGTCTCCCAAGTGACTACACAGGACAGACAATATAGTCTGTCTGGTTTATCCTATTACATCATGGTCACTCCACATGTTAAGGTTTTTTTAAAAAACATAATCAATATTTTTAGAAATATTTTGGAATGAGATACTTTTACACACTCAGTGGTTGGTTTTTTGCTAGATGAAGATCTAGCAACGTCAGGAACTATAATATCTTAGCAGTTATAGTTCAGAGAAAATGACTGAGAAATTTCATTATTTTTTTTTGAATCCCAATAATGCAAAGAGCTAATCAGAAAAACTGCTTTTCTTGGAAGTAGTCTCTCCTTTTTCAATAAGCACAAATGAAACATATGAGTGAAAAGATCTTTCCGCCAAAACCAAATTAGAGAATCGTAGGTCTTTGAAAGTTGAGGAAAAAATATCTTCCTGCCACACAGCTGTCTTGGTAAATGTCCTCTCATAATACCCCACATAATCCATATGTGGAAGTCCCCTTAGATTCCACACATAATTAACACTTGGCAGAAATAAGGAGAGTGAACCTGAGGCTCTCTTAAATTTCATTTAAGAAATTCAGATTTCCATGAGGGTGGCTGGGGGAGGGGGAATTTAGGCCCCATTTATCCCACAGTATTTCCAGTTGCTGAATACTACATGAATTTATAAAGATGTCCTTAGCCAGTCAAAAGGCATTTATTGAGTGTCTGCTATGTGTAGGGCACCATGTAAGTGCTGAGGGAGCCGCAACATGGTATAAAACAAAATTCCCATTCTCATTTATTTTATTGAGGTCACTACAGGTCCTAAATAATATCTAGGTGTTAAGAGGAAAAGAAATGGTTGAGGAATTGGAAAGGATAGAAGAGGCTTAACTGAGAGGTGAGAAAGGAGCTGTATTAGAGAATGTGGTTAGGGGAATTCCCTGGCAGTCCAGTGGTTAGGACTCAGCGCTTCCACTGCTGGGGCCCGGGATTTGATCCCTCCTGCAAGCTACGTGGCATGGCCGAAAAAAAAAAAAAAAAAAAAATGTGGTTAGGATGAGGATGGCTGGAATAGGGTGAGGGTGTCTCTGTCTGTAGAAATGGAAAACATGTGCTCAGGACAGCACGTGGAGACTGTTCAGGAAAGACTTACAAGACAGGCTCCGGGAGAACCCTGGGAGGCTGCAGAAAGCCTGTTGTCACTCAGCATACATGTAGGGAGTTGGCTACAGCATTTCAGGCACCGTTTTAGGCATTGGTTGACTATGGGACTCTGAGGAAAGTGTTCTGAATGTTCAGTTTTCTCCCTGAAGTAAAAAACAAGGTCATCACCTGAGAATACGGATTGGAGAATAAGTGTTGGGGCTATTTAATTTGGTTTTAAATAGGTAATACTTGTATACAATATTAAATACAAACAGTGTGAAAGGACAGAGAGAAGAGTCTTTCTTCTACCTGTGTCCACCAGCTATCCAGTTCCTCTCCATGGCGACAACCAGGCCCCCGGTCAGGATGGCCTCTGAGCAAAAGACTGGCATAAAGGAAGCATTAAGTTAATTAAAAAGAATCAGAAGAATTGTTGGGGTACCTAATTTTTTGATCCTAGGTAATCAGCTGACTTTTTTCCCAAAGCAGCAAATAAGAGAGGGTTTAAACCTGTTCCTGTCTCGACCTTCACAGGATTTTACTTTTCCACAGATGGCTGTCATATCTTTATTCTGCTTCTTTATCATATTAAAAATATTTTGCAGGACCACTTCACCCAACACCTGTTACTACCTTGATGGTTACCCTGGGTCAGTCCCTCCTAGGATTCTTAGAGCCTGGTCATCTCTGGGGATATCCCCTTCTGAGCTGTGTACAGGGAGCCCCAGAGTCCTGGAAGCATGTGGGTATGGATTGGTCTCCTCAGGCTGGGCCCCAGCCCCTTCTCACCAAGGAGGGCCCAGAGGGGAAAGAGGAGTTCTCAAGGAGTTTGTTAGGATGGTTCAAGCATAAATTTCCCCCTGTGGTCCCAAGAACATTCTGTGAAACCAGAAAAAATCAGGAATCCCCAAACATATATTCAGATCTTACACTTTTATCTTGTTCTTATTAAAGAAGTTATTGGGGTGTCCCTAAAAACATAGGAGGAAACTTTCAGTTCAAATAAAATGCTATGTACCTCTTTCTGCAACTAACAACTTTCAAAAAAAAGAGAAAATATGTACACCTTTATGCTACCTGATGGGCAGCAGAACAGATGTTCTACCAATAAAAAAAAAGACCCCTCTGGATAGTTTTACAAGGGATCAAGATTACTGAAAATGCTGGAGGTAAGGCTCTAGGCCAAATGTTCTTGAACTTCTGTGACTACAACGCATAGCTAGAAATACATTTTACATTGTGACTCAGAATACACATACATAAATGTATGTACACACACGTATGAAACTGAACTACTAGTTGCGTAAAACAAATTAACCTTTACTAGGGACAATGTACTCAGATACTTTTTCTATTCCATTTTATTTTATTTTATTCTATTTTCTTTCTTTCTTTCTTTCTTTTTTAATGCTTGTCCCATAGCACTAAATAGATTCTATTACCTATAGTTTGAAAAACATTGCTGTAGTCAGGCTGCTCTCTCAGGCACAACTCCCAGACCCTAGATCCAACTGCCTCTGCCCCATGGGAAGAAGGTGCTGAAGGAGGAGACTTCCTGCCAGATCAGGAGGCCACAGCTCAGCTAGTGGCTCCAGAACCAGGCCATCCCCACCACAAACCTGCATCTCTTACCTTTAAATTAAATTCTGAGTTTATCTGATTGATGGAACCCTAGCTGCAAGGGACTCTGAGAAATGTAGTTCTTAGCTTTCTAGTCACCAGAAGCAGGGAGGGATGAGAATGAGAATGGATGAGTGGTTTTGAGCCCCCCCTGCTGCGAGGTTGAGGGTCCCCATGCCAAACTTCAGACATTGCTAGACCTCCAGGCCACGTTGTTCCCTAGTCTTTACAATGAAAAATCTTAAGCCCAGGGTATTCCTGGGGTCCCTGCGCTCCTGGGAATCCAAGAACTCTATGACTATATTTTACCTGGGATGCACTGAGCATCCCTACAATTTCTTAGAGAATTTCAACCAGTTTGACAGTGTAGATATGGTCACTAATAAAACTGCATGCTCATCTGCAATCACTCGTGCATGTGCGTGTGTGTAACAAAAATGTTTAGGACTGAATTTTAGGTTTAACTGGAAAAGAGTAGCATCACATAAACTTGGCCTCTCAAAGAACAGCATTCTACATTCATAAATCATTTGGGAAGCATTTATCAACCACCGTTCTGTGTCGAGTATTGTTATAGCTGCTGTTATTCACGGTTAATTAACTTGTGATCTCTGCCCTCAAGGAACTTACAGTCTGATGGAACGATAAACGCATGAATCACACTAATCATGTGTGACAAAGGTTAGGATGGGTTCGATCACAGGCTGCCAAGGGAACACGGAGGACAAAGACTTGAAAGAGACTGTGGAATTGCAGAGATTTTGGAGGCGGTGACCTTTGAGCTGAGTTTTGAAGGATGAGCAGTCGTTACTAAGTGAAGAAGCAGAAGGACATGCTGGGGAGAAGAAGGAGCCAGGCCAGCAGCCCCGGTGTGTAACACAGGTGGTGTGCGTGAGGAATTCTGGACCATTCCATGCGAATGAATAAAAGTATGAGGGAATACGATGGCATTTGAAGCTATAGAAATAGGCAGGTAGATCCCAGACATGCCTACTCTGCTAAATAAATAGCCAAAAAATAACAGTAGTAATTTATTTGAACACTGTAGGTTTATTGCCTCTCTTTGCCATATAGTTTCAAGAGATTTCCAGGGTAGAACACATGGATTCAGCATTTCTTCCTTATTTATCAAACGTCCTATACTCAGCATTGTTAATTATATGTGTGTGTGGGGGGGTGAAGCATGGTGATATATATATATATTTTTTTTTACATAAATTTATTTATTTTTGGCTGCTCTGGGTCTTAGTTGCTGCACATGGGCTTTCTCTAGTTGCGGTGAGTGGGGGCTACTCTTCATTGTGGTGCGCGGGCTTCTCAATGTAGTGGCTTCTCTTGTTGTGGAGCACGGGCTCTAGGCACACAGGCTTCAGTAGTTGTGGCACACAGGCTCAGTAGTTGTGGTACCCGGGCTTAGCTGCTCAACGGCATGTGGGATCTTCCCGGACCAGGGCTCAAACTCATGTCCCCTGCATTAGCAGGTGGATTCTTAACCACTGCGCCACCAGAGAAGCCCCTTGGTCATATATTATGACGCAAATACCACGCTGAATGAACATCTGGAAATGGATCATTTATAACAGCACTATTGGAGTGCAAATATTTTTTAGGATATTCCAGGGAATACATACCTACATAAGTTTATAAAAATATTCTTAAAAGCACAAAAATATTCTTAAAAGCACAAATAAATGACCCATTCATTGTGTTCTTGTTATCAGTAAGAAGATTTCTTCATATGCATTCCCAGCTGTCACAAAGAAATGCTCTGAGGCTGAACTCTTTTATATTAGCATTATATTTTTGACGGACTCCTGAGCTCCAAACCGCTTGGAAACTTTTTGCCAGCTCTGGAATAGATAGCAAGCAGGGTAATACTCATTTAATTCTTTTGCACAGTAATCGGATGGCTGAATATGCTTCAGAGATTCTTTTAGGACTAGCTGGGGAATGAAATCAATCAGAGTGCATAAAATACAAGAAAAGTGCTGTTGGTGTCAGTTACCAAAGCTCTGTGAATGTAAGTCTTCTAATTTCCTGTTAAATCAGTAATGTTACCAATCTCACTCTATTATTTTAAATAGGACTGTAACTGCAGTTGCTAGGAGTTGAATGAGGGCAGACAAATGTGAATAGTTAATGAGTGTCACCAACTACTAGCAAGTGGAAGGTGTCAATAACAGTGATATTATAACAGGCTCACAAAGCTCCACCCTGATGTCTGCAAAAGCAGCTTTGTTTCTTTTTTCATGCGTGCCCCTGTACTCTCCCTAAATCCATTTTGTACACAGCAAATGCCAGGTGAATATGGGTGTTCCTAATGTCAGAGTGAGTCCCTATCTTTCGCCAAAGATAATGACCCTGAGTTGGTACAGGAAGTTTTGGCTGCACTTTCCCTGGTAATCTACCCACCCCCACTGCTCATGGCTATGTTTCACTGACTCATAATTTCCAACTATGATCAGTATGCTAACAGGAAAGATACAGTCACTGGGCAAAGCAGCAGCCCTAGAGAGCTGGCCAAGGCCTATCCAATAACCTCTGCCACCATTGACGGCAAAACAGAAAGAAGGACAATAACAATAACAACAGAACCAAAACCTAGAGAGTACAGGGACCTTCAGACCTCTGCACACCAAGCACCTCCACTGTACATGGGACTGAATGGGGGAGTGCAGCTGTAATTAGCTCTTGGCTATCAGTTCACTTCCTATCCTCCAAAATAATCAAACTAGCAAATGGCACATCACACTGAGCACTATGACAGAAATCAAACAGGCTGGGAGTCAAGTTACAACTGAGGTTTGCACGGACCTGGGTTCGAGTCAGGGTGTCACATACTGTCTGGTCAGGCTGGGTCTTGCCTGCATCGCAGAGCTCCTCCTGTTATGAAACATTCTCTCAGATGGCACGTAGATGACACGACTCAGCCAGTTCTTAAACAGGAAACACAACTCCACCCTTCCACTTTCCTTGGTAAAGCCTCATCTTCTTTGAGTCAAAGAACTTCAGCTTTCTAAATCACCCCATTCTTTTTCAATTTGCATTTTTCTGTTTGTCAGCATCTTGCAAATGTAAAGGTACCTCCAGTTCTCTAAATCCATCCTCAAGTGCCCCTTTGTTTCCAATTACACTCACAGTACACTTGATGAGTGAAGGGTAATCCTATGACAAAGAATAACTATTAATGAGTCAATTATCAACCAGTCAGATGAAGGAAATAGCTAAACTCTAAATAGATTTAAGGAACTGGTGAGGAGCTCAAACAGTCAGGTCCTAAAGTCATATTTAGTCATTGGATCAGTTTACTACTTGCCTAATAGATATTCTCAGAAGAGAAGTTTCATTTAGTGCCATGGGAATTAAATGTTAAAATGAATGAATGAATGAATGAATGAAGAGAGAGAGAGAGAGAGGAAGGGAGGAGTGGAGGGGGATGAAGGGAGGAAGAAACAGGAATAAAGTAGCCCAGGTCAACTCCTGTATAACTTGTTGCTCTGGGAACATTTGGAAGAATTGAAGAAGATTAAGAATAAGGAAACTGGCAGGTCTCCCTGTTTGTATTTCCTAGGTTCAGAAAAAGCCACAGCAATCCTGTATGTGACCTTAGTCTGTTTTGCATCATGAATGAAGACAGTATTATAAATTAGGCTGAAGTACTTATAACTATGATGCTCATCCTACCGCCTGAGGATTGGAGAGATACTGAGAGAAACAAACTCAATTTCTCTGGATCACAGAGAAATCCAGGAGCCATGGAAAGTCACAGGACTCATTAACGGCTGACGAGCCCCCAGTCCAGACCTCCTGCCATGCTCCACGTTGCTTCCAGTCTTGCCATATCTCGTTTACTTTACAGATTGTAAGGTACTTGAATGCTGATTAATTATCTATTTTCAACCTCTGTGACTGTAAATGAGATTAGAACGTCTGTGTGATGGGAAATTCAATGGTGCATCATGTGATAGCAAGAGAAGAAATGTACTTATGATAAAATCCTTTCTGACACAAATAACTCAGCAAGCTGTTGAGGAAGGCCAGGTCTGTACACACTGTGATGTTATTATTAGCCAAGACTCTAGCTATGTTTGTATTTCCAGTCAGGGACAAGGAAAAAAGACACTAAATACCTCAAGAAAGATTTACCTAGTGCAGAAATTGAGTTATTTTCTGTTTCAATACAAAAATGTCTATTTTTGTGAAATGATCTTTCCAGAAGATCCAGAAATTATCTTTCCATGCCTTATCAAGGAATATTGTAAGACTTTTCCAACAACAAAAAATTCTCTGATAGAATCATCATAGGCTTTTTAAATGAAAAAAAAAAAAGAAAAGAAAGAATATACACTCAAAAGCCTGTACTTATTATCAGGAATTATTATTGCTGTTATTTCATCCTCTTTTTCCAGAAGGATCATATGAAAGTTGTTCAAAAATTTCAGATAGGGCTTCCCTGGTGGCACAGTGGTTGAGAGTCCACCTGCCGATGCAGGGGACACGGGTTCATGCCCCGGTCCGGGAAGATCCCACATGCCGCGGAGCAGCTGGGCCCGTGAGCCATGGCCACTGAGCCTGCGCGTCCAGAGCCAGTGCTCCGCAACGGAGAGGCCACAACAGTGAGAGGCCCGCGTACCGCAAAAAAAAAAAAAAAAAAAAAAAATTTCAGATGGATTGAGCAGGTCTCATATTGTGACAGCCTGCTTCAAAGTTTGAAGGTTGAATGGGCTATTGCTTGGCTTGACAAAGCAGGGGCAGGTGACAGAGAAGAAGGTGGGGTGGGAAGGAGAGCCTGGATGCTCTGAACTGCTTTTCTGCTAGAAACTTAGGCAGCTTTGCACAGATTCATCTTGTCCTGCCTTGGGCCTTTCTCCTGTAAGCCAACAAATGAGTATACATTTTTAAAGAACAGCAATATTACGAACTAACATCAATCATGTGCTTGCTAGATGCTAAGTCCCGGCTGAGCACTTTCTCCCTCCAACAACTCTGAGAGCAGGTCAGTTATTATCCCCATTTTGTAGACGGGGGATCTGAGGTTTGGGGAAGTTAGGTACCTTCCATATTGTAGCTCTGGCCTCCTTGAGATCCTTGGAGTCCTCTGGATTCAAAGGGTATATGGGAAAAGAGAAAGAATGGAGCAAGTTTGAGCCAGGCCAGTTCAGTCACATGGTTACACCTATTGCAAATGTGACTGAGAAAGGTAGTCAATCTAGCTGCAGTCCAAAAAGCAGCAGGGAAACGGATATTGGGGACTGTTGGGCCGTACCCCGCAGGCCTGCAAGCCTTGTAGCTGCCCAGCCTTGTGACCAAAGAAAGAGCCCAGATACAGCCACAGAGACATCAGTGGTTTATTGGACAGGGGATCTTATGCGTCTGAAGCAAAAGGTCCTGGAGTGACACCCCCATGGTGTACAGCCTACAGCAGGCAGGCCATGGCAGCAGTCTTCACTCCTCGGGGGAGAAGGCTACCATTTGTAAGGGTAATTGATGTCAGGTGGGCTTACAGGTTACCAGGGAAACCAGCGGCTGGGGCAGGGGGCAAGCACACAGGCAATTACTGATTAAGCCCTGTAATTAAGAGGATTGGAGAGTCATGTGAGTGAAGCAGGGCCTGGTCAAGCAGGGGATGGACAGAGAGCGAGAGAACAGCCATCTTGAATGGCCTGACCATACAGAGACCATGAGCAGCCTTTGCCTCTGGAACCAATATTTTCACTGGACTCACTCTTTAATTCTTTCTCTCCCTGCTGCCCAATAATTATTCTAAAAACGTCTTAAGGAATAGTAGCTACAGAAGATTTCTTGAAGGACATATAATCTACTGATTTCTAAACATCTAGGTGTATACTTAGATCCACTGTTCTGCACCCACATTCAATATCCTGGAAACATGTTTTCTAATTTGCATGAGTTGTGCCTTTGGCTTGCATTGAGGAATATAATGAGACACAGCTGTATGAAATTCACCGTTATATCTACTGAGGATGGTATTAAGGGAAGAACTTTTCCCCACACTCTGAGTAAAAGCTATGCTTCTCTTGATTTTTTTAATCTTATGAATATTCTGAATCTTACAATAAATCATCTGTCCCACTTTGCTAAGGCCACTAAGCAACTCAGAGCCAAAGGTGATACCCTTCGCCAGACACTGAACAGGGACTCTATAATATTTATCTCCATGTACAAATTCGACCTATCTTTATTATTTTCCTATCAAAAACAAAACAATTTTCCCTTCACCCTAATTGTTCCTAGAGTTTATTTTATATTTTTGTATTTTATATATATAGAGAAAACCTTGTGGTGCAAGATGGGTAAAGTACATGAATTTGGTTGTATTTGTGATTTGGAATCTATGCTAAATTCCAGCTTAGTTATGGGGGTTTTTCAGAAAGACAAATGTGATAGCTACTGCCCAGCTGTCACGCTGCCTCAGTGCAGAGGAAACTCTGTGAGCAGCTGACCCTCCGAGCTGATCTCAGGCCAGTGGCATTCTTGGTGGGATCCCCACCAGGTCTTAGAGGTGAAGAGTGCTGGGTGTAGCATGAGTGACAAAACTGCTCTCTTAGTTAGGGCCTTTGCTTAATGAGGAGCTGTGGAAACGTGGAACCTATGGTAATAGTTTAGGAATTCACCGTGTGTTCACACAGCAAATTTATTGGGGCTAACTAGCTGAGTGAACTTGAGCAAGGCACTAACCTTCTCTGGGCTTCCCATGTATTTATCTTAAAAATAAAAGGCACTGGACCATGGGACTAGGTGATCTCTAAAGCCTCTTCTAGCACAATAAATCTGTTATGAGTTCTTTATACAAATTAATTATAATTTCAAAAACTCCACCAAGCATTTTTGAAATAAATGACTATGTCGAGAAAAAAAAGAGCCAGTGGACAACCCACAAATGGTGAAGCAGGCTGATGCTAGTGGTAAAGGTATTTTGAAACCACCATGGTAAAATGTAGCTGCTTATCTTGCCTCTGTGAGCAACAGGAGGTCACAGTTCCACTATACAGAGGTGAAAGGTTGTATCGACAGGATGTATTAATTTGGGTCGGAATTTGGCTGGAGCCATCTCTGGGCTTCAGGAATATGATATACTCTGAGAACACTGTCGCAGAATTCACAAGGCATCCTGGACATGGGACTCAGCTTGCTCCACTGTTGGGCTACAAAAAGGCTCAGGTCCACCTAGCACACCCCCGGGAACCATCCCAAGTTCCTGACTGCCCAAGTCTGCATGTACAGTGTAAAGCATCTTTCAACTGTAATCCAGGAGGACTGTGCGCCTGCCACACCCAGTCTTTGCTTGCAGTTCAGGACCTTGTGCTGAAAATGCATTTTATGGTGAAACAAGGGATTAGCTAATCTTTTGGGCTAACAGAGGGCCAGCTACAAATGTTTCCTGCGTATATTGTGAAACCCTGAGATGACAGAGAAGTTCCTCGTTGCTCTCTGAATTTCCCTTCCCCCCAGACTTCCAGTGGTCACACAAGCCATTATGTGAGGCAAGCTGGCCAGAGCACGATGTTGTAATTTTTCTTGGTTCATACTTCTACATTAAATCTGCTTGGAGAGAGAAAAAAACTAAAAAAATATTTAAGTTGTGTCGTAAATCATGGAGGAATTTTCTATTTTTTCTTCATTTATTGGCTAGTCTTATTTTTTGTTAAGAAATCATTCTTTGGATCCTCAAGGGCCAAAAACAAGAAAAAAAAAAAAAAAAAAAACAGAAACAAAACACTCTAGAAACTAGGCACTTAAGCAATAAGAACTCAGACACCTGTGGTTTGATACAAATGCAGACACAGAGCCCAGGCTGCCACTCTTAAATTTCACATATGCAGCCAAGATCAACGATCCACTTTGATAAATAAATGTGAATACGATTTTCTTTGACTCATACTGTATGCATTTAATATTCTTTGGCCTTACTTATAAGAGAGTTTCTTTTTCTTTTTTTTTTCTAGGGTAAAGGTGTGGGAATTTCCCAACCACATTGTTCCACTTCATAGCTTCTTCTTTCTCTTCTGATTTTATTTTCACTGCAGAGCAGGGTGAAGGCAAATGTGTATTATTTGGTAGCCTCTGGGAACCAAGGGAAAACTGATTAGCAGCTACTACAGCAAGGCTTGTATCTGTGTAACCACTAGGACCCTCACATTCAGAAGTTATAACCAGCAAAAGTCCAGGCCTAAAACATCTACCCTCTTACAGCTGTTTATTATTATTATTTAAACAGGGCTATAAACTTTCTGACATAAAAAGACTGGATGACTTACCTTTTGAGAAGTGGGGGGAAGGGGAGATATGAATATGTATTTGTATTTGCCTATATGTGTATAAAAATATCGGAAAGATACACAAGAAACTACTAAATCGTAATCTGTAAAGAAAAAAAAAAGTAAATGGCCGTCTTCCAAGGATCAATTGCTAATTTTGCCTGACCTCTTTATTTCTTCAATAATAAATCTATTGTCATGCATTTAATTAGAGAAGACTGAACTGCCCCCAAAACTCAGGCTGAAAATACAGTCACCCTCCCTCCCCAGCAGCATAAGTTGTTTCTCATTCATTTCATTAATGCTATGAAAATTACAAAATGATACTGAATGAGAATAATATTTTAAATTTTATCACACTACAAACTGAGGAATCTCAATGTACGTTGTTAAGTCGCTGACATTTACCACACAGGAAAGCAAACATGGTGTTTCAAAACTGAGAAAGCTAAAGCTCCTAGGAGAAGTCTGCAGCCACAGCTTCCTTAGTCCTGTTTACACATATCATTTGTTAACTCAGATCCCTCCCAGAACTCCTCTCTCACCAAAGTTCGCGTTTGATTCCACTCTGGTTTGTGTCTTTGTGAAAGCACGCTGAGGGCCAAGGCGCAGAAGAGCTGAGCTGGTTAAAACACAAATCAAACCAGGAATTCCTGCCCTGCAGCTGGCTGGGGATGTAACCATTAACCATTAACAAAGAGCCAGAGCTCTCTGTAGACCCTCAAGACTGAAGGTTAAGAGGCAAGGTTTGAATAGAATGGTTCAGAAGCTGCGTACCACACACAGCTGGAAACGAAGGCTGAGCTATTTTCTGGGGAATTTGAAGTATGTGTACAGCCAATCAGAAACAATAAATGGATTTGAGTCCAGTGATAATAATTCCTCCTAGTTATAGACAGATTTACAGTTTACACAGCATTTCCTATACATTTTCTCTCCGTGAGCTTCAAAAGCAGCTCTGTGTAGCAAAAAGGGCTGTTACTTTCAATGCTGTTTTAGAGGTAAGAGCTCCAAGGCTTGGGGGATGATAGAGTTGGTTTCTTTGAACCAGATATGAGTGGCAGGTGGCGATCTGGGACTCACACTTAGGTTTTCTGAGGATACTTTCCACTGAGCTGGCTGCCTCGGGTCCTCCATCCAGTCACTCAGTTAAGGAATGCACCCACTTAGCCAACTTTCCATTTGACAAACCAGAGAGTCCTATTAATCTAACTGAACTTCTGTTAGGCTCTTTGCCTTGTACTGAAACACAAAATCAAATTCCCATCATTAAGTAAGTTGTAACAATGATGAACTTGTATGGCTCTTTCCCCCTCCTTCCTGTGTCCTCTTTTCATTTCTTTTTCATTGCTTTTGTAACTCAGGCTGTATTAGAAATTAGAAGATGGAAACTAGGTATATGGTGACCAAGGAGAGGAGGGTGGAATCCGGCCCCTTATTTCTAGGCTTTTCAGTGGAAGATCTGACAACAGGAGCAGTTGTGTCACAGTGTTCTATGCAGTGTCATTTTATTTTCCTGAAAACATTTGTCCTTGTTGCAAGTGGATTAGAGGTTAGAATGCAGGATTGGCAGGCAGGATTTGTGGTTTCTATTATTAGGCCTGCCACAGTTTTATCACACAAGGGTGAGCCCTAAGCAGAGTGGTTTATTGGAGAGAGAACTTGATTGGAAGACAGCACCCGCCTTCCTGTGAATGAGAGAGGCTGAGTGCCACAGCTGAGCATCAGCCCAGGGTAAGGGGACAGAGGACAACGTGAGAGACCTTAGTCACTGAATGTAAGGCTTGATCTGACTGATGTACGATTCACCTCTATACAGGGGTAACTGTAGAAGAATCCCATTAGGCCTCCCTCCACAACTTTCTACAGGGGGAACAGAAACGACTCTTTTATGAAGACCTGCTCAAGGAAGGCGGAAGGACCCTAAGTATTGCTTTCCCCGATGTGCTTTCTGTGCACAAACCTATAGGTTTCCACCCAGCGAGCCGTGGTGGGGGTGGGGTGCAGGCCAAAAGAACACTAATGTTGTTTGGAGAAGTAGGGATGGGCGCAGTGTTGATAACGTTTTCAGATGATTGCTTGTGTTTCCTTGACTTCAGATATCATAATACAGGCTAGACCAAAGAATTTAGGTAAGGAAGGGGAGAAAAACAATCTTGCAAACACTCAATTCTGAGAGAGATCTATATTAGCCTTCTGAGCTTAGTGATGAATTGAACGAAATATGTTCAAAACACACTATGTCAGCTCTCTGTTGCTTCCAGGCAACATAGCCCCAAGACCCTTCCATGCTACTGAAACACCTATGGACACCTCTGCTCAGCCCTAATCCAAAAGCCCCAAGGCCCAATGTTACCTTAGGCAGGAGAGACAAAGATTCTGAGTCTCAGCATCTGTGGCTTCCTTTTCTGGCCCCAACCCATCTTCATTTGATAACTATGTTTTTGCCTTCTTCCCCATAGATGAAGCTCTGTGTAATTACTCTACCTGCTAACTCAGTCCACGGGGAATGCATGCAATGAACTCAAATGAATTAATTTATCCAGTCAAGAAATATATACATGTGCATATTATGTGCCAAACACTGTGCTAAGCTTGAGGATAGAGTAGCAATGACAAAACAAGACAAAAATGCATGGTGTTTGCCTACGTGGAGACAGGAAAAATAAAATAAAATCACACAAATAGGTGTATAATTACAACCAGTGGTAAGAGCTGGGAAGGAGAAAGTCAGGATGCTTTAAGAGCCCTTGAAGCCCCGTCAGGGGGTAGAGGACCTGGCATCAGAAGATAAATACTCCAGATGCCAACCACCCAAATTTGAATGTGTCCCTCTCAAATTTATATGGTGAAGCACTAACCTCCAATGTGATGGTATTTGGAGATGGAACCTTAGGAGGCAATTAGGTTTAGAGGAGGTCATGAGGGTGGAGTCCCCATGATGGAGTTCTCTGTCTCTCTCCCTCTCTCTGTCTCTCTCTGATATAGTGAAAAGGTGTCTGTCTGCAATTCAGGAAGCAGACACTCACCAGACACTGATCCTGCTAGCACCATGATCTTGGACTTCTCAGCCTCCAGAACTGTCAAAACCATGAGTAATAAATGTCTGATGTTTAAGTCACTTAGTCTGTGGTCATGTGCTGTGGCAGCCGGAACTGATTAAGGCAATGGAGCACTCAGAAGGCACTGCTGTAGGTCAGGAAACTTGGGCCCTAGCTCAACCACTAACCTTGTTGCCTGTGTCACTCTCTAAGGTCACTGAGGAAGTTTGATTTGCTTAGGTTTGGAGTGAGGCTCAGCTGTGGGATGACAGTGTCTGTTGAGCACATTCACTGATTCTTTTTGAAAGCTGAAAATTTAGTGTTTTATTTTTTAATATCAAAAAGTTGCTTCACTTGAGGACACAGGGAGGGGGAAGGGTAAGCTGGGACAAAATGAGAGAGTGGCATGGACATATATACACTACCAAATGTAAAATAGATAGCTAGTGGGAAGCTGCTGCATAGCACAGGGAGATCAGCTCGGTGCTTTGTGACCACCTAGAGGGGAGGGGAGGGATAGGGAGGGTGGGAGGGAGACGCAAGAGGGAGGAGAATGGAGATATATGTATATGTATAGCTGATTCACTTTGTTATAAAGCAGAAACTAACACACCACTGTAAAGCAATTATACTCCAATAAAGATGTTAAAAAAAAAAAAGTTGCTTCTCCACCAAAACTACTACATCTAAATGCCATGTATACTTTGTACCTTATCTGTGACAGCCCAGCATCTTGCCACTCTTAAGTCATTCACTCTGGTGCTTGGATAACAAGGGAAGAAACCAACTAGGAAAGAGTCAGGGCTAAATGTTGAAGAGGGTGGGTAGAGAAAGGAGAGAGCCTGAGAGTAGGTGACTGTGTTTGTAGCTGTGAATACATTTATTTTTTATTTTCCTTTTTTGTATGAATAACATTCTATTTGACTGAAATTAGTATTTAGTAAATCATAATCATGGGCCAGATACCTGGCTAGGATCTGGAAATTAAATGATAAATAATATTGCCATGGTCCCAGCTGTCAAAGAGCTAGGATCTCTCAGAGGAAATACAATGAAGCATATGCATACAATAGGTCATATTCAGCCTCAAAGGTAGAATGCAGAAGAGGCATCCAACCCAGATATGGGAAACAGAGAAAGACACAGCCTAGAAGAAGAGATGTCTCAGTTGAGACTGTTGCCATCTAGTTATAATTTTTCAGTGGTAGTTGAATGACATGAGGTTGATGGGACATAATTTACTCAAATGTTCTTTAATTGTGAAAAATTTAGTTCCCTCTCTCTCTCCTCTCTATTGTAAATAATAACATTATTAACCATCGCTAGCAAGTCATTTGTCACTATAGTAGGCCTCATTTTTACCTATCAGATGAGCTGGTCTCATGCTGATGTGGTTTATCTAAGAGGAGAACTCCCCTGTCTCTAAAGTAATATGAAATACAACCTTATGTAGGTGATTTCACTTTGCAGACTGTAGACAGGCAAAAACACACATCTCTGGACCACTTCTGACCAATAGCCTGACACATAGACATTTCTTCCTTCCAGTAATCAGCATATATACAAGGAGACTGAATTCACTGTAGACTTCATTTAATTAAAGCATAACTATGATAGTATATTTTCATATGACTTCATTTTAAAAATCATGTAACTCATTCTAAGATCAAAAATAAAGGATTTTGGACTAGCTGCATTTTAAAAAATATCTGTGCCATTGTTCATTGAGTAGAAGTGTTTCAGGTATTATCTGTGGTATGTATTAACTGTGCTTTTTCTCCACTGGGACATACAGTAATTGAAAGTTGAGTACAGACTTTATGACTGTTTTTGAATTGATCAAATCATCTTAGAGTTGCTTTCTAAAGCTTAATTAATGCTTCTTAAATGCTTTAAGATCATATTAAAAGCATTGAAAGTTTTATTCTAAATTCTGAAATATTAGACTTCCATGTTATATCTACATAGAATATAAGTTTTCTTTTATGTCAAAATCTGCGAAAGCAAAGTAGGAAAAGAAAGAATTGAGGGGATGATCTTCTCTAAGATAAAACATAAATGATGACACTTCCACTCTGCTCCTTGTGCAATGCATTACCTAGGAGAATCATTCCTATCTTCAAAGCTCCTGTAATTTACATCCTAGAATTCATAATGCCTAGAATCATTTTATGCCATGCTTGCTAAAAGATGACCTCCAACATTCAATCAGAGAAGTTTCCTATGCAACTTACTCAAAGCCTGTAAGCATAAAGGAAAAAAAAATAATGCTAAAATACTCTTCCTGAATTATGCAGTTTCCACCTGTATAATAAATGAAATAAAGAGATTCTAATTTCTTTGTTAATATTCTCTTTAAACCAATGGGATGCATACATCTCAACAATAAATTACATTAGCTGGATTTGATCATCAATTATGAAGAAGATACCATTTAATTTTTTTAATTATTTGAAAAATAGATCATTCTTCTACCTGAAATGGCTAAAAATCATAATAATAACAATTCCCTTTATTCATTCTGTTCAGGATAAAAACTTTTGTTGAAATGTTAGGCAACTATTTTGTTTTTGTCATATTCTTTTGTGTTCAAGACATTCAACAGAATAATTGTTCAAAGAAATGACAAGAACAAGAACATAATCTTAAGTAAGAAAAAAATCTTGGCTCGGGACCATTTTGCTATGTAGATGTGTATGTAGTAAGGGCTTTTAAAAAGTTAATTAAAAACTGAATTGCTAAAAGGGATTCAAAATAATGATGGTGATTCAGGAAATTAAATGGGACCATTTTCCAAGACAGAAAAAATCCAGTACCCAAAGGACCACAGTTTCTTATTGTTTGGAATACCATTTCTCACCACCCTCTACCACCAGGATCTCCTCTCCAAGGCCCATCTCAAATGTCCCTTTTCCTGATTAATTTTTTTTGGCAAACCTAAACAGAATTAGTCCCTTCTGAGTGCCAGGCCATGGACTGAGTGCTAGAGTTACCAAGACTAATAGGAAACAGTCTCTGTTCTGCCCTGAAATGGGGGAGAAAGCCATGAATAGACAAATTACAGTCCAACAGAGAAAGTGTCAATAGAGCAATATGATCAAATGGGCTCAGGTAAAAACAAGAACATCTATTTATGATCTTGATATTTCCACAGTACTCTCTCCATACTTCCACTATACCAGTTTATCTGTATTCGGGTCAATCTCCAAACTAAACTGGGAGTTCCTTCATTCGTTCAAAAACACACATTTAGTTTCCATTATGTGCTTGTCATTGTGCTAGGCACACCAAGCATTATCGTCTGGGTTCTGATCCAAACGTAACCCTTGCCATAATGAATGCAGAGCCCAGCACAAGCCCCACAAATATATAATAAGAGTCTGACACACTTTGATTGAATAAACAAACAAACAAACTGAATGAATTCATGTTGACAAATAGGAGAGGCTTTGGAAAGCAGAATGGAAAAAAATACATGCTTGATTTAACTAGGCAGGAAGTTGAAGTTGATGCGCACCTGGGTGCAGGGAACCTGCTTTTTTGTTTCGTCCTTCTTGGTACTATACCTATAACTTATCCATCACTTGGGAAAACTTAGCTTTTGTAAACTCCTGGATCTTGATAAAAATTAAAGAAAATCAAAGCAAAGTGAAGGAACTAGAAAAGAGTTTGTAGCAGTTAACTATAAAGAACTTTTTCTGTTCTCAGAGATTTAGCATGAAAAATGGGAATTTAAACATGAATTTTAATAATTTTGGAAAAATGTTTATAGCAGCCTTAGTCCTAATAGTTGAAAACAAGAAACAACCCAAATATTCATCAACAGGTTGATGGACGAATTCTAATAACTTTATACTAAAATAAAAAAAAAATAAACTTCTGATACAATGTAACGACATGCATGAACCTCAAGAACATTATGTTGAGTGAAAAATGCCAGACACAAAAAAGTTCATACTGATTGATTACATCTATACAAAGTTCAAGAAAAGGCAAAAATAATATATGTGACAGAACAGTGGTCACCTTGGAAAGTAGAAGAGGAACTGACTGGGAAAGAGCAGAAAGGAACTTTCTGGGATGATGAAATGTTCTAATATCTTGTTTTCAGTGGTGATTACATGGATATATACAATTGTCAAAATTCACTGCACTAAGCCCTTAAGATCACTGCATTGTATGTAAATTACACCATAATAATAGAAAAAAAGCCTTATGAATACTGCATATCTTCTAATTATGGATTCCTTCACAGAATTTTTATTTAAAATGTAATCTTAAGATCCTCATCTTCATATTACAGAATTTTTAACATGTTTCTTAAAATCTGTATTATTTTTGTAAATTACACCACAATATGTATACAAGTAAAATGTTTAGTGCAGATCAGATATGGCACTAAACCAACTAACGATAGAGCCTTTGCCCTATCAGACTATTCAGAAACCAGAGGAACTTGGTTTGATATATTCCCTTTTTGTGAATTAGTTCAGGTGGCTCCTTCATAAGCACTCACACGGATTTCAGGGATATGTAAAAGACATCTGTTTTGAGTTATTGCCCTTGGAGGTGGTGAGGCTTTATGCTGACTCATTCACACCCTCTCACCTGACCTCCCATAACCCAGCACATATATCCGTAAAGCAGTTGGTGCAGGTTAGGGATTTAATCTGTGGTGACTGGAGCTGAGGCTCTCTTTCACTAAGTATATTTGCCTGTATGGAAATGAGAACCCTGACCTTGGCCTCATTAGCACTCTCTTCCAAACAGCTAAGTGAATCAGCCGCTGGCACATATAAATAATAAACCGAAAACACGTTGGGTTGAGAGTGATATTAAGGTGCACAGAAGGCCATTCTTTTCCCTTTAATCCCTTGGTGATATGAAGCAAATTTTCAAGCTCTCTAATACCCAGAATCACAGTTCCATCCTTACTGCTGCCCTGCTTTTGCCTTCTGTGCCCCCAAAACAAATATACAAGTAGGAGGTATGACTTTTAGTCCATATGGAAGGGTTTATGTGAAATGTCCCCATACTTCATTTTGTTCCTAAATCAAAATAGATCTGAAGATAAGTCCTCATCTCACTGGGCCTCTCAGTGTTGTGAGAAAGCCCCTGAGAACTTACCTAGATCACGTCAGTTGGATGAAGCCCTCTTGTCTTCAGTCCACGCCAATTACCATCCATGTGTTCGCTGTCTGAGCTCTTGCACTCCCTTAAGTTCAGGCAGCTCTGCTGATTCCTGCCAAGCTTGCACAAAACTCTTTGCCAGGGCTGAAAGGCCCAGAGTCTAAAGTCCAGTCTGTCTAGGGGCACCACACAGTCTTTC
The DNA here is from genome assembly GCF_002837175.3 of Physeter macrocephalus. Lineage (NCBI taxonomy): Eukaryota > Metazoa > Chordata > Mammalia > Artiodactyla > Physeteridae > Physeter > Physeter macrocephalus. Next base: position 70,646,083 of record NC_041214.2, on the reverse strand, counting down.
CTCTCCAAGTTCTTACCCAGGGTGCTTCAAGGGAGCTGGGCATGGGTCTCTGCTACGTGAAGAACAAACCAAAGACCACCATTCTTTCTCTCTGCTGCTATCTCCCCTAGGATAGGGTTTGGGGAGGAGGAAAGGAGGAGAGAAAATAAAACAAGAATATGTAAATTGACATTTCAATTATGCAAACATATGCACATATTCTAACAATATCACCTATATCAACATATCATATACGCTGATATAGCTGGTTTTGATTTGAAACTCTATTGCTGATCAGCTATGAGTACTCAGATAAGCTACCTAAAAACAGAAAGCCTCAGTTTCCTTATCTACACAATGGGAATACACTATAGGCTGACTATTTTATGTACAAGCCTATTATGAGGACTAAAGTAAACAGCAATGACTTTGCATTATTTATAGAGTCTGTATTCCATTACTATTTCATATATCTTCTATGTCATCCTCAAACACTGTCAAAGATGTGATGGTGTTTTACAATGAGCAAAGAATGGCACAAAAGTTATAGAATGTCCTTTTTAAATGAAGACCCAGTAATCATATCTTGATATATTTTTAAAATTTTCTTCCATGCCTGCCCTCAACTACTACATGGCATATCACATATTCCTACATTCTACTAATTGTGAAGAACTTTATTCCAATTATTTTCCCATTATCTCTCATGCTCAAATCCAAACTTCTATATGATGGCCCTATATTTGGGCAGCTGTTAATCTCGCAAATGCTTTTTACTTTACATCAATTTAAAAATGAAAGGGCTACCAAAGAACGCCTTCACCATCTTGTTTTAGGGCTATGTTAAGTCTCTGGGCATAATCTCATCTGCAGCGACCTTGATCCCACAAGAGACCAAACTGGTTCACTGCATAGCGAACATCATGATGTTTGAAACTGATGACTAATAGTAGCATGTACTACACTAGATGCCTAAGACACACACTTACCAAAGGGGAGAAGTAACAACCCTTGACAGCTAGGAGTCAGCCACCTAGATGAGGTTTCTAGGAGTCCAATATTCTGGATCATACTAGGATATTCCCTCCAAAGTGAAAGAAAAGTTGTCGCACCTTGCACCAACTATAACCCAGAATAATTTTGATCATGTGATGGCCCTCTGTATTTTGGAGACAACATATGGCACATTTGAGTGTGGTCCTCTGACCAATTTGGTATATAAACCACAATGCAGCCAGATATGCATGGTAACAAGTAAAAGAAGGCTTTGCAACTAGTCCAGGATGTAGACTGTAGACTAATCCGGCACAAGCTATACTGCTACATGGGCCTTATGACCCAGCAGATCCAGTTGCACTTGATGTTTCCATGGTAAATAGGGATCCTGTATGGAGCTCACGGCAAACCCCCAAAGGATAACCATGGTGCACACCCTGAGGGTTTGAAGTAAAGAGGTGCCCTCTTTTCCAGATAATTGTTCTTTTGAGAAACTTCTCTGCCTTGCTATTGGACCTGATAGAGAATGAACCCCTGGCCCTGTGACTTGAGCTGCCCATAACTGACTGGGTATTACCTGATTCATTAGGTCACAAAATTAAGAATGTACAGCAACACTTCATCCCCCAGTGAAATGGTATGCGTAAAATCAGGCTCAAACAGATCCCAAAGGAACAATAAAGTCACAAGTGCGGATAGCTCAGGCTTTTATAGCGCATTCTTCTGCTGCATTGCCATCCTTCTTTCATCCACTGCTAGGTTTTTATGGAGATCTGCCTGTAAAAAAATGACTGAAGAAGGGTCTGGTTTGCAGACTTTTTTCTCATTATACTGGTAAACTAGGAATAGAGCACCATAGCCACAATTGGGAGTGTGCTTAAAAAAAACAAAACAAACAAACAAAAACACTGGAGAAGGGAAATGCTCTCATTAGGAAAATCTTTAAGCAATATATTGCAATGCCCACTTAGACTGGACTGAGAGATGGCCCAAAATACAACAGACCTACACTGCTTCATGGGTAATGACTAATGATTTGGCTGGATCATCGTGGATTTGGAAAGAAAGGATGGAAAGATTGTCTGCAAGGCAGTATGTAGATGGACCTCTTAAATCCTCAAAGAGCATGAGGAAATTTATGTGAATGTTAAGTGTTATGTGGCTGCTCACAAAGTCATATGCTAGAGATGAAGCTCTCAATAATCAGGTAGAAAAGAAAGCCTATTCAATGGATGTCTGTCAGTTTCTTTCTCCAAACACCCAGGTACTTAGTCGATAGGTTCACATACACAAGACATAACATCAGGAACGGGGGTTGCATACGGGCCCAACAACACGGAGGTCCCATCACCAATTGTGATCTGGTTACGAGTGATCTGATGAGGTCTAGAACTGAGAAGACTCTCTAGGGCATCTCTTAGTCATTCATTAACGTGCAAAAAAAAAGACAGGACTGAAAAATAATTTAGACCATTGACGAATGAAGGTATGGGTCACCTCATCAGGTAAAGAACACTGACCAGCTGGCTGAAGGCAAAGGAAATATAGAACGGGTGGTAGAAAAAGGAATTTATAAATATCATCTGTGGCTTTGTGACCAGTTCCAGAAATAAAGTTACAGATGTGAATTGTTTCTTCCTCACTTGTTTCCATTCGTTTTCTTTCTCCTAACTCCCTATTATTTTATATAAAAAGTGTTGGTGACAATTAAATTTATAATAGTCTTCAATGAAAAAAAAGATAATTAACATCACTTGAAGATGGACATGAAGAGCATTAGAGATTTGTGTCTCCGTTTTGGGGGGTAAGAAGGTGAAAGTATGTATTTACAAAGGGAAGTTTTAACTTACTAGGCAGAAGCATGACATTGTTATTGTCGTATAGAAGTTTAAAAATGGGTAGAAGAGAGTGTGTGGGGAATTGGTAGCCAAAGGGTGGGGGGATCTGTGATCCTTTATTCATGTACTGTCTCTCACCTTTCTACGATGTGCCCTGTGAGGCTGGGGCTGGTGATATAAGGACCACATTTCTAAGACTCTTTTTGCGGCATGTTCCAGTTAGATTCTGCCAGTGAGAGGTATTATGTGGGGAGACTGAACTGGAGGAGAAGAGAGGAGATTTTTCCCACCTCCAGCAGCTGTCAGCATCTCTCCAGCACAAATAGGCAGCAAAGACTCTCGCATCTTTTGGCACCCCAGGACAGCCATGCAGAACCCCCGCAGGGGCTAGACACAGCCATGCTGCCCTCTCAGAAGTCCCAGGAGCCCCAGCACTAGCTGTGAGGCACTCCCTCAGAGGTCTGAGCACAGCTGCATGGCCCCTTCTCAGCCAACTCAGCACAGCTAAGCCGTGGCCTCTCCCACCACACTCCTTACCTCTGCTCCTCACTTCTGCTGTCTCCACCTGTGTTTTTTTTGTTCTCCTAGCCCTAGGGGTGGTAGCTATTTCTGATTTACTGATCTCTAGGTTAGTTTACCATCCTTTTCCTTTCTTTCAGGCTATTAATCTCTTGTATTGAATCCCCTCTGTTTAAAATACCTACTGTGGTTTCTGTTTTCCTAACTAGACCCTAACAGATACTACAATATAAATTAAAAGTTGATAATAAAAAATGTTTAAACACAAGCCAAAATGAAAATATTTAATATTTATAAACATCTTTTATTATTCTGAGTTTTAAAGAATTAAACTTCCTCCAGAATTTGACCTCTTTCTATCCCTGGAGAGTGTGAAACCTCAATTTCCCTTGGGATCACATAATTGTATGTCAGTCTACCAAGTGGCATTTTACCCAGCTTCTAGTCTTCTTCCCCCAAACACAGAAACAGGATACATATCCCCTCCTAGAGTGCTGAGAACAGAGACTAAAACCACTGTTTAGATGTGATTGTCAGGAAGTCAAAACAACGACTTTTTTCAAAAATTGCATTCTCAGCATGTGCCCATTACACAGAATGCTTTTCACTTCTCAGATCATATGCTATAAAAACACAGTGAGCCACTTCCTGTCTTTTGGTGGGGGTCATGTGGGTCAATCTTTAGACTGAAATGTGAACTTCCTAGTTCTATCAAATGTCATGATGAGAACAGCGATTTGGGCAGACATGTGTGCTAATGCTACTTGGAAGAAAATTTGTGAAGGACTGGCTCCTGAGAAAAAACACTCTTCCTTGGGAATGTGATAACATTTACACAGTTCCTAAAAGTTCTTTACAACTGAGGTATTTTCAAAATAGAACAGTGAGCAGAACAATAAGGTGTTCCTCCTTTGCTTTCCATTTTATTTCTGTGACCCACCCCCAATCAGCACCTGTACATAAGGACATGACATAGTTTCCATGTGGAAGCTCCTTTGAAAAGAGAGGTGAAAGGGAGCCTCTAGGATAAAGTGAGGGCTCCCACGACCATGGATATTGGAATTCCTATTGTGGATAAACAAGCAATGGAAAACTTCTCGGTAATACGCTTTCTTTTCCATTACTTATTAAGTTCAACCCACAGAGGTGGAGATGGCAACTTTCTATTGTACTGGGAGACTGGGACTTGAGTTTAGTGTCATCCTTGCTTCTGCAGATGGGTAACAAGCAAGATAATAAGATGGGCAAGATCAAGATAATATGATCGTTCACAATGCCATCATGGGCCTCCTCTTAGCATATTTCCAATGGGCTCTTATTTTATTTATTTATTTATTTTGCGGTACACAGGCCTCTCACTGTTGTGGCCTCTCCCGTTGCGGAGCACAGGCTCCGGAAGCACAGGCTCAGCGGCCATGGCTCACGGGCCCAGCCGCTCTGCGGCATGTGGGATCTTCCCGGACCGGGGCACGAACCCGTGTCCCCTGCATCAGCAGGCGGACTCGCAACCACTGCACCACCAGGGAAGCCTCTGGGCTCTTATTTTAAAGGAGGCTCTGACCCTTCTCTAACTTGTCATGTTACTAGTCACACAGCTTTAGTAATTGTCAGGCTACAGAAAAAAGAATGAGGAGGAGAAAAATAAATCTAGCCGATTTTAAATATTTAAAAAAGGGACAAGGCCACCATTTTGAATGTGAACTGTTGCTTATTATAAGAACAGCTGTTTTGGCCATTGGCCTACAGATGAGGTCTAAGAGGGAAGATTTTTTTTAATGAGGAAAGAGCACAGGAATATTGAGAAAGGATACTGCTTTTCCTAGGTGGCTAGTCTTTCTAGAGGTACTTTACCTAGATCTTCTTCCTGCTCCAAACCAGAGGAACAGATTAGGTTGTCCCACTGAGAGTGGAGATTTGAGGTTTGGGAGGACCAGAAAAAACACTGGAACCTAAGAGAAATATCACCTCCTCCAGAGATAATTAGTTTCTCCTTCTCCATACTTCCACTTCCACATCTGTTGTAATTACTTGCTTAGAACTGTCTCTTTGCTGGAAGGCAGGAAACACATCTATTCATCTTGGTGTATGCCCAGCATTAGCCAGTGCCTGGCACAAGAGGGTTCAATGAATGATGATCAAGTAATGATTGAACAAAGGAGGCATGCTTGGAAACTAGGTCTTAACCTCAGTAATGAACCTGCCTGGATATTCAGAATGAAATTGTTGGCAGAGGTTGGTTCAGAACATTGTTAATGCACATTACCTAAAGTTTCAGGATTTTAGCAATAGGAAAAGGAATGATAAAGAAGCCAGGGGCCCCAGGTCAAGAACACGATGAAGGAAGGGAACATAGAGGAAAGGGCTTCCTGCTGACTTGATGTGTCCTGTAGCCCCAAAGACCTTACCTCTGAAAGCCATCTCTCACCTCCCTTCCTTTAAGCCTTAGGATATCAACTGCTAAGATCACCCCAAGTACATGATTATATGCGCACACACATGTGTGTGTGCAAAATATAATGTTGCAAAATATAATGTCTTTCCTATCAAGAAGTCAGCCTTCAGGCTTCCCTCATGGCGCAGTGGTTAAGAATCCACCCGCCAATGCAGGGGACACCGGTTCGAGCCCTGGTCCAGGAAGATCCCACATGCCGTGGAGGAACTAAGCCTGTGCGCCACAACTACTGAGCCTGCGCTCTAGAGCCTGCATGCCACAACTACTGAAGCCCACATGCCTAGAGCCCGTGCTCCGCAACAAAAGCCACCGCAATGAGAAGCCCGCACACCGCAATGAAGAGTAGTCCCGCTCGCCACAACTAGAGAAAGCCCGCGGGCAGCAACAAAGACCCAACACAGCCAAAAATTAATTAAGTAAGTAATTTTTTAAAAAAAGTAAATATTTCTCATTGCCAGAGGCTGACTTCTTCTTTTTGTTTAATTTATTTATTTTTATTTATTTTATTTTTGGCTGTGTTGGGTCTTCGTTGCTGTGTCCTGGTCCAGGAAGATCCCACATGCCGTGGAGGAACTAAGCCTGTGCGCCACAACTACTGAGCCTGCGCTCTAGAGCCTGCATGCCACAACTACTGAAGCCCACATGCCTAGAGCCCGTGCTCCGCAACAAAAGCCACCGCAATGAGAAGCCCGCACACCGCAATGAAGAGTAGTCCCGCTCGCCACAACTAGAGAAAGCCCGCGGGCAGCAACAAAGACCCAACACAGCCAAAAATTAATTAAGTAAGTAATTTTTTAAAAAAAGTAAATATTTCTCATTGCCAGAGGCTGACTTCTTCTTTTTGTTTAATTTATTTATTTTTATTTATTTTATTTTTGGCTGTGTTGGGTCTTCGTTGCTGTGTGCAGACTTTCTCCAGTTGCGGCGAGCAGGGGCTACTCTTCGTGGCGGTGCACGGGCTTCTCATTGCTGTGGCTTCTCTTGCTGCAGAGCACGGGCTCTAGGCACTTCAGTAGTTGTGGCTCGCGGGCTTAGTAGTTGTGGCTCGTGGGCTCTAGAGTGCAGGCTCAGTAGTTGTGGCCCACAGGCTTAGCTGCCACACGGCATGTGGGATCTTCCCGGACCAGGGCTTGAACCCGTGTCCCCTGCATTGGCAGGTGGATTCTTAACCACTGCACTGCACCACCAGGAAGCCCAATGAGAAATATTTCTTAAAGTATTACTAGCAAAGGAAAACAAAAACAAAACCTCAGACAAAAAACAGAGAGAAAAAAATCGTGAATAGTTGAAGTCCTGAAATAACACCCATTCAAAATGATTGTTATTTAGAAAGAATGAAATGCCCTTTTATATTTATGTATATGAGGAAGGCTATCCTAGCCAGGCTGGAGTTGGCTCCCCTGCATGGTTCCCCTCAGAGTCTCTCAACACTAACTAGATCTGGAAATCAAGACCCCAGGGACTAGTAGGAGACTGAAATGCTGCCTGAACACTGGAGATCACTCTAAATTATGCTCCCTTTTTTCGGGACAGGCTTCCAATTTTGTTCTGATCATATTCTTGCCAGATTCTCCCTCAGGCTTTGGAGTTCTGGGCCTACCTCAGACAGGTGATTAGAGCCTTCTGAGATGGAAACCAGGGTGCCTGACATCAAAGCACCATCCTCTTTGGATTACCTACTCTTTGATCTGTGGCCTGTACATGTCAAACATAATTGCACAGAAAGAAATCAAGAGAACTAGCTCACTTATGAACTGTCAATAAAAAAGCCTAAATAAAATAGTGGTCAATCAAATCTAGCACTGGATTGAAAGGATCCACAAATGATGGGGACCTTTATAATAGAGGGAACAGACTGCAACACCTGAAACCATTGATCAATCACTAAACATAGGACAACCAAGTTGCATGTGCCTCCTAATGTGGTACAAAATCAAGGGCACAGCACCACCTCTGACATATTCTTGCTTAAAATTTGAACTTGAGTCTAATCAAGGCTGTAGGTCTAACTACCAGTTGTAGGAAATGTGAGGGAAAGGAGACTGTTTACAACCACAGGATGCAGTCAGTTGAATCTTGAACGAAGGAGGTCAACAAATGACCCCATTTCTTTAACAAAGCATGAAAAACATAAAAAGAAAGGAAGAGATCTTGTTGATTAAGAGACTTCTTAAACCAACGATTAGAAAAAGCTCAATACTTGTGGCAATTGGAGAAAACTGAACTTGGACAGGTTATTAGGTGTCTCTAAGAAAACAGTATTAATTGGTACTTTTGTTAGATATCATAATGACATTGAACTTGCATTTTTAAGTCCTTATCTGTTAGAGAGCCACATTATAGTATTTATGGGTAAAATGATAGATTGTCCTGGAGTTTGCTTTAAAACATTCCACCACAAAGGGAAGGACAGAATAATTGAATCAAGAATGTTGACAATTATGGAATTTGGGTATAGATTATATGAGGATTCCTTATGTTATTGTCTACACTTTGAAGTTTCTTTGAAAATTTTCGTAACTAAAATGAAATAAAAATAAACACCACGACCAAATAAGGGAGTTTCCCGAAATTCAAAAATGATTTGAAAGTTAAAATACTTCACCATGACAAAAAGTTAATGGAGAAAAATCATTTAATCAACTTAATAGACCCTAAAAAGGTCTTTGAAAAGTTCAATATGTTGTCCTGACTTTAACAACAAAAATATTGGAAACAACAGAGGATCTGATAAATGTATTTAAGTATCTCCACCTGATAAAATATCATGCATTTGTTTAAAATGATGTTAAGAGAGAATAGTGACATGGAAACATACTCAAGATGTACTAAGTAGAAAAAAAAACTTTCCCAGAAGATTACGGCATGATTTCATGTTATATGAACATATATACCAAAGTGTGGAGAGTGGCTAAATGTGCATTTGGATTTGGTGTTGTTTGTGGTTTTCATTTTCTTCCTTGTACTTGGCTGTATTTTCCAAAATGTCTACAGATAACACGTATTACTTTTTTAATAAAGGAATAGCACACAATGTTATTTAAATTTTTTTGAAACTCCTGTGGTCATTTCTTCAGTCACAAATACACCTAAATTAACCCTGGTCTTACTAACATTTCTCCATTTTGCCCAAAAGGATATCTTAAGAGACTTGTCAAATGCCTTGTTGGAATTAAAATCCAATGTTTGCAGTGCTTCCTGTGTAATAATGTTATTGAAATAAAAATCATAAGCCCTATTGAAACACGGTGTTCATATTAAACATCTTGAACTACCCTGAGATTATTAGGTTATATCAAATGTATTTAAAATAATTCCTATTGTACAACTCTGCATGAAAATGGCACAAAGTTTGAGAAAATGAAAAAATGGAATCAGTTTTTATGCAGCAGGAGATTGGGAATTTATCCTTTTTCATTTTCCTTGTGATGTTCCAAAGGACACGAAACTATGTAGTACATTTTAGAATGATTTGTATCCAAAGTGAATTAAATTGTTAAAATTTCAGTAAGAGTCTTCAGTTATCTCTCTCTCTCTCTCACTCACTTACACACACACACACACACACACACACACACACACACACACACACACACACACAATGTAGTACTTCATGAGATACTTCTTTGCTGCAAGAGTATGAGAGACAAACCCATGATTTTCTTAACCAAATAATAAATGAATTATTAGGAAATAGAATTAAGCTTTATTATGAACTTGCTTTAAAAAGGGCATTCCCTAAGAAAAGTATAATTAACCTTTAAAAATAAGCTCTGGAGATATCACTGTGAAGGAACAATATGCAGGCTACTATCTTCATTCAAATAACTAAACTTGCCTAATTAGCACCCAGACTATTGTGACTTGAGAGGGAGCATGGCCTAATGAAGGTCAGCTGGACTGCATGCTAAATAAAATGCAAGAATATTAGGTAGCACTGACTACTGACCTTCCTCCTATATTTAGTTTTTCGCATCCCTGTAAATACGAAACTATCTTTAAAATGCTCATTTTCCAGATGACCGGGGTGGACTTGACATGAGATGATCCTTGACTGGTGTGGCCTGACAGCTGTATGATACTATGTCCTGAACTTTTCTTCTAATAAAAGAAATACACTGATCCAAGTTCTCATATAATCTAAATTAAATATATCTAATTTCTATATAAATTGTTGAACTGCTATTTTAAATGAATAGGTTTTACCCTATTTTTTCTCATCCTTTTGACACAGGTTCCAAACCACTGACTGGAGAAATATATAATATTGAAAGTAAAAATTTATAATACTGAAAGTTTCAACTTGAGCCAAGTTTTGAAATACCATGAGACTTATATTAATAATAGTATCGTTTATTCATTTAATTCCAGTGAATTCAAGAGCTACATGATATATCAAAGTACCTAACAATCTTTTTTTTTCAGTATTTTAATAAAATTTTTGATATATGTTATACTGGCCTACAAACATGGAATTTTAGAAACTGGGAGAAAAGCAGATCATTTAGCCTACTCTTTTTACTTATTGTTACAAATTCTAAAGTAGACTTGGAGATGCTAGTCTATATGATAGGATGTTACAAAACATTATTCTTTAGGGTTGAAGTTTCTGTTTCCCGCCAACCTAATAGGGAAAAATAAAATGCACACAGACACACACACACACACACACACACACACACACACACACTGCAGTGAATAGAACCCAGTGTTGATATAAATAAATCCTTTTACAATGGAATGATTTTATCCATTACCAAGTTATTCACATTTAATTTCTATTCACAAAACTTGAAATAGTTCTTTTATGTTGGGCACTAGTCTTTCTGAGGATTTCTCCATAATCTATAGTTCTAGCCATGCTCTCTCTTTCCTAAGCTCCAGATCCATATTTCTACCAGCCTCCTGCTCATCTCCATCTGGATGACTCACAGGAACTCATTTTCCCCACCCTACATCCAACCCACTTCTTCCTTCAGGGCTCCTAAACTCAGAAAATGCAACTGCCATCCACATAGTCATATTATCATGAGGGTTGGAAATTTTCCCTTACTGCCCATGCTTCATTAGATACCAAGTCCCAGAGAGCCTATGAAACATTCCTCAAATGTATATATTCTATTATATTACCAATGGCTTTGTCCTATTAAGGTCATCTTTTCCTTTCAAGAATAATATTTTAAAGGACTCTGAATAGACTTCTCTTTCTGGCCAACACAAAATAACAGTATAGTTGGTGCCCTGTAACTGTGAGTTCCACATTCAAAGATTTAACCAACTGCAGATTGAAAATATTCAACAAGGACTTCCCTGGTGGCGCAGTGGTTAAGATCCGCCTGCCAATGCAGGGGACATGGGTTCGATCTCTAGTCCAGGGAGATCCTACATGCCGTGGAGCAACTAAGCCCATATGCCACAACTACTGAGCCTGCGTGCCACAACTAGTAAAGCCCTCACACCCTAGAGCCCATGCTCCGCAACAAGAGAAGCCACCGCAATGAGAAGCCCACGCTCTGCAACCAAGAGTAACCCCCGCTTGACGCAACTAGAGAAAGCCTGTGCACGGCAACAAAGACCCAACGCAACCAAAAATAAATAAATAAACAAATAAATGAAAGGGTGTTTTTTAAAAAAGAAAATATTCAGCAAAACAATTCCAGAAAGTTCCAAAATCAAAACTTGAAATTGCCACACACAGGTAACTATTTACATAGCATTTACACTGTATTTACGGCTATTTACCTAGCATTTACATTGTATTAGGTATTAGAAGTAATCTAGAGATGATTTAAAGTATACGGAAGGATGTACCATTTTATATAGGAAACTTGAGAATCCACAGATTGTGGTATATCCACAGGAAGGGGGAATGAGGCTTGGAATCAATCCGAACGCCCACTCCCATTCCTGGGGATGCCTGTAACTGAATTTATCCTGAAACAAATAAACATTTCTTCATATGAAACAATGGTTCACAAAACTTTGGTCATCAGGCAACAGAGGACAGTGATTCTTGACAGACAGGAAACAAATAAGATTGGCACTATGATTGCCTTAGCTTTGCACTTAGGAAAATTTTTCATGCTTGGCACAGGGAGGGGGATCCAAGTGGAGCCTGACTGTCTCCCTGAGTTGAGGAGACAGAATTGTGAGTGTGAGGAAGCCAAAGCATCTAGAATTCACAGCGCAGATTACCAGAGGGAAAAGAGCTGGACATCTGCAGAGTGTAACCCTTGGTGTTCAGCCGAGTACTGATCACTGCATGCGGGTGAGGCCAAGCTAAAAACACAAAACAAAACTGAAAATATTAAAGGGACTAATACCCTATTCTCAGGTGGACTGAAAAAATTGCCTGTTCCCATCCGCCAAATTAGAAAGCCTCATAATTCATGGGGGCATCAATGAGAATAGTTAAACGGGGCTTTGCCCAAGTAACAGGGAAAAACTAGCCCTAGATTAAACATTGTTTTGGTCCTGCTTAACAAAGTTTTAAAGCCAGCCACAAAAGTAGCTACTGTTTCAAAGGAATTTAGGCACAACCCAGAATAAAGCTCATGAATATTTATAGGAATATTAAAATATCCAACAAGGTAAAATCACATGCCTGACATCAAACAAAAAGTTACAAAGCAAGAAAAGAAGCAGAAAATATGGGCCATGAAGACTAGAAAAATCAATCAAAATTGACCAACAATTCATGTAGATGACATATTTAGTGGATAACGATATTAAAACAGTTATTATAGCTGTATTATATCTGTTCAAGAAGCTAGAGGAATGATTAAACATATTAACTAGAAACATGGAATATATAAAGACTCAAATTGAATTTCTAGAGATGAAAATTACAGTATCTGAGATGAAAAATGTACTAGCTGGAATTAATGGCAGATTAGACATTGCAGAAGAAAACATTACTGAATTTGAATACCTAACAATAGAAACTCTCCAAAATGAAACACAGTGAGATTTAAAAGTCTGAAAAATGAAATAAAAAGAGCTACAGTGAGCTGTGGGACAACTTTAACAGGACTAATATACTAATTCCCAAAGGAAAGGGGGAAGGGAAAAAAATGGCTAAAATTTTTCCAAATTTGATTAAAACTATTAACTCACAGATTCAAAACTGAAAAAAAAACCTCAAGTACAAGATGCATGAATAAAACTGCATCAAAGCACATCATAATCAAATTACATAAAACCAGTGATTATTAGAAAATCATAAAAACAGCCAGAGACAAAAAATATATTACAAGCAGAAGAACAAATATACATTTTCATATATATATATATATACACATATACATAGATATATGAAAGATTTCTCATTGGAAACAACACAATCTAAAAGATACTGGGGCATCATCATTAAAGTACTGAAAGAAAAAATGGTCAACCTAGAATACTTTACCAGTGAAAATATCTTTCAAAAAAGAAGGCAAAATAAAAACTTTTTCAAACACAAAACAGCTTTATCATCAGCAGACATGCACTACAATAAATGTCAAAAAAGGCATTTTAACGAGAAGGAAAATGATACTATATTATGTCTACACAAAGGAATGAAGAGCACCAGAAATGGAAAATACATTGGTAAATATAAAACATTTTTGTCATTTTTTAAAGTATCATTAAAAGACATTGACTGTTTAAAACAAAAATAATAACCATGTATTGTGGGTATACAGTATATGGAGACTTTACATATATGACATTTTTAAAAGCCTGGGGAGAAAGAAATGAAAGTATAGCGCAGCAAGGTTGGTACACTATATGTGAAGTAGAATCATATCACCTGAAGGTAGATGGTGATAATTTAAAGATGTATACTATAAACCATAAAAAAACCACTTAAATACCATAACATAGAGATACAGCTAATAAGGTAATAAAGGGGATGAAACTGTCATAAAAATACTCAATTAATTCAAAAAAGGTATTAAAAAGCAAACCAAAACCAGATAACAACGGGTTTCAAGTTTTGTTAATTTGTTTTCTCAGCAAAACCTCTTTTATACAGAGAACCTTACAGTTAAGCTGAATATAATGAATAGATAAAAGTAACAGTGCTCTGGTTAAAGTGGGAGTGGGAGAGCCTCGATTCCTCCCTGCCTGTCCCCCTGAGTAGGTCCTGCAGCAAGAGCAGCTCACGGCACCTCTGCGTGACCCACTCCCAGCCCAGAATTCCTCCTTCCCAGACAGAGAACTGAGGATAAAAAGACCAAGTGACGCACACAAGTTACTGACCTGTGACTGAACTCTAGATTGTTTTACTCAATATTAACTCCACCATGCTGCTGAGAATAGAAAAATATGGGAAGCGTATGAAAACTATCAATTGTTATATCAGAAAAAGAGAGTGAAGAAATTCAAAAAAGAATAATGAGCATATCTTGACAAACCTAACCACAAATCTATTTTTTTACCCAAGATAAAAGTAAATATTAGGTATTTGAGTTGATTATTTCCACTAATGTTCATTAGTATTTGTTTTCTTCAGTCTGTATTGGACATTTGGGGGTTTCTGATACATGAAGACAACCCAGGGAATGAACTTCAGATATGCTGAATTTGAAATAAAAACAACTTATTAGTTTCAGTGAATTAAAAACACCACACCCTGCATATCCTGCCAAATCAGCTGAAGGCTGAAGAAATATCTTATTCTTCTGGAAAGGCCTCTTTCTCCCCTTTTTCTCTTCATTTTAATGGTGGAAAGATGGTATAATGAATTCTGTGATAATGGTCTTCATTACTGTAAACTGAAATCAAATGCTCCAATTTCAATTTGTTTCAGATTTGAAATGATTATGCTGATAAGTAGTAAAGAAAACAGACATATAAGGGATATTTCCAAATAACGTGATATATTTATTTCAATATAACATGAGCCCTAAAAACAAACACCAACAAAATATACTGCAGAACTTGGCTATAAATTTCAGTGTATGGTTCTCTGAACTATATCAGTAGGAATACTATTTCTATGGTAAACATTTAAGTGTTTAGTTGAGAGGACCATTTCATTAACACAGGTGTGACTTCCGATGGCAGCAGAGCCAAACCTGTGTACAGTGAAGCTGCCGTTCTTCAAGTACAAGAAGAGTCATAGGCTCTGACCAGCTTTAACATTTCATATCAAGCTAGTACTTACAAATGTTCGGTCCGCTACTTGGTATCTCACTACTCCATTTCTGTGGCTGCCACTGAGTTCCAAAGTTATGTAGCAAAAAAATATTTTATAGGTTTTTTTTGTTAGAGTAGGCTAAATGAGTATAAAAGCAGTATTATCAAATTTTTAAACTAAAACTAAAAATTGTGATCACTATATATTGATAAATAGTTTCTTTTAAAACTCTTCAATCCAATATTGCTTCTACCCAAACCAAGATTATTTTGAAAGCATGAATAAAGTGAAATGCAAAATCAATGATGTCAATGAGCTTATTTTACCTTATAGCACGTGTGAGGATATGAAACCTAGTGCTGTGTATGAGCTGCTTTTTTTAAACATGCATTTTTAAAAGGGAAAATTTTTTTAAATCAGTAATGTTGAGATTGAATAAATAAAATTTTAGTTTTCAAAATTAAACTCATAAGCAAATAAACCACTTGGTTTGCATGATTCAGGTTTAGCTTTATTATAAACAAGGTTTATTACTCAGTTTGACTTTTGATCAAAGCTTTCACAGTTCTCCTTCAAGTCAGTAGAGAACATAATTTTCATGCCTGTGTTTTGAAAAGAATCTTAATCAAAATTAAAAACGACAGTGCAAATCTCTTGAAATCCAAAATGAACCATAAAAATTTATTAAAGTAGGATTAATACTATTAATTGTTTAATGCAAGGATTGCTTGAACATTTTATCAATATTTACAAAAACAGAGAGCTATAAGAGAGATTTAGTTACCTGTCTTCAGGTGGGTGAATGTCTAAAACTATTTACTTCTCAATGGAGACAAGAGATGGAATATGGAATAATCTGAAAACATCCTTCAAACTATGCACATTCCCTCTCCCTATCAGGGGAAATGTGAATGGTTGGGAAAATACCCAAGCTTAATCAGAAGGTCACCCCCCCACTCCCCCTTCCTAAGAACTCTCATCTAACCATCTTCATGATAATCTCTACGAATAAAGATTCAATAATAATAATGATAATAAAATAATGACAAATTCTTATATTGTGTCACTTTGCTATTTACAAAGCCCTTTTATTTGTCTCTCTTTTTTAAAATATTTATTTATTTATTTATTTATTTATTTATTTGGCTGCACCGGGTCTTAGTTGCAGCATGCAGGACCTTCATTGTCACGTGTGGGATCTTCATTGTCGCATGTGGGATCTTTAGTTGCAGCATGTGGGCTCTTAGTTGAGGCATACGGGATCTAGCTCCCTGATCAGGGATCAAACCCAGGCCCCTGCATTGGGAGCACGGATTCTTAACCACTGGACTGCCAGGGAAGTCCCATAATTGTCTCTTTTGAGCCTCACAGCAATTCTATGAAGTAGGCATCCCATTTTATAGGGTCAAAGAAATCAAGGGTTTTCCCCAGTTTATGCTGCATATGCTATTCTAGTTGTATATGCTAGAGCTGAGGGCTAGAATTTAAGGTTACCTGATGCTCAGTTTGGTTCTCCTTCTCCTGTATAATACAGTCTCCAATGTCATAATGAGACGGTGCTTCCTCAATTTAATTTAAAAAAAAAAAAAGTTGCTCTGACTTATACGCAAGTCAGTTTTTTCATTTAGTTCCCTCTCATGTTATTCCAGCTTCTGGGTTGACTTCTAAAAAGATATGAAAGGAAACAAAAGAAAGAATTTCCCTCCGCCAACACATTAAATTTCAGTAAAATACAGATTCAAAAACATTCTTAGGCATAGGTTCACCAAAGTCAACCAAGAAAAGAAAGAGGTGTAACCGGATGCCATATATCAAAAATTAATGGCCAGGGAAAGAAAGAGAAGATTCTGAGAGAAACAAGAGAGAGATCGTCTAACTCAGCTACAGACTCTAAGATCAGACCCTCAAAGTCATATTAGCTTCATAAATTAAACAGAAGAAAAGGTACTCAGTTTAGAACCCTTGCTCAGAGAGGAAGTCATGTGGGAATTGAGTCAAGAAGTCTCCCATGCTGTAACAGAGGCAAGCCTGGACAGAACTGATCCAGGCAAGAACAGACTGAAAATAAATATAAAACTCTGAAAACAAAATACAGGGAAAGAAGGAAGGAAGGGAGGAAGAAAAGATAGAAAAGATCTAGAAGGAAATCATTAACATTTGCTTCATGCCATAACATAACTTAAGGAAAATATGCATTCAACAAAGTATGAGCTCAAAGATAAACTGACAACAACACAAGAGTAAAAGGAAGATTTAACTGAAATGATATTATCATAAAACCAATTGATAAACCAGAGATGACAAGGAAGAATAGACACCACTGAATATGAAATTTCAAAGACAAATAAAAATTCAATTAGAACAACACTAACAAATATAGAGAAAATAAAAGGTTAAAATCCCAAATAATGGTAACTGGTGTTTCTGTGCTATAGAAACTACAAATAAAGCAGAAGCTGTGGTGAAAGGTATAGTAGCAAAATATTCCCCCATACCATCACCCCAAGTGAAGGAAAAAACTGGATATGCAAGTCAGTTCCAAGAAAATTTGATACAGACACTACCTGGTTAGCTACTGAACATCAGGAACAAAGAAAGAATTCTTTAGATGTCCCGGAAAGCATACTACTACTGTGATGGTTAATTTTACGTGTCAACTTGACTGCCCAGACATTTGGCTAAACGTTATTCTGGGTAGTCTGTGAGGGTGTTTCTGGATGAGATTAACATTTGAATCCGTAGACTAACTAAAGCAGATTGCCCTCCCCAATGTGGGTGCCTCTCATCCAATCAACTGAAGACCTGAATAGAACAAAAAGGCTAAGTAAGAGGGAACTTCTACCTGACTGCTTGGGTCTTGAGCCTGCCGGCTTTCAGACTTGACCTTACACCATCAGGTCTCCTACTTCTCAGACCTTTGGACACAGAATGGAACCATATATCAGCTCTCCTGGGTCTCCCACTTGGGACTTCTCAGACTCCATAACCACATGAGTCAATTCCTTATAATAAATCTCTATAAATATCATACATAGGATATCTCTCTCTCTCTCTCTCTTTTCAGTTCTTTTTCTCTGGAGACCTCTCATACACCTACAAAGAAGAAACAGATCAGACTGGCCTCATCTCATATGTCTTCCAATAATATACAACAGCCAAAGACTAGAGAAATAGCCATAAAATTCTAGTGAAAAGAAACTGACCAGTATCATTCATTCGGTCATACCTTTCTAGTATAAAACAACAGATATTTTCAAACATGAAAGAACCAGAAATATGGTACCAATGTGTCCCTTTTGAAAAAATTATCTGACAATGAAATCCAAACAAATAAGAGATGAATTAAAGATCAAAGAAATGATAGTACAAAGACTGGTGAGGAACAACACTTCCATTAAAATAAAGAAGTTACACTAAAACAATGAAATTATAATTGCAGAAAGTAAACATTATCAGTCTGGATAATTTGAAAATAATATAACAGCATTTGAGAGACGGGCAAAGGGGAGATGGAAGAGTGATGATGTTCATGTTTTCATTTTATACCACCTAAAATTTGGGGGAAATACATTTAAATGTTCTTCACAACTTCTTTTGTAACATTAGAGGGATATTTAGGAAATATCCCTAATGGAGAAGAAAAAAAACACTTACTTGAAGTTTAACAATTCCTCCAGTTGTGTTTCATTTGATTTTTCTTCTATTAAATTCAAAGGTTTGGGGCTTCCCTGGTGGCGCGGTGGTTAAGAATCCGCCTGCCAATGCAGGGGACACAGGTTCGAGCCCTGGTCTGGGAAGATCCCACATGCCGTGGAGCAACTAAGCCCGTGTGCCACAACTACGGAACGTGCGCTCTAGAACCCACATGCCACAACTACTGAAGCCCGTGCACCTAGAGCCCGTGCTCTGCAACAAGAGAAGCCACTGCAATGAGAAGCCTGCTCACTGCAACAAAAAGTAGCCCCCGCTCGCCGCAACTAGAGAAAGCCCGCGCACAGCAACAAAGATCCAGTGCAGCCAAAAATAAATTTTTAAAAATAAATAAATTTTTTTTAAAAATTCAAAGGCTTTTTTTTTTAAATTGAGAAACAGCACTTATATCACAATGCCATTTTTATAAAGTATATCTATTTGACTGTATGCATAGAAAAATCCAGGTCCATCCAACACTAACTGTGGCAATTTCTGGATGGTGGCATTCCAGTTGATTCACTCCTACTGTTCATTTTTACTTTCCTAAATAGTTTGAATTATTTTTAAAACACTAATGCAGTTTTTCTTTTTAAAAAAATACTAGAAGCGAATATGCAAAGATCTTAACAGGAATGGGAATATATCCAATTATTCTTCACTTGTTTTTCATACAAATTTTCAATTTCTAAAAATATCAATTTGCTCCATAGCTACTGTCTTGCTATTAAAAATTTGACACAGTATTTTAAAAGGACGACTCAAAATTCTTTCACATAACTTCCCCTGCACTCTCTCTCAATGGAGAGAGCTAGAGAAGCTTTAGAAGGAAGAAAATTAGACCTCTTACCTCCTTCCACTGAACGTAAATGACTGCAGCACCTGCATTTTACCTCCACAGTAAATAAATTAAAATGACCCAGATACTGTCCTAAATAAGATTGAATTCATAAAAGTGTGGGAAGTGGCAGTAGGTAGATCTAGGTTTGTATCAATATACAGACTCCCTCATTTTCTAGCTATATGACCTTGACAAGATCTTCTATCAGATTCTTAGGGGATAATAATACTGAACATGATATGAGATGGGAGACATTAAACAGACAACATGTGCAAATAAATTGGCACATATTAGGTCCTCAGTAAATAATAGCTATTAATACTTTCAAAACAATTAATTATTTCATTTCATTGAAAGGAGGAACTGGAGGAAGAACCCAGTTGGGGGAAACTCTAGAAACCTCTCAAAAGGCAGTTTTTGCCACTCCCATGACATCTATTCAGTTATTTATGTCTATGGTTGCAGAATGGGTCCTTCTCAGGGGAGTTAGACATGCCAGTTGTAACCAGGCAAAGCAGCAGAAGAAGCCTCTTTCCTCCTCGGCACTCTGTGGTCCCTCACGCAGTGTCACCTATCCTGGACTCAAGTAGAAAAAAGCCCTTTGCTCATTCTTTCATTTCATGGTGTCAGCTTTGTAGCATGTGTTTAGATTAATTTTTATGAGCCCTTAGACTATATCATTGACCAAGCTGTAAAGTGCAATCAGGTTGCCTGACTTCTCAGAAAACAGGTTTGTGAGATTGTGCTGAATCTTTCCGGGTGAATGAATGACCGAAATGAAAACCCCTCCCAGCCCTTCAATGAACCCTGGCACCACAGGGTGTGACTCTGCTTTTATCACTGGGCCACAGAAACGCTCTGTAGGCCAGCTTCCCAGAGCATGAGCCCTGCTCTGCATGCCTGGTCCTTCAGAGGAGGGCATTTACAGGTCACACAGCTGTGCAAAAGGAATCATTCCTTAATAAAATAGGCAGCGCACCTTAGGCTGGGCTTTTGTGAGAGAAGAATAACACAGGCTTTGTGGAGATGAAAGATAAGAAAATCCTGTGTTCTGGCTGCAGGTCCAAGTCCAACCTCTTATGTTCATGGAGCCCATCATCTGAGTCAGGAGCACCAAGTTTACCATATATATATATATATATATATATATATATATATATATATATATATCAGGTCCATTATTCCTGGGATTATTTTCCCTCCTTCAATTTAGACCTTTGTCTTCTCTTATTATGAGACCATGTATAAACAAGGTACAAAAGTACTATGTACTACTTTATGAGGCACCCTAAAAAACTCTGACGTCTCAGTTTTGTGTCAAAATCTGATGTGGGTCAGGCCTCAGGCCTAAATACTAGAGGCTGGGAAATATTTCCACAAGCACTGCTTACATTTCTTCCACCACTCATATGCCCCTCCAGAAGGGTAGAGTTTTCAGAGGCACAGTCGCCATCTTACTTCTCTGTAAGCTGTACAATGTCTGGCACTAACAGGGGCTGCATAAGTATTCGGTGAATAAAAGAATAAAGGAATTAATACAGAGATAATTACAATAACTTTCCAAATGGATTTCTTATCCCAATCTCTTCCTTCCAAGTCACTCAATGTCACATCATTGCCAGTTTCCTCCCCTCCAAATATTTCACTCCCTCATTCAAAAATCCTCATTGGCTTCTATTTGCCTGTACAGGAAAAGGCCTCTTTAGCCTGGCAATCAAGGCCATACAAATCTTTTCCAATATAATATTTCTATAATCCCTTCATATTTCCTGGGTACCTACCAAACTCATCCACTCCCCCCTCACATCCCTACATGCTCCCCATACAAGTTGTTCTATTAATCTGGAGCCCCTTTCAGTCTCATCCCTCCAAAGCTAAATTCTACCTTGCTGGATTTTAAGACTCAGCAGAGGGAGAGCTGGGAAGATGGCGGAAGAGTAAGACACGGAGATCACCTTCCTCCCCACAGATACATCAGAAATACATCTACACATGGAACAGCTCCTACAGAACACCCACTGAAAGCTGGCAGAAGACCTCAGACCTCCCAAAAGGCAAGAAACTCCCCACATACCTGGGTAGGGCAAAAGAAGAAAGAATAAACAGAGACAAAAGAATAGGGACGGGACCTGCACCAGTGGGAGGGAGCTGTGAAGGAGGAAAGGTTTCCACACGCTAGAAGCCCCTTCACAGGCGGAGACTGTGGGTGGCGGAGTGGGGAGCTTCGGAGCCACTGAGGAGAGCGCAGTAACAGGGTGCGGAGGGCAAAGCGGAGAGATTCCTGCAGAGGATCGGTGCCGACCAGCACTCACCAGCCCTAGAGGCTTGTCTGCTCACCCGCCGGGACGGACGGGGGGCTGGGAGCTGAGGCTCGGGCTACGGTCGGAAGCCGGGAGAGGACTGGGGTTGGTGGCGTGAACACAGCCTGAAGGGGGCTAGTGCGCCACGGCTAGCCGGGAGGGAGTCCGGGAGAAGTATGGACCTGCCGAAGAGGCAAGAGACTTTTTCTTCCCTCTTTGTTTCCTGGTGCGTGAGGAGAGGGGATTAAGAGCGCTGCTTAAAGGAGCTCCAGAGACAGGCGCGAGCCGCGGCTATCAGGGCAGACACCAGGGACAGGCATGAGACGCTAAGGCTGCTCCTGCAGCCACCAAAAAGCCTGTGTGCGAGCACAGGTCACTCTCCACACCTCCCCTCCCAGGAGCCTGTGCAGCCCGCCACTGCCAGGGTCCCGGGATCCAGGGACAACTTCCCCAGAAGAACGCACGGCGCACCGCAGGCTGGTGCAACGTCACGCAGGCCTCTGCCACCACAGGCTTGTCTCACACGCCTTGCCTCCCCCCGCCCCGGCCTGAGTGAGCCAGAGCCCCCGAATCAGCTGCTCCTTTAACCCCGTCCTGTCTGAGCGAAGAACAGACGCCCTCCAGCGACCTATACGCAGAGGCGGGGCCAAATCCAAAGCTGAACCCCAGGAGCTGTGTGAACAAAGAAGAGAAAGGGAAATTTCTCCCAGCAGCCTCAGGAGCAGCGGATTAAATCTCCACAATCAACTTGATGTACCTTGCATCTGTTGAATACCTGAATAGACAACAAATCATCCCAAATTGAGGAGGTGGACTTTGAGAGCAAGATATATTATTTTTTCCTCTTTTCCTCTTTTTGTGAGTGTGTGTATATGCTTCTGTGTGAGATTTCATCTGTATAGCTTTGCTTTCACCATTTGTCCTAGGGTTCTGTCTGTCCGTTTTTGTTACTTTAAAAAAAATTTTAATTCGTAATGATTATTTTTAATTTTAATAACTTTATTTTATTTTACCTTACTTTATTTTATTTTATCCTCTTTCTTTCTTTCTTTCTTTCTACTTTTTCTCCCTTTTATTCTGAGCCGTGTGGATGAAAGGCTCTTGGTGCTGCAGCCAGGAGTCAGTGATGTGCCTCTGAGGCGGGAGAGCCAACTTCAGGACACTGGTCCACAAGAGACATCCCAGCTCCACATAATATCAAACGGCGAAAATCTCCCAGAGATCTCCATCTCAACACCAACACCCAGCTTCACTCAACGACCAGCAAGCTACAGTGCTGGAAACCCTATGCCAAACAACTAGCAAGACAGGAACACAACCCCACCCATTAGCAGAGAGGCTGCCTAAATCATAATAAGGCAACAGACACCCCAAAACACACCACCAGACGTGGACCTCCCCAACAGAAACACAAGATCCTGCCTCATCCACCAGAACACAGGCACTAGTCCCATCCACCAGGAAGCCTACACAACCCACTGAACCAACTTTAGCCACTGGGGACAGACACCAAAAACAACGGGAACTATGACCCAGCAGCCTGCAAAAAGGAGACCCCCCAAAACAGTAAGATAAGCAAAATGAGAAGACAGAAAAACACACAGCAGATGAAGGAGCAAGATAAAAACCCACCTGACCTAACAAATGAAGAGGAAATAGGGAGTCTACCTGAAAAAGAATTCAGAATAATGATAGTAAAGATGATCCAAAATCTTGGAAATGGAATAGAGA
>NC_041214.2:70618969-70621732 GCF_002837175.3 Physeter macrocephalus | reverse complement strand
TTCAGATTTGATGGAGAAATTAAAACCTTTACAGACAAGCAAAAGCTGAGAGAGTTCAGCACCACCAAACCAGCTTTACAACAAATGCTAATGGAACTTCTCTAGGCAAGAAACACAGGAGAAGGAAAAGACCTACAATAACAAACGCAAAACAATTAAGCAAATGGGAATAGGAACATACATACTGATAACTACCTTAAATGTAAATGGATTAGATGCCATACTGATAACTACCTTAAATGTAAATGGATTAAATTCTCCCACAAAAGACACAGACTGGCTGAATGGATACAAAAACAAGACCCATATATATGCTGTCTACAACAGACCCACTTCAGACCTAGAGACACATACAGACTGAAAGTGAGGGGATGGAAAAAGATATTCCATGCAAATGGAAATCAAAAGAAAGCTACAGTAGCAATGCTCAAATCAGACAAAATACACTTTAAAATAAAGACTATTACAAAAGATAAAGAAGGACACTACATAATGATCAAGGGGTCGATCCAAGAAGAAGATATAACAATTGTAAATATTTATGCACCCAACATAGGACCACCTCAATACATAGGGCAAATGCTAACAGCCATCAAAGGGGAAATCAACAGTAACATATTCATAGTAGGGGACTTTAACACCCCACTTTCAACAATGGACAGATCATCCAAAATGAAAATAAATAAGGAAACACAAGCTTTAAATGATACATTAAACAAGATGGAGTTAATTGATATTTATAGGACATTCCATCCAAAAACAACAGAATACACATTTTTCTCAAGTGCTCATGGAACATTCTCCAGGATAAATCATATATTGGGTCACAAATCAAGCCTTGGTAAATTTAAGAAAATTGAAATTGTATCAAGTATCTTTTCCGACCACAACGCTATGAGACTAGATATCAATTACAGGAAAAGATCTGCAAAAAATACAAACACATGGAGGCTAAACAATACACTACTTAATAACGAAGTGACCATTGAAGAAATCAAAGAAGAAATCAAAAAATACCTAGAAACAAATGACATTGGAGACACGATGACCCAAAAGCTATGGGATGCAGCAAAAGCTGTTCTAAGAGGGAAGTTTATAGCAATACAATCCTACCTTAAGAAACAGGAAACATCTCGTATAAACAACCTAACTTTGCACCTAAAGCAACTAGAGAAAGAAGAACAAAAAAACCCCAAATTTAGCAGAAGGAAAGAAATCATAAAGATCAGATCAGAAATAAATGAAAAAGAAATGAAGGAAACAATAGCAAAGATCAATAAAACTAAAAGCTGGTTCTTTGAGAAGATAAATAAAATTGATAAACCATTAGCCAGACTCATCAAGAATAAAAGGGAGAAGACTCAAATCAATAGAATTAGAAATGAAAAAGGAGACGTAACAACTGACACTGCAGAAATACAAAAGATTATGAGAGATTACTACAAACAACTGTATGCCAATAAAATGGACAACCTGGAAGAAATGGACAAATTCTTAGAAATGCACAAGCTGCCGAGACTGAACCAGGAAGAAATAGAAAATATGAACAGACCAATCACAAGCACTGAAATTGAAACTGTGATTAAAAATCTTCCAACAAACAAAAGCCCAGGACCAGACGGCTTCACAGGCGAATTCTATCAAACATTTAGAGAAGAGCTAACACCTATCCTTCTCAAACTCTTCCAAAAGATAGCAGAGGGAGGAACACTCCCAAACTCATTCTATGAGGCCACCATCACCCTGATACCAAAACCAGACAAAGACGTCACAAAGAAAGAAAACTACAGGCCAATATCACTGATGAACATAGATGCAAAAATCCTCAACAAAATACTAGCAAACAGAATCCAACAGCACATTAAAAGGATCATACACCATGATCAAGTGAGGTGTATTCTGGGAATGCAAGGATTCTTCAATATACACAAATCAAACAACGTGATACACCATAGCAACAAACTGAAGGAGAAAAACCATATGATCATCTCAATAGATGCAGAGAAAGCTTTTGACAATAACACCTATCTTTCTCAAACTCTTCCAAAACATAGCAGAGGGAGGAACACTCCCAAGCTCATTCTACGAGGCCGGATTCTTCAATACACGCAAATCAATCAATGTGATACACCATATTAACAAACTGGAGAAGAAAAACCATATGATCATCTCAACAGATGCAGAGAAAGCTTTCAACAAAATTGAACATCCATTTATGATAAAAACACTGCAGAAAGTAGGCATAGAGGGAACTTTCCTCAACATAATAAAGGCCATATATGACAAACCCACAGCCAACATTGTCCTCAATGGTGAAAAACTGAAACCATTTCCACTAAGATCAGGAACAAGACAAGATTGCCCACTCTCACCACTCTTATTCAACATAGTTTTGGAAGTTTTAGCCACAGCAATCAGAGAAGAAACAGAAATAAAAGGAATCCAAATCGGAAAAGAAGAAGTAAGCTGTCACTGTTTGCAGATGACATGATACTATACATAGAGAATCCTGAAGATGCTACCAGAAAACCACTAGAGCTAATCAATGAATTTGGTAAAGTAGCAGGCTACAAAATTAATGCACAGAAATCTCTGGCATTCTTATACACTAATGATGAAAAATCTGAGTGTGAAATTAAGAAAACACTCCCATTTACCATTGCAACAAAAAGAATAAAATATCTAGGAATAAACCTACCTAAGGAGACAAAAGACTTGTATGCAGAAAACTATAAGACACTGATGAAAGAAATTAAAGATGAT
>NC_041214.2:70605886-70618146 GCF_002837175.3 Physeter macrocephalus | reverse complement strand
AGTATTACAACAGCCAGGACATGGAAGCAACCTAAGTGTCCATCAACAGATGAATGGATAAAGAAGATGTGGCACATATATACAGTGGAATATTACTCAGCCATAAAAAGAAATGAAACTGAGTTATTTGTAATGAGGTGGATAGACCTGGAGTCTGTCATACAGAGTGGAATAAGGCAGAAGGAGAAAAACAAATACCGTATTCTAACACATATATATGGAATCTAAGAAAAAAAAATTAAGAACCTAGGGCTAAGATGGGAATGGAGACACAGACCTACTAGAGAATGGACTTAAGGATTTGGGGAGGGGGAAGGGTAGGCTGTGACAAAGTGAGAGAGTGGCATGGACATATATACACTCCAAACGTAGAATAGATAGCTAGTGGGAAGCAGCCACATAGCACAGGGAGATCAGCTAGGTGGTTAAGCAGAAACTAACACACCATTGTAAAGCAATTTTACTCCAATAAAGTTGTTAAAAAAAAAAAGACCCAGCAGAAAGAGGCCCTTAATAAATGATAAACAGTCACTGATATCTGGATAATTAATTTCTTGTCTCTTGTTATGTTTTTCAAAAATAGGGCTATGTACAGCCTCCACAATTGTTTTTAAAGTTGATTTACAATATTATATTAGTTTCAGCTGTACAACATAGTGATTCAATATGTTTATAGATTATACTCCATTTAAAGTTATTACAAAACCATGACTATATTTCCCTGTGCTGTACAATATATCCTTGTTGCTTATTTATTTTATACATAGTAGTTTGTGTCTCTTAATCCCCCACCCCTATCTTGCTCCTCTCCCCTTCCTTCTCCCCACCAATAACCGCTAGTTTGTTCTCTATATCTGTGCGTCTGTTTTGTTATATACATTCGTTTTATTTTTTAGATTCCACATGTAAGTGATAACATAGAGTATTTGTCTTTCTCTGACTTACTCCATTAAGCATAATACTCTCTAGTTCCATTCACGTTGTTCAGAATTAGCCTCTGTGACTTAAGAAGAGCTCTGACTGGGCAATCTCCGTGTAAAGTCTGGCTGTAGGAAAAACTTCTATCCACAGAAGCAGATCCAACAGGATGTGTATGTGTGTGTGTATTCACGTAATTGGAGAGGCCTGGTAAATCCAAAATCTATAGGGCAGGCCAAAGACCCAGGAAAGAGTACAAAGGCAGTCTGCTGGTAGAATTCCTTCTTGTTCAGGGAGGTCAGTCTTTGTTCTACTCAAGCCTTCAACTGTTTGGATGAGGTCCACCCACATTATGGAGGGCAATCTGCTTTACTCAAAGTCCACCAAGTTAAATGCTAATCTCATCCAAACCAAAAAAAAAAAAAAAAAAAATCACAAAAATATCCAGAATAATGTTTGTCTAACTATCTGAGCACCACAGCCTAGCCAAGTTGATATATAAAATTAACCATCACACCTCCCAATATAGCCTCCTCCTCCTGCCACCACTACCAACCACAAAAGGGGGAGTTTCTGTTGGCCCTTGGCCTCTTTATTCTAGAGCCATCACCAAAACCGGCTCCAGGGATATTAGGCTCCTCCCAGAAAATTTGGGCACAGAGGGTTTAGGGGAGGGGTGGGGAGGGTGGAAGTTCCCCTTAGCACAGCTGAAATTTGCAGTCAATTTCAAGAACAATACCAAGAGAAATAAAAGGAAATGATTACAGATAATTCAAACAAGTTGCTAAGTTCCTAAAAAACAGATTTCTGGTTTTGCAATTGTATACTTGTTTATAGTTGTATATATCTGACACCTGCCTGAGAACCAAACAATTCCTCTTTTTAATTCCTAGAATTGTTGCTTTTCTTCCCACACCTTTTTTCACTCCTCCTCCCTCCTGGAAGAGGGGCTGAGGTATCTGGGGACAGACAGACCTTCCCGGGAAGGTAACAGGTTAGGTCATTGCAGTTTAAAGTCCAGCCAAAACCCTCATCCTTATCTCACTGTCAATTGTCATATAAGGTAATAGTTCAGGCACAGAGATGCCTCTCTTCCTCAGATCATGAGTTATTTTCTCACAGCTCTTTCTTAACCAGTTTTACCCCTAAAATGGGAGCTCAAGAACAAATCTCTGCCATGTTTACCCCAGGCCTGAACAGAACATGGTTTGATTTCTTTTGGTGTGAAATGGGGAAGATTTGGCCTCCTTGAAGGTAATGACCCATGCAGTTTCTATTATTATATGATCCTTCCCTGATGTAGTTGAGCATAAATTCAGCTAATGTGGACTTAGGGGTTTTGCTGACAGGCCACTAGTTCATGACATGAAGTACACACCTATGGAATTATCTGCCTAGCACATCTTTTCTAAGACACAACTCCTCCTCACCTATATTTTTTGCTACATGAGCCACTGTATGTGTACATTAGGCCCCAGCTCCCTGGCTACTGTTCATTCCTTTACAGGTAAGCACTGGACTTAAGCTGAGCCACAGTCCTTTTTGTGGCCTGTGGCCTTGGAATTAGGTACAAGTTGAACTAATCTCTCTCCAGTGGCTCCATACTTTGATATAAAACTCAAATGCTTCTGGTAAGCAAGTCTTCCAACAAGTAGAGAAAGGCAGTCTGAAATGAGAGAGAGTACAGCCAATATCCAGAGAGGCATGTGAGACTGAGAAAAATCTTGACAGCCTTCTAGTCCCTGGCTCAAAGTGTTTATAACCCAGCTGCATCTCTGCTCTTCCTGTGTTTTGATATTCAATGCTTCCTAGAAGTCGATGGAAAAAAACCCATCAGTAACCTTCCAACAAATACTTTCTTGTATAAGGTAGTTTATTTTGGGTTTCTAACATTTGCAACCAAAAGGTTCTAAAAATTATATAATGTGGCCAGTGCCACATGGTGTGCTGATAAAAACATCATCTGATTACTGGGAGAATTAAGTGAGATGATTAATGCAGAAATGCCTTGTCATCTGCAAAATGCAATGCATAAATGTGATTCTTCTAAAGTCTTTACATTCAATTAACTTGGAATAAAAATTTCTGCTTAAAGAGCAAAGGGTTTTTCATGTTTCACAATCTTCTTACTCTTCATACGTTTTGTAATATGTTATTACTTTTTGCGATCTTGAGATTTATCTATATAATATGAAGTCATCGTTACATTAATAGAACTTTGAAGACAAAAGTAACATATGTCAGAGAAGTGCGATAATAACATTTGTAAAATGGCCTATTGTACATCTAAATCTGTAATACCTGGATGCTTAGGGATCTGTGAAGTTAGCAAGACATCCTGGGGCTATTTTAAATATTTTTCAACTTCTAAAGACAATTGTATATGCACCATACATTTATTTACACAAGTTAACTATAACATCTTCTTTGTTTTGGGCTAGAATTATATCAGTTCAGTCTGGCAACTGTCTAGCTCAAGTTGCTCAAAAGTTCTGATTGGCTATTGATGATACCATAGGAATTTCTCTGATGAAACTGAGGGCTCAGACTGTTATCAGGTTAAAATATCCAAACTGAATACCCACAGCAGAATGGACCTAGGAACAGGTACAGGTTGGTAGCCAAAACTAAGGAATCTGCAGCAGGGAATATTGCTTACACATTCCTATGCTTACATAACTTCATTTGAGTGAGATAAGTATGGTTTTATTTACTAGGAAAAATGTTCAAAACATGAGATAAAAGGGGAAAACCAAAAAAGGAATCCTGGGTGAGGAAAAGATTGGTAACTTCTAGCCTGTAATATAACCTATAAGGTGTTTCCCTAGGCATGTTCCCCCAAATACTAATTCTGAGGTATTACAATGGAGTTATAAAAAAGAGTTACGTAGGAAAAAACATCTATATTTGGGAAACACTGGGTCACACAAACTTGTTTCTTTTGCTACATGCTTTCTCATAGCCTTTAACATCTTTGTATTTGGTGAATTTCCAAGATGGTGTCTCCCAAACTTATCTGAGTACCATGGAACTCTTCTTTTTTGACGCATTTTACCAGACTAGAATACCATGAAACGTACCTTGGGGAAAGCCAATCTAATAAACCCTCACTAAATCCTTCCTATTTGTATTACCTGGCCCACATAGAGATTTATAAAGAGCTGGCCCCATCATTTGGCAGAATGTGTGAAATTAGAGTTGCTTCACACACCCACCAAAGGATCTCTTCCACCTCCCATCAAACCACCTTCATTTCTATCTGTACAGTGCCATTTCTTTGGTTCTTGAATACTTTTTGCCATTCCCAACACAGATGCTCCTAAGAAGAGAAACAAATGAGGCCAGATTTCCTCAAGCACCTGTAGGAAAACACCCCTAGCAGCAGAACAGGGTGAACTGAGAACCCTGAGGGTCTGAGTGAACCGACCTTGAAGCAGCTGAAAGCTCAACATTGATAAATCAAGTCTCCTTTTGGATTTGACATTCATATACATTTTACATTCTACACCATAATACACCCAAGTTTGCCTTAATATACAACTGTCTTAGGCCGAGTGCCCGGCGGTAGCTAATCTCTTTCTTCAACAGTGTTTGGACCGCACAGACCCAGGGATGCCGCTTCTTGCAGCTTCCCACCACCCTCCAACCTCTTTTCCAGTCCCAACCTTCAGAACCAAGCACTTAGCCATGCTCGGCCTCTGGGACCAGCCAACACCTATTTTTTTTCTTTTTTCTTTTTCTTTTTTTGAGCTTAGCTCCTTAGTGTGGATAAACCACGAGCTCCCAGGTTTGTCAGAATTACTCCACCTAGCGGAAGGCCACGGATAACCGCCTGGTCAACCTGCATCTGTGGGCCTCCTACACCTACCTCTCCCCGCGCTTCTACTCCAGGCTCTGTTGGCCGTGGGCACCTTGACCAGGGGGCCGAGGAGAAGCGCAAGGGCGCGCAGCATCTCTTGAAGATGCAAAACCAGCGCGGCGCAGGACGATGCGAAACCCTCTTCAGGACGTGCAGACGCCGTCCCATGATGAGGGGGGCGAAACCCCGGGTGCTGTGAAAGCCTCCACGGCCCTGAAGAAGAACATGAGTCGGGCCCTTCTGGACCTGCGCGCCCCGGCCGCTGCCGCGCAGGCCCCCACTTCTGACTTCCGGGAGAGCCGCTCCCAGGTGAACAGGTGAAACTCATCAGGAAGATGGCGACCACCTGGCTGACCTCGAGGGCTGCCGGCCCCAGGGCGGGGCGGGGCAAGTAATTCTTTGAAAGGCTCACCCTCAAGCATGACTAGAGCCGCAGGAACCCAGAGGCTCTTGAGGGGCCCCTCTGCATCTCCCTGGTGTCAGGGCTTGGGCCTGAGCCTCTCCCTGCAGCCACTGGGCAGCTTTTTAAACACCTTGGAGCCCTCTCCCAAGCCGTGGACCAAATGGAAACAATAAAGGATTTTTGCAGAAAAAGAAAGGAAATTTTTATTGCTTGGGAGCAAATACAATCGATACTATAAGAAGATGCACTACGTTATAGTGGCTGTAGGGGCCCCTGTGTCACGTTGTCCAGCTGGATGAGGAGCCAGCCTTGGGGAAGGACTTTTGTAAGACCCCAAGGAGGAAGTCAGACAGAGGAAAGTCACTGAAAGAGGAGGTAGGTGAGAACCAGAGCAATTATACGGAGGCCAAGGATGTGTTTGTAACTGTGGGGCAGGCTCAGTCAAGTGGGGTGTTCACCCCACCCCCAGCAAGTGGGAGAAAGGGAGCAGAGCTGAGGAAGCGGTGCTGTGGGACCCGGTCAGGGAAGAGGCAGTTTCCAATTCCTTTCATTTCCTAAGATCTACATGGATGTGAACACAGTGGGGGAGGGAAAAATAAAGAATGTTCCACCACTTTTTTCCCCCTCTGTACTAACTGACATTGATGCCAGTGTTCAAGTGGCTTTCGATATCACTGAGTTTTTGCGATTTTCAAGCTTTTGAAATTCAGAACTCTTTTTCAAATCAATTTATCAGGAACAAAGAACAATAGCATTATTTTTAGTGTATAGATGTTACCATTGTGTTCAGTATTCAGGACCCAGGAAAGGTAACAGAAAATAACTTTATTCCTTTCTCCTCACTGCCCCTGCATGCCAGTTCTTTGGGGCTGGTGTTCCCTGTCCTTTGGATGCAATTCAGTGCCAGCCTTTTCTGGTCATTCTCAGACTTAACCAAGAAAATAAGAAAGTCCTTTGCTCACTGTACTCCTCCAGACAATTTCGGTTCAGTTATTAATCGGATGACTCCAGTGTAACCAAAACTCTGAGCTCTTTTCCAAGTTTATGCTTCTTCACTCCCCAGTGAAGACGACTTTAAGCTGGGTCTGGTGAAGGGGCCGGTGGGGAAGGGGCTTTGGGCTGGCTGATTCTTTAGCTTCCCACCTTCTTGTTCCACCTGCTTTGCCCCAGCTAATTAATGGAGTTTCTGACACCTCCAGAATTAAAGGGTCAGGAGAAAGAGGGGAGGCAAAGAGGCAAGGAAATTCTTGCTCATGTCATGGGTGACACAGATGTTCACTGGGCCTATTAACTGTTTAAAGTTGACTCTTTCCTGGGGTGTTGTTATAGTTCTTGGAAGATTCTCTCTCTATGATGGACTTACACTTGTTGTTCCTGTGACAAAGGTAAGTGAATGTCTTCAAACTGGTTTCTAATGAGTCTTTCATCAGTCCCTACCTCCAGCCTTTTCTACTGAGGTCTCCTTGCCACCCTAGGGAGCTCTCTTAGGTGGAATCTAAGGCAACCCCAAGCTAGTTCTTTCTCTTTCCGAGCCTGCATCTGGTCCACAAGAAGCATGCACCTTTGGCCTTTCACTCAAAGGGAGTGCAGTTACTTCCTAAACCACAGACTGCCATTCCAGGTGGAAGCCTAGATCTCTAGATCTCTCAAAGTGAAGTCAGATGCAGGTCCACAGGGTCTCTTCAAACTGCAGGGGACACAAATCAAGTAGTCCAGGTGGTCTCCCTGAAGCCCTGCTCACGGGTCATGGGGTGAGTGAAAAGCACCTCCTTTCCACTCTCCATGGGTAAAGGGTACTAACAGCATACTGACAATACTCTCTAAAGAAATCTTCCAATTCCCATCCATTCCTGATCTCTTCAAATTTAATCCTTTTTTATTCCAAAGTTGGTGAGGGGTTAAGGTTGCAAAACTAGTTTCAACATCTCTTTGTTGGTTCCACATAGTGATCTGGTTTTTGCTACGATACAGTTTAAGTTCACATTTATAACATTTGAACTAAGATGCTATTTAAATGAACTCAGAAATTTGAAAACAAGGGTTAAGAATGGTCAAAGGTCAGCCTCCACCTCCATGAAGTCAAGTAAACATTTGCAGAACCTTAGAAATGCATGCATGAAGCCATCCCCGCTGATAAACACTGGTCTGTCCCAGCTCTTCCTATTAGAAAGGAGGAAACTAAGGCCTACATGCGTTAAGAGATTTGCTGAGGATCACATAAGTACAGGCGGCAAAATGATAACCAAATCACAGTCCCTCCACCGACTCCAGTAAGTTTATTACCATGCAGTCTTGGCCAACTTCTCTGACTCTCGAGAAACATAGGAAACTTGCATGGGTTGGGCAGCCTCTGTGGCTGTACAGTCAGAAGCCTGGCCTCAAATTCTTCCTCCTCATGCACCCCCCTGAGTGAACCTGAGCAAATCTCTTGTCCTCTCTATGCCTCACGTTTCTGTCTGTAAAATGACATTGATAACAGTAGGAGGAAAATAATGGGTAATTTATAGGAAAGTGCTTTCCAAACTGGTATACCTTGGGCAAATGTTAGTTGCCATTATTATTATGATATGGGGGGAGGGGTGATGACAGTTTGTTCAGGATAACCTTAGTCTTAGGATTATTATGAGATTTATTATAAGATCACTAATGTGTCATTGTGTTTGGTCATAAGAAATGCATGACCTAAACAAGTTCCAAAATTTTTCATATAACTTTTCTGCAACTATAAGGCTATTACCCAGCCTATTAGAAATAAACATATTTTAAAGAGAGTGGTACACATGTTATACTAATGGTACAGTGTTAAAGAGCAGAAAAGGACACATACATTTTGTCTATATCCAAGAGCTATAAAAACAGCTAGATAGGGCTTCCCTGGTGGCGCAGTGGTTGAGAGTCCACCTGCCGATGCAGGGGACACGGGTTCGTGCCCCGGTCCGGGAAGATCCCACATGCCGCGGAGCGGCTGGGCCCGTGAGCCATGGCCGCTGAGCCTGCACGTCCGGAGCCTGTGCTCCGCAACAGGAGAGGCCACAACAGTGAGAGGCCCGCGTACCGCAAAAAAACAAAAAACAAAAAACAGCTAGATAAACAAACGGAGACTACAAAGTACCATGGAACTAAGGCACAGGCATTACCACAGGCCTGGCAAAACCATGTCCAGAGCAAAAGGACTTTCACCCCCAAAGACTGGAAGAGGAAATGGCCTTTCTCCAAGGAGGCATTCGATAAGGGACCACGAGTCACCCACTTCAACACCACGTGGTACCTGAGAGCCTTTCTAACACACAGAGGACAAATACACACCAGGTGTTTCCCCCAACAGGAGTCACTGGACCTAATTAAAGTCAAAGACACAGAGAATGTCAGGGGATGTCAAGGAGCATCTTACAGAGACTCACAGAAAAGGTTGCCGGCATTGGAGGGTTCCTCCTGTAGGAAACTCTGCCCTTTATCCTTGCTTGATCTCCTCAGATTGCAAAATATATGCCATGCTCTTCTCTGACCTATGAGCCCTTAAGAAAGAGGAAAATGGGGCGGGAGAGTAGTACTTAATAGGGGGAAAACTTTCATCTTCATTGTCATCGTTTTCTGAGAGAAGTGAGAGAGATCAAAGGAAAGGGTTTCACTTAGACTGGAAAACTCTAGTAGTTACCATCCAAATTCAGCCTTCTTGTAAGACATTATATGGCCAAGCTTACATTTGTTTTTATTTGCATTTATTAAAAGCAAGATGGACTTCCCTGGTGGCGCAGTGGTTGGGAGTCTGCCTGCCAATGCAGGAGACACGGGTTCGTGCCCCAGTCCGGAAAGATCCCACATGCTGCAGAGCGGCTGGGCCCGTGAGCCATGGCCACTGACCCTGTGCGTCCGGAGCCTGTGCTCCACAACGGGAGAGGCCACAACAGTGAGAGGCCCGCGTACTGCAAAAAAAAAAAAAAAAAAAAAAAAGCAAGAAAAGCAAGTTTGGAATTAACCGTGTGTAAGTAAAAGCACTGAGCTCAGTAATCAGTATGTAGGTGACTAATGCCTGGGTGGGATTGGTGCAATGTGACACAGGTAAACCAAGTGTCAGTTAACTTGCCAACAGGCTGCCCGGATCCATTTATTTCTGCTATTTCATTTTGCATATTTTCTCAGCATAATCATACAGGTACGTAATAAATCACTTAAGTATTTTCTTCTACAGTTTAAAAGAACGTGTTCAATGGGAGGCACACTGACTTTTATTTTTTATCAAAAAGTCGTTTTTGGGCTTCCCTGGTGGCGCAGTGGTTAGGAATCCGCCTGCCAATGCAGGGGACATGAGTTCGAGCCCTGGTCCAGGAAGATCCCACATGCCGCGCAGCAACTAAGCCCATGTGCCACAACTACTGAGCCTGCACGCCTAGAGCCCGTGCTCCACAACAAGAGAAACCACCACGATGAGGAGCCCGCACACCACAAGGAAGAGTAGCCCCCGCTCACCGCAACTAGAGAAGAAGACCATGCACAGCAACGGAGACCCAACACAGCCAAAAATAATAATTAATTAAATTTTTGAAAAAAGGTCATTTTCCCTTTAGCACTGGGTTAAAGAGGCTCTGAGGACTGTCACTTTACTAGTCTATGAGTCTAATCATTCTACTCTGAAAGGCCAAACTGGGCTCAGCCCTGAAGAGATACTGTGCAATTTATTCAAGGCATTTGGGAGATTCCTGGGCATCCAGGCAAGATATGACTGGGTGTGGTTAAATGGGGAATGGGGAGAGCAATGAACGTTCTGGAATGTGACCCTAAGATTAAACTCTCTTAAGATAAAATGTGTGTTCAGTCAGCATTCATTTGCCAAGCTGGGGGCCAGCTCCGATGCCCTCTGGATTTTTCAGACTTACTGAGCCACCATCTCTCTTCTGTGACTATGAGCCTCTCCACTGGGGAAATAGGGCCTTAACAATTTAGGTTCCCACAGGGAGAAGCCTAATTCCTGGAACGTAATAGTGGTTCAATACACATTGAACTGTCATCAAACATCAAGCAAATCATCATACCCTAAGTGTATTTTTCATCTAACCATCCTCCTTCAGTTGCTTCTTGTCTCCCACAGGGACTGGTGCTATACAGGCAGGAACTAGTGAGTGAATGAATGAATAAATGGATGTGTTAATAGATGCATATTGTCTGATTATATATAAATGCATTTGTAGGGCTTCCCTGGTGGCGCAGTGGTTGAGGGTTCGCCTGCCGATGCAGGGGACCACGGGTTCGTGCCCTGGTCCGGGAAGATCCCACATGCCACGGAGCGGCTGGGCCCGTGAGCCATGGCCGCTGAGCCTGCGCGTCCGGAGCCTGCGCTCCGCAACGGGAGGGGCCACAACAGTGAGAGGCCCGCGTACCGCAAAAAAAAAAAAAAAAAAAAAAAAAGCATTTGTAGAGCTTGTGAATGTAATGGTGTTTTTTTCCTAATGTTGTTTTCTCGAATATGGTGCCATTATTCATTATGATAAATGCACCTTTATATAAGACTTTGTGCTATTTGCAAAATGCTTTCACACGCATCATCTTATTTAATTCTCACAGCAGTGCTGCAAAGTAGATATTATTATCCTCCACGTTAGATAAGAGGTGATTTATCCAAAGTACACAGTAAGTACAGAGCTGGACTTGAACCCAAGTTTTGCCACATATACTTAGCAGTCTTTCCTGGGTTGAAGGGTGAGTAGAAAGGCAAAGGTTATAAGCATTTTAAACAGATGCTTGTTTCTAAAGATTTACTGGTGTGTAGTGTCCAGATAGGGGAAGTGGCATCTCTAAACTGCTAACAAGCTCTCCCACCAGTCACCTGGCTTGCCACTGGCTACATCTGCTTCTAAATACACAGCTGGTCTTATGCCAGCTCACTCAATAGGACTTACAACATTTGATTATAGCTACTTGATACTAAAATAACTAGTGAAAAGAGGGGAAATTCAGACAACTAACCAGTTATTATTTTGTCTACACAATGACAAACAATCTCTGGGGTAGATTTTTGTCTTTGAGTTGAGTTGCTAAATTCATGGAGATACCACAATTATTTCCTCTCCAGTTAAATGTCAGCCCACAACAAGGAAGCCAGCAGGCTTGAACAGCAGGAGTCAATATTAAAAAAAAAAAAAACTAGGCCTCAAAATGTGGCCTGCTTCCTAAGGCCCCTGGTGCCCTTTTCTGTGCTAATGATCTGTGTTGTTGGCATTGCAGCTGCAGACACACTTTATATCCTAGAGCTCAAAGGACCTTAGAAATCATTTAGTGCAGCAGTTTTCAAACTTTGGAAAAATGGTACTGAACAATTTATTTAAATGAACTCTAATATAGAAGCCCGATGAGCAAAGCAAATCCATGCAGATTTGCTTTGGTTGAAAAGAAGATTGTGATTAAGTCTGAGGGGGCCTTCCCAACAGGGCTCTAAAAGTGGGGTAACCTATCATTTTGCATGTGAGAAAATGAGGCCCAGAAAGCAAAATGACTAAGGTCAAGAACCAGGAAATCCACTTATGTGGTTCTGCTACTTATAGAATGTCTACGTTGCTCATCTCAGTTTAACTTTCATTTCTGCCTGGATTCCAGCCTCCTTTCATATCCCATCTTAAGTCCATAGACTTACACCTGCTTACTGCATCCAGAACCACACTACCATTCTAACCACTGCTTGGAGAACATCATGTTTCCCAAATGTACCTGGTCAAGAATTCACAGAAGCCCTTGTTAAAAATGCAGATCCTTAGATTCCCTTCTTTGCAGATTCTGATTCAGTTGGTTTGGGATGAAACCCAGGTGATTAGTGAAGTTTGGGAAACCCTTGCTGGATAGAATGGGCCAAGGATGTCCTCTCACAGGGGCAGTAAAGAGTAAAGCTAGAGACTTCCCTGGTGGTCCAGTGGCTAAGTCTCCACACTCTCAATGCAGGGGGCCTGGGTTCGATCCCTGGTCAGGGAACTAGATCCCACATGCTGCAACTAAAATTCCCTCATGCTGCAACGAAGATCTCGCGTGTAAATTGATACAGCACTATGGAGAACAGTATGGAGGTTCCTTAAAAAACTACAAATAGAACTACCA
>NC_041214.2:70581096-70605799 GCF_002837175.3 Physeter macrocephalus | reverse complement strand
AAGTGAGAGAGTGGCATGGACATATATACACTACCAAACATAGGGTGGATAGCTAGCGGGAAGCAGCCACATAGCACAGGTAGAGCAGCTAGGTGGTGTGTGACTACCTAGAGGGGTGGGATAGGGAGGGTGGGAGGGAGGGAGACACAAGAGGGAGGAGATATGTATATGTATAACTGATCCACTTTTTTATAAAGCAGAAACTAACACACAATTGTAAAGCAATTATACTCCAATAAAGATGTTTAAAAAAAAAAAAACTAGAGTGAGGTATCACCTCACAGCAGAAAAAAAAAAAAAAAAAAAAAGATCCCGCGTGCCACAACTAAGACCCAGCACAGCCAAATAAATAAATATTTAAAAAAAAAAAAAAAAAAAGAGTAAATGTATGTGGGCCATTCATCACCTATGCCAGAGAAGATCTCAATATTGTCAGGAAAGTTTTCTCTTTTCATCATAATCAAGGAATGTCAGTCTCTGGCATAAAGGAAAAACTTCAACCTAAAATTAAATTTCCATTCACCTTTGAGACCACGAGGTTTTGAAGGTGCATTGCTCTGTAATGTCATGTTTGACTAGCTGGTTAGGAAAGCACAGCTCACGGCGTGATCTCTGCTCCCTCGCCGATTGTCAGCTTTTGCTCAGGCACTCCCACGCAACTTGCTCTTTGCCCACAGGGCCTCCTTCAGGTCCTTGTTTCCTTCCCTAACCATGGGTATGCTTCATACAATGTGCTGTTCCTCTCCATATGGCCGGGACTCCAGTATCAGCTAGACCCACTTATCCACTCTATACTTGCCAGCACGTCCGTGTAACTATATGTGGAACGCACGGGTCTGCTCCTTGGAAGTATCCCAGCCCTCTACTCTGCTGGTACCACCCTTTCTTTTAACATTTACACTTATGCTCTCCACTTGTATATGAGATTTACCCCCCTTCCATTTTGTCTCAAAAAAAATTTTAAATATTTATCTTTCAAAATCTGGAGATTGTCTCCAGACAATCTCATGGTTTGTCTCATGACTTCCTTTCCAGAAACCATGTAGCTATATCCTGTCTCTCCAGTGACTTGACTCCAAACCCCTCTGCCTTGGTCTCTGATTTCTTTTCTGCTGATCTTAGAACTAGAGGATCACTCTTTTCCTTTGGAATAATGCTGCTGTTGGTGACGCTGGCCTCAAAGGAAGGGGTCACCCAGAACACTGGGCTTCTCAGCACCTCATCATCCCTTAATTCCCTACATCACTATTAACACAGGCTACTATGTAAATAGACTGTATGAAGATCAGGGGATAATTAGAGGAAATAGATTTACAACTGGATGCCAAATATAAAAGTTGAAGGAAAGGGGATTTCAAACACAGGATAGGGGTTTCCTCATGGACAGGCTAGGTTCCTAGCCTTGGTTCTATCTCTTGAGGTCTTCAAAGAGAGCCCCTCCATGATCCTTCACTGTATGAATAAGAACCCTCCATGCCACAGATTAATTACATTTACCCTAGAGTGTGTCTCAACCACACCCACGTTGCTCCCCAACACACACACACACACACACACACACACACACATACACAGATGCATGCATGTACACAGCCTGCATGCATGTACACAGCCTACATGCATGTACCTCAGGACAGTCCATAGAATACATGGTCTGTAGCAGCACTCTGAGAGTATCACCCACACTGGAGAGCAGGGGATATGAAGACAGTTTGGGGCAGATTCCAGACTTCCATATCCTATCTATTTCAGGGTCACTCTGCAAGTATAAGGTGAAGCTATATCTCTTTATTCCCTATCTCTACTCCTATTTGTCTCTGGGCCACTTTATTTATGTATTTATTTTTATTGAGGTATATAGTTGATGTGCAATATTATATAAGTTTCAGGTGTACAACATAGTGATTCATAATTTTTTAAATATCTGGGTCACTTTTAAAATATGCACACAGGCACATACACGCATACACTCTCAAGAAGAAACAAAAAGTCACTTTCCTAAAGCCATCCTAACCTGCAAAATTTTCCCAGCCCAAGAGAAAAATACGCTTTTATGCAATTATGCAGAGGAATTATAGATCCCTTTAGCCCAATGTCCTTGTTGCAGCCCATGCCTTCTTACCCACAACAATCAGGCTGAGTGGATTGCTCACATAGCATATTGGTGGCACCACAAAAATGGGATAAAGCCAGTCCTGTGCTTTGTCTATCTGGTTATGATTTTATCCTCTCCCAAACACTGTGAGGTAGGTGGAGCAGATAAGGCATATTGCTAGTTATCTTTCGATGTCCATCCTCTCCTTCCATAGTAATAGAGTTTTACCTGTACACATGGCTACTTAGCTAAAGACCACTACCTTACCAAACCATTCCTGAAGATAGAAGCAGTCATGTGACCACTGGTTCTGGCCAATGGAATGTGAGGAAGTGCTTTGTGTCATTTTTCTCAGTTTGCCCTAAAAAAGATTGATGTATGTTTCTGACCCTGTACTTCCG
Organism: Physeter macrocephalus; assembly: GCF_002837175.3. Taxonomy (NCBI): domain Eukaryota; kingdom Metazoa; phylum Chordata; class Mammalia; order Artiodactyla; family Physeteridae; genus Physeter; species Physeter macrocephalus. Next base: position 70,603,303 of record NC_041214.2, on the reverse strand, counting down.
TCCTGATGGCTATAGCATGGCTAGAACAAAAGCAGGCACCTTAAACCCAAAGGTGGACTACCTATCTCTGGGCTTCTGCAGATAAAGAGATAAGCATCTACTTTGTGTAAGCCAACGTATGTTGGGTACTGTTTGTTACAGAAGCTTAGGTGGAGCCCTGTCGAGTACAGTGGCCATCCTCATAGATGCCAAGTTCCTTGAAGGAAACATAGTAAGAAGCAGAGCTGAGCCTTGCATCTAGTGTTCTAACCATGCAGCTCTCCTCATCCATCCTAAAGATGTCTTTGTCAGAACTTGAATACTTTATAAGAGAGTAGAGATATCACAGTATGAAATGTGACATTTTATTTCATGTCCTTTTGTAGTTTCCTTCTTCAGAATAGTTACTAATTTCGCTTCTGTTAAGATAATGCTGTCGGTCCAATGATCATCAGCATCTACCACAACAGCAGCCTTCACTTAGCCTGGGAGCTTAAGAGCATGACACATTTTCTGGAAGCAATGATTTCTTTCTCTTTAGTAGGTTCAGAAGGGAATTTATAGTCCTGAAACTTAAAGGCAGAAATCTTTTAGAACCAACAAGGATAAAAGGAGCTTTACAAATAAGTAGAGGAAATGAGGGTCCAGATAATAAGAGCTCATTCTTATTGACTCAGTGAATGTAACTCCCTCTCTCAATCCTTCTCCAACAGTCCTGCTAAGCCCCGCAAGTGAATAAAAGTGAAATGACCTTATCATTGCCAACAAAAAAAAACACTGGGTGGCAGAAATTTAATTTTAAATCACCTTTCCTCATCCTTACCAGGAAGAATAAATCACCAATTGACAACCTATGCTAACTCCATCCAAAGAATGGATGTTATTAACCCTATTTTTGGATTTACTTTAATAATGAATAATAGCAAACTCATATAGCATTTACTGTGTTCCAACACCATTCTGTGTGATTTTTACATATTAACTCTTCTAAAATTCTTACAACTATATGAAGTAGGTACAACTGTTTTTTCCATGTTACAGGCAAGGAAACCAAAGGCATAAATATATTTTACATGCTTGTTAGTAGACGAAATATATTTTAGTATGTATGAAAATGCCACCATCTAGAGATCTTTTTGCTGGTGGTATGCTGAATGATAATTAATGAAGTGTGAGCATTCACATTTCACTCATCATTTCCCTCCCACCTGAAACTATACTCCACTGAAACTAACCTGCTTCCTCAGCAGGTAAAAATAAATTATCCAACTCTGCTGGGCTTGTACCTAAAAGTCACATTATTTTCAGTTGGATCAAGTGTTCTGTTCAGGAAAATGGTGTCTTCATGTTTTATGAAGCACATCTCTGTGTTGAAATATTTCATCATGTTGTTCATCTGTTTATTATCACTCCACAGTTTTTATTTCCTTAAAACATCTGGTTTCTTGCCATATAAATTTCCATAAGAACTGGAATACTAAGATTGATCCTTGTTTTAGAAAAAAGTGAATACTTATCTTTCAAAATATGTACTTAATGAGAATTAATAGTTAACAAAGAACCCACAAAATTTGAATTGGATTTTGATCATTTTAGTTATGAGCCAGCTCTTCAAGTGGAATTTATTTATAACTCCCTGTTTTCTTAGAATAATTCCAAAGATTTTACAACTTTTTAGTGTCAAGACAATATTATCATATTGTATTATCACATTGTTTTACAGTATCCAATTCTGCCATGCAAATGTTGAAATAGTGTTGTTGCTTGACAGTTCAAAGTTGGACAGTCCAAATTGCTTTTCTTCTTTAAATAATATTAATTTTCCTGTATGCTATATGTGGCAAAAATTCATAATTTTCTCCATTCTCACCTTTTTCTATCTGGAACAACAAAGTGATTGACTGATAAAAGCAAAAACTAACAAAATTTCTTAACACATAGAAGTGGCCATGTGTTCTGACCAATGAGGTATAAGTGGATGTCACTGGGTGAGACTTTTAAGAATCCTCTTTAAAAGCAGTCCAGACTCAGCTAAAAATATTTTCCCTTGCCCTTTCCTTCTTCCTTTCTGGAGAGTAGCTGTGATGCCAGGAGTTATGCCATAAGTTTGGGCTCATGAGGTAACAAGCATCCATTAAGGACAGCTGAATGGAAGCACAGAAGGAACCAAGATTGTACTGGTAGCAGGGAGCCACCATACGGGCCCTGTACTGTCTAGCTCCAGACATCACGTAATGTGAAGAAAATAAAAGCCTTCATTTGTTTAAGCTTCTGTTTTTCTGGTTTCCATTACTCACAGCCAAGTACAGTTTCTGACTCCTAAGTGATCAGAAAAGAGCAGCAGAGGATACAAAGGTTTTCAACATCTTGAAGCTTAAAAATTGGGATAGGTCTACAAAGCATGGTTAAACATTCTGTTATATAGCCATTAGGTATTTTCAAATAATATTTGAAATCAAATCATCTGTTGGTGATTCAGATCAATCATTTGAAAATATGATCCAGTTATTAAGACGAAAATACTAATGCAACCATCCAGTCTCCATTTATTTCAGTAAAATAAGTTTGGACATCAAAAAGAAGACATGCACTATGATTTTCTTTTTCCTGTGGAAATTGACAAGAAGTACAAAAAGGTTGGGAATTTTTAGCGTGAAGAATTCTTGTGCTCAGGAATATCTGTAGTATTGTCACACAAGTAAATGGACTTTTAGCTTTAACAATGGAAGCAATAGGAACCTCTAAATTACAGAATTGAAAAAAGTATGAAAAGTACTACTAATAATGAGTTTTTCCTATATGTATGTACATGTGACGATAGTGATAATCACTACTATTTTTTTTTCAGAGTACAACAACATTTAATGGTCAGAAACAGTTGTACAGTGTTACAATCAGTCACAGAAGCTGTGCTGGAGGGCAGGAGCTGGCATATGGCTGGGCCCATGTCCTCATCCCTGTGGCCTGAGGGGAGACCACCATCTAATATGCCCCAGGTTCCACTACTCTTCAGAGGAGGAGTGTAAGCCCCACATGCAAGAAGAACCCCTTGCCCCCAGTGTCAAATGGGATGTAAGGGTTATGATTAAGGGGAAACCCTGTGTAAGGTGTTAATGGGGTTCAAAGGGGTAGGGATTACCCCTGTTCTCCATTTCCCAAAGGTGCTCACTTTTCCAGTTTCTTCATCCGTTCATCAATGTTGGCAAAGTTCCCCTCAACTGTGGACAGGTTTTCACACATCGTTATCTGCACTTGGGTCAAGAGGGTAGCATTGTCCTTGAGGGAACAAGCAATCATCTGCTGTGTGGTATCCAAGTGTGTCAGAAGCTGACCAAACTGCATGGTTTGTTCATGCAATATAGCTACTATTTTTAATGGGCCGAGTTCTGTAGTAGATCTTGGGACTTAGAAGCAGGCCTTTTGACTAACCTCAAAATCTAGGTTTTATTGCTCTAAATCATTAGAGCAGAAGGATCCTATGCCTGAAGAAGAGAGGTGTTCAGTGGATTTATTGATGGGTTGCCAAGTTTATTCTTCTTTTGTAGAAAAGAATAAAGTAGAGATTTGGAGAGGCGTTTTATGTGATTAAAAATTCTCTCAGTGGTTGCTCCTAACCACAACTGTATTCCTTATCCATTGCTGTACGATAAATTATCACACACTAGTGACTTACACAATACCCACTGTCACCTCACACGTTCAGTAGGTCAGAAGTCCAGTAAGCCATACTGGGTTATCAGCTCAGGCTCTCACAAGGTTGAAATCAAAGTGTCTGTCAAGCCACAGTCTCATCTGGAGCTTGGGACCCTCTTCCAAGCTCACTTGGATTGTCGGTAAAATCCAGCTCTTTGCAGTGTAGGTCCCCATGACTTGCTGGCTGTCAGCCAGGGTCTTCAGGTTCTAGCCATGTGCCTCCTTCTCTCACAACTTGGCAGTTTGCTTGTCCTCAAACCAGCAGGAAAACATTTTACTAATGCTTTACCTTCTTGTAAGGAGCTCATTTGATAAGTCAGGCCAACCCAGTATAATCTCCCTTGTGAATAACTCAATGTCAGTTAGTAACCTAATCATAGGAGTGATATCCCATCATATTCACTGCTCCTATCCACACTCTGAGGGAGCGAATTTTAGAAGGTATGTGCACCAGGGGACAGGATCTTGGGGTCATCTCAGAATCCCTTCTGTCACAACAACCTAGAGCATTTTGTTGCTTAGAGAAGTGGTTATAATGCTTTGTGTTTTTTTTAATTTATTATTTTATTTATTTATTTTTGGCTGCATTGGGTCTCTGTTGCTGCACGCGGGTTTTCTCTACTTGCGGCGAGCGGGGGCTACTCTTTGTGGCGGTGCATGAGCTTCTCATTGCGGTGGCTTCTCTTGTTGCAGAGCATGGGCTCTAGGCACACGGGCTTCAGTAGTTGTGACACGGGAGCTCAGTAGCTGTGCCTTGTGAGCTCTAGAGCGCGGGCTCAGTAGTTGTGGTGCACGGGTTTAGCTGCTCCGCAGCATGTGGGATCTTCCCGGACCAGGATTCTTAACCACTGCGCCACCAGGGAAGGCCTATAATACTTACTTTAATTCAGAGGAATTCCTTCCTATGAAGAGAAAGGTAATGCCTATATTCTTACCTAATTATCTGGAAATATCATTGTCAGCACTGCACTGTTTTGAAGTTACGTGTTCAACACTTTAGGATGACTGTTCCATCAAACTAGAATAAAAGGAGATTAAGCATTCCTTCCTAGTCTATACTTTTGTACACATGCCATAAGCATTGTACTTTCAGACCTCCATCCATGGGGTTGGCACCCAGGAGTTTTCTCCGCAGGCCAGTTGTGCTGCGTGGTTCTGGAGCTGGCAGCAATAAGGGCAAGTCCCTCATTAAGCTGGTTCTTCAGTTTGGCTCTAGACTTCACTTATGGAAACTTAGCAGTTTCTTCTGCCTTCCCAGTTACTTCCTAAGCTACCTAATATCCTTTATTAGATCTATTTCAGTAAAAACTAGCTTGAGTGAATTCTTTTATTTGCAAATAAGAACACTGACCAATTCAGTAAATAATGGCAGATGTGATGGTGGACAAGAAACCTTTCAGGAAATGAGAATGTGTGGCTGCTTATTTGATGTGGTCAGGTTAAAAGGCAACGAGAAAAAAAAAAAAAAAAAGGCAACGAGAATCCATGGCAGCAGTGGAGAGAGTTACTTATATTATCACTTGGTCATATGGAATGAGGAGCCTATCAATGCAAAACTTTCAGGGACCAAATAGTTGCAGTTTTGTTAGGGTAGGAAGGCATGTAGAAGAAAAGACTGAAGATAAGTCTAGATGCTTCTAATTATTATGGGAACAAAAAGGAAGTGTGATGGTTAATTTTATGTGTCAGGTAGGCTAGGTCATGGTACCCAGCTATTTGGTCAATGTATGCATACATAAACACACACACACACACACACACACACACACACACACACACACACAATCCTATTGCTTCTGTTTCTCTGGAGAACTCTAATACAAATAGACTTAAAGTTTACCATGACCTGGATCAAGTTATGATGATAAAGCTACATATGCCCTAAAAAAATGCCTTATATGGCCACAGTGCTGTTACAACTGAAAACGTAACACACAGTGTTATCCTATGGATTGTTGGATTACATCAGCTGATTTCATAGTCTCATTGTTTCTCTTATATGAAAATGAAGCTATTGTTTAGGGAAGAGTAATACCACCCCACAGACCCCTAACAATTAGAATGAGACATACGGGAGGAGTCTGGTGATTCACTGTACTCTAAGTTGCCTAGTTTCACTGAGCATTCCCGTGCCAGCTGAAGCAGCCCTTCCTGAACTATCTGATGAGGATGCCCCTGTCTTTTGTGAATTCCATGTATGTAATGGCCTAGACAGAGGCAATTCCTTTGTAAGGGAAATCTACTTCTCCTCATTCTCCTCCCCTGAAAATCCTCATTGTCTACAGTCTTATAATTAGAAATTTCCAGGGGCCAATTACAAAGTCAAACCAGGAAGGAAAAAGCATACATACATGAATGTATACATGCATTCACACACACAAGTAAGCAAGATTTTGCTAATATATAACAGCAAAAATCTGGGGAATATATGTGGGAATGGGTTTTCAGCATGCTTGACGTAGATAGATTTTCCAGTGATGGCAGAACAATAACCTCCATTTCACATGCTCCTCTTTGACTCTACTCCCATCAAGAGTTTAGGTCTCTTCTCCTTCCTCTTGAATTTGAGTGGGCTTGTGGCAGAAGTGAAATTTTGTAAAGTTGTGTGACTTCGAAGCTGCATCATAAAGGGCAGTGGTTTCCACCTGGCTTTCTTTGGAATACTCACCCTTAGAATCTAGACACCATGCTGTGTGGTAGTCCAAGCAACCACATGAGGAAGTCACATGCAGGGCTCTGGACCCATGGCCTCAGCTGAAATCCCAGGCAAAGTCTTGCATCAGTCACCTGACAGATGAGTTAGTAGGCCTTTATTCAGCTCCCCACCACACTCCAGCTTCCAAATCTCTCCAGCTGAGGCCTCCAACGTCATGGAGCAAAGCTGTCTTCACTATACCCTTTCTGAATTCCTGACTCTCAGAATCCATGAGCTTAACCAAAAAAAATTTTATGGCACTGACTTTGGGATAGCTTGTTATACAGCATTAGTAGCTTAGACAGTACTTAGGCCAGTGAATGTAAATTTAGATTGGTCTGAGTTATTGAAATGAATGCACTTACTACAGATTCTCGAGTCAATATGCTAAGTCCAATATTTAGAGTTTAAAGTTTTGCTCAGTTAGCTCACTGAAACCTGGATTCAGTGATGGTCTTCCATAAATGAAGATGTAAAAGAAGTTGTCTGATATTATGAACAGGAAGAAATACAAAGATTTGGGTTAGATAAGAATGTTGGTGAATATTTATAATTTGTAAACCACTCACACACATATGAATACACACACACACACACACACACACACACACACACACACACACACACTGTGGCCCTCAAAAGAGCCCAGAAGAAACTCCTTTTACCATACCATTGAAAAATAGATTGGCTAGTAGAAGGCCAGCGTCTTTGAAAAGTGCTATTCTCTGTGGGCAAGGGACCCTGCCATGGAAATGTGCTCTCTGATGAGCAGATCTTTGGTTGACAGAAGTCTAACAGCAGTTTTTCACTTCAAGAGAAAAGGTGGACATGGTTATAGTAATAGACAATTAGCCCATCACAAGAGTCATATGATACATAAGTGCTAACTTGTTACAAGATTCCCAGTACAAAAATATACGGGCAAACCATTAAGATTTTTTTGATATAAAACACAAAACAAAAATAAATAACAACAAAACAATAAAAGCTTCTTATTCTGGAGAACAAAGGCATAAAAATGAGCTGCCACAATACAGTCAAAACCCAATAACCGGGGCTTCCCTGGTGGCGCAGTGGTTGCGCGTCCGCCTGCCGATGCAGGGGAACCGGGTTCGCGCCCCAGTCTGGGAGGATCCCGCATGCCGCGGAGCGGCTGGGCCCGTGGGCCATGGCCGCTGGGCCTGCGCGTCTGGAGCCTGTGCTCTGCAACGGGAGAGGCCGCAGCAGAGGGAGGCCCGCATACCACAAAAAAAAAAAAAAAAAAAACCCAATAACCAATGCCCAGACCTGAGTCAGTTAACAGACCTGGAAGTCCATTAATGAAGGAAGGAGCCCAGAAAACCCCTAAGAAAAGACCCTAAGTGACTGTCTTTTCTCCATTGTACATTCTTGCCTTCTTTGTTTTATATTAATTGACCATAAGTATATGGGTTTATTTGTGGGCTCTCTATCCTGTTCCATTAATTTATGTGTCTGTTTTTGTGCCAGTACCCTGCTGTATTGATTACTGTAGCTCTGTAGTATAATCAGAAGTCAGGGAGTGTGATCACTCCAGCTCTGTTCTTCTTTCTTAAGCCTGTTTTAGCTATTCAGGGTCTTTTGTACATCCAAACAAATTTTACAATTATTTGTTCTAGTTGCGTGAAAAATGTCATGGGTGATTTGATAGGGATTGCATTAAATCTGTAGATTGCCTTGGATATAATGGTCATTTTCCATAACATTTTATGGAAAAACCCAAACAAACCTTTTGGCCAACCCAATACAATGGAGAAAAAACAGTCTCTTCAATAAGTGGTGCTGGGAAAACTGAACAGCTACGTGTAAAAGAATGAAATTAGGGCTTCCCTGGTAGCGCAGTGGTTGAGAGTCCGCCTGCCGATGCAGGGGATACGGGTTCGTGCCCCGGTCCAGGAGGATCCCACATGCCGTGGAGCGGCTGGGCCCGTGAGCCATGGACGCTGAGCCTGCGCATCCAGAGCCTGCGCTCCGCAACGGGAGAGGCCACAACAGTGGGAGGCCCGCATACCGCAAAAAAAAAAAAAAAAAAAAAGAATGAAATTAGATTAGAACATTCTCTAACACCATAAAAAAAAATAAACTCAAATGGATTAAAGACCTAACTATAAGAACATATACCATAAAACTCCTAGAGGAAAACATAAGCAGAACACTCTTTGACATAAATCACAGCAATATTTTTTTAGCTCTGTCTTCTAAAGAAAAGGAAATAAAAGCAAACATAAACAAATGGGACCTAATTAAACTTAAAGGCTTTTGCACAGCAAAGAAAACCATCAACAAGACAAACAGACAACCTACTGAATGGGAGAAAATATTTGGAAATGATATGACTGAGAAGGGATTAATATCCCATATATAAACAGCTCATACAACTAAACATCAAAAAAAGAAACAACCCAGTTTGAAAATGGGCAGAACTGAACACTTTAACAAAGAGAAAATGCAGATGGCCAACAGGCACATGAAAAGATGCTCAACATAGGTAATCATCAGGGAAATGCAAATCAAAACCACAATGAGATATCACCTCTCACCTGTCAGAATGGCTATCATCAGAAAGAACACAAAGGGCTTCCCTGGTGGCGCAGTGGTTAAGAATCCACTTGCCAATGCAGGGGACACAGGTTCAAACCCTGGTCCGTGAAGATCCCACATGCCGTGGAGCAACTAAGCCCGTGTGCCACAACTACTGAGCCTGCACTCTAGAGCTCACGAGCCACAACTACTGAAGCCCTAGAGCTTGCACCTAGAGCCCATGCTCCACAACAAGAGAAGCCACCGCAATGAGAAGTCCGCGCACCGCAACAAAGACCCAATGCAGCCAAAAATAAATAAAAATAAATACATATATAAAAAAAAATTACCCTCATTTATGTGAGGCACTTCAAATAGTAAATGCATTAAATCCCTATCACCCCACAAAATATGAGCTATTTAAAAAAAAAAAAGAACACAAATAACAAATGTTGGCAAGGATATGGAGAAAAGGGAACACTCATACGTTGCTGGTGGAAATGTAAATTGGTACAGCTAGGACGCTGAGCCTGCGCATCCAGAGCCTGCGCTCCGCAACGTGAGAGGCCACAACAGTGGGAGGCCCGCATACCGCAAAAAAAAAAAAAAAAAAAAAAGAATGAAATTAGATTAGAACATTCTCTAACACCATAAAAAAAAATAAACTCAAATGGATTAAAGACCTAACTATAAGAACATATACCATAAAACTCCTAGAGGAAAACATAAGCAGAACACTCTTTGACATAAATCACAGCAATATTTTTTTAGCTCTGTCTTCTAAAGAAAAGGAAATAAAAGCAAACATAAACAAATGGGACCTAATTAAACTTAAAGGCTTTTGCACAGCAAAGAAAACCATCAACAAGACAAACAGACAACCTACTGAATGGGAGAAAATATTTGGAAATGATATGACTGAGAAGGGATTAATATCCCATATATAAACAGCTCATACAACTAAACATCAAAAAAAGAAACAACCCAGTTTGAAAATGGGCAGAACTGAACACTTTAACAAAGAGAAAATGCAGATGGCCAACAGGCACATGAAAAGATGCTCAACATAGGTAATCATCAGGGAAATGCAAATCAAAACCACAATGAGATATCACCTCTCACCTGTCAGAATGGCTATCATCAGAAAGAACACAAAGGGCTTCCCTGGTGGCGCAGTGGTTAAGAATCCACTTGCCAATGCAGGGGACACAGGTTCAAACCCTGGTCCGTGAAGATCCCACATGCCGTGGAGCAACTAAGCCCGTGTGCCACAACTACTGAGCCTGCACTCTAGAGCTCACGAGCCACAACTACTGAAGCCCTAGAGCTTGCACCTAGAGCCCATGCTCCACAACAAGAGAAGCCACCGCAATGAGAAGTCCGCGCACCGCAACAAAGACCCAATGCAGCCAAAAATAAATAAAAATAAATACATATATAAAAAAAAATTACCCTCATTTATGTGAGGCACTTCAAATAGTAAATGCATTAAATCCCTATCACCCCACAAAATATGAGCTATTTAAAAAAAAAAAAGAACACAAATAACAAATGTTGGCAAGGATATGGAGAAAAGGGAACACTCATACGTTGCTGGTGGAAATGTAAATTGGTACAGCTACTGTGGAAAACAGTATGGAGGTTTTTCAAAAAACTAAAAATAGAACTACCATATGACCCAATTCCACTCCTGTGTATATATAACAAAACAAAACAAAACAAAAACACTAATTCAAAAAGATACATGCACCCTAATGTGTTCATAGCAACATTATTTACAATTGCCAAGATATGGAAGCAACCCAAGTGTCCATCAACATATAAGTAAAGAAGACGTGGTATATATATACCACTCAGCTATGAAAAAAAATAAAATTTTGCCATTTGCAGCAACATGGATGGACTTGGAGGGCATCATGCTAAGTGAAATAAGTCAGAGAAAGACAAATAATGTATGATATCACTTATATGTGGAGTCTAAAAAAATACAACAGAAGAGTAAATATAACAAAAAGGAAGCAGACTCACAGATATAGAGAACAAACTAGTGGTTATCAGTGGGGAGGGTGGGGAGGGGCAATATAGGGTTTGCCGAGTGGGAGATACAAACCATTAGGTGTAAGACAGGCTCAGAGATGTATTGTACAACACAGGGACTATAGCCAATGTTTTGTAAAAACTGTAAATCAAAAGCAACCTTTAAAAATTGTATAACAGAGGAGCTTCAAGATGGCGGAAGAGTAAGAAGTGGAGATCACCTTCCTCCCCCAAAATACATCAGAAATACATCTACATGTGGAACAACTCCTACAGAACACCTACTGAATGCTGGAAGAAGAACTCAGACCTCCCAAAAGGCAAGAAACTCCCCACGTACCTGGGTAGGGCAAAAGAAAAAAAGAAAAAACAGAGACAAAAGAATAGTGACAGGACCTGCACCTCTGGGAGGGATCTGTGAAGGAGGAAATGTTTCCACATACTAGGAAGGCCCTTCACAGGCAGAGACTGCGGGTGGAGGAGGGGGGAAGCTTCGGAGCCATGGAGGAGAGCGCAGCAACAGGGGTGCGGAGGGCAAAGAAGAGAGATCCCCGCACAGAGGATCGGTGCCAACCAGCACTCACCAGCCCGAGAGGCTTGTCTGCTCACCCGCCGGGACGGGCGGGGCCTGGGAGCTGAGGCCTGGGCTTCGGTCGGATCGCAGGGAGAGGACTGGCGGCGTGAACACAGCCTGAAGGGGTTGGTGCACCACGGCTAGCCGGGAGGGAGTCCGGGAAAAAGTCTGGAGCTGCCGAAGAGGCAAAAGACTTTTTTTTGCCTCCGTGTTTCCTGGTGCGCGAGGAGAAGGGATTAAGAGCGCAGCTTAAAGGAGCTCCAGAAATGGGCGTGAGCCGTGGCTATCAGCGTGGACACCAGAGACGGGCATGAGACGCTAAGGCTGCTGCTGCAGCCACCAGGAAGCCTGTGTGCGAGCACAGGTCACTCTCCACACCTCCCCTCCCGGGAGCCTGTGCAGCCACCACTGCCAGGGTCCCGGGACCCAGGGACAACTTCCCCAGGAGAACACACGGCGCGCCTCTGGCTGGTGCAACGTCACGCCGGCCTCTGCCGCCACAGGCTCGCCCCGCACTCTGTGCCCCTCCCTCCCCCCGGCCTGAGTGAGCCAGAGCCCCCAAATCAGCTGCTCCTTTAACCCCGTCCTGTCTGAGCGAAGAACAGACGCCCTCAGGCGACCTAAACGCAGAGGCAGGGCCAAATCCAAAGCTGAACCACTGGAGCTGTGCAAACAGAGAAGAGAAAGGGAAATCTCTCCTAGCAGCCTCAGGAGCAGCTGATTAAATCTCCACAATCAACTTGATGTACCCTGCATCTGTTGAATACCTGAATAGACAACAAATCATCCCAAATTGAGGAGGTGGACTTTGGGACCAATGATATATATTTTTCTCCTTTTTCTATTTTTGTGAGTGTGTATGTGTACGCTTCTGTGTGTGATTTTCTCTCTATACCTTTGCTTTTACCATTTGTCGTAGGGTTCTGCCGGTCCGTTTTGTTTTGTTTTCTTTTCTATTTTTTAGTGTAGTTTTTAGAGCTTGCTATCATTGGTGGATTTCTTTTTTGGTTTGGTTGCTCTCTTCTTTCTTTTTTTTATGACTTTTTAAATTTTTTAAACTTATTTTTAATCATTATTTTTTATTTTAATAACTTTATTTTATTTTATTTTTTCTTTCTTTCTTTGTCTTTTTCTCCCTTTTATTCTGAGCTGTGTGTCTGACAGGGTCTTGGTGCCCTGGCTGGGTGTCAGGCCTGTGCCTCTGAGGTGGGAGAGCTGAGTTCAGGACATTGGTCCACCAGAGACCTCCCAGCTCCACATAATATCAAACAGTGAAAATCTCCCAGAGATATCCATCCACGTAATATCAAACGGCGAAAATCTCCCAGAGATATCCATCTCAATGCCAAGACCCAGCTCCACTCAACGACCAGAAAGCTACAGTGCTGGACACCCTATGCCAAACAACTAGCAAGACAGGAACACAACCCCACCTATTAGCAGAGAGGCTGCCTAAAATCATAATAAGGTCACAGACACCCCAGAACACACCACCAGACACAGACTTGCCCACCAGAAAGACAAGATCCAGCCTCATCCACCAGAACACAGGCCCTAGTCCCATCCACCAGGAAGCCTACACAACCCACTGAACCAACCCTAGCCACTGGGGGCAGACACCAAAAACAATGAGAACTACAAACTTGCAGCTTGTGAAAAAGAAACCCCAAACACAATAAGTTAACCAAAATGAGAAGACAGAGAAACCCACAGCAGATGAAGAAGCACGGTAAAAACCCACCAGACCAAACAAATGAAGAGGAAATAGGCAGGCTACCTGAAAAAGCATTCAGAGTAATGATAGTAAAGATGATCCAAAATCTTGGAAATAGAATGGACAAAATACAAGGAATGTTTAACAAGGGCCTAGAAGAACTAAAGAGCAAACAAACAATGATGAACAACAAAATAATTGAAATTTAAAATTCTCTAGAAGGAATCAATAGCAGAATAACTGAGGCAGAAGAACGGATAAGTGACCTGTAAGACAAAATTGTGGAAATAACTACTGCAGAGCAGAATAAAGAAAAAAGAATGAAAAGAATTGAGGACAGTCTCAGAGACTTCTGGGACAACATTAAATGCAGCAACATTTGAATTATAGAGGTCCCAGAAGAAGAAGAGAAAAAGAAAGGAACTGAGAAAATATTTGAAGAGATTGTAGTTGAAAACTTCCCTAGTATGGGAAAGGAAATAGGCAATCAACTCCAGGAGCTCTGACGGAGAAATTAAAACCTTTACAGACAAGCAAAAGTTAAGAGAATTCAGCACCACCAAGCCAGGTTTACAACAAATGCTGAAGGAACTTCTCCAGGCAGGAAACATAAGAGAAGGAAATGACCTACAATAACAAACCCAAAACAATTAAGAAAATGGTAATAGGAACATACATATCAATAACTACTTTAAACGTAAATGGATTAAATGCTCCAACCAAAAGACATAGACTGGCTGAATGGATACAAAAATAAGACCTGTATATATGCTGTCTACAAGAGACCCACTTCAGACCTAGGGACACATACAGACTGAAAGTGAAGGGATGGAAAAATGTATTCCATGCAAATGGAAATCAGAAGAAAGCTGGAGTAGCAATTCTCATATCAGACAAAACAGACTTTAATATAAAGACTATTACAAGAGACAAGGACACTACATAACGATCAAGGGATCAATCCAAGAAAAGATACAGCAATTGTAAATACTTATGCACCCAACACAGGAGCACCTCAATACATAAGGCAAATGCTAACAGCCATAAAAGGGGAAATCTACAGTAACACAATCATAGTAGAGGAATTTAACACCCCACTTTCACCAATGGACAGATCATCCAAAATGAAAATAAATAAGGAAACACAAGCTTTAAATGATGCATTAAGCAAGATGTATTTAATGGATATTTATAGGACATTCCATCCAAAAACAACAGGATACACTTTCTTCTCAAGGGCTGATGGGACATTCTCCAGGATGGATCATATCTTGGCTCACAAATCAAGCCTTGGTAAATTTAAGAAAATTGAAATCGTATCAAGTATCTTTTCCAACCAAAACGCAATGAGACTAGATATCAATTACAGGAAAATAACTCTAGAAAATACAAACACATGGAGGCTAAACAATACACTACTAAATAATCAAGAGATCACTGAAGAAATCAAAGAGGAAATCAAAAAATACCTAGAAACAAATGACACTGAAAACACGACAACCCAAAACCTATGGGATGCAGCAAAAGCAGTTCTAAGAGGGAAGTTTATAGCAATAAAATCCTACCTTAAGAAACAAGAAACATCTCAAATAAACAACCTAACCTTACACCAAAAGCAATTAGAGAAAGAAGAACGAAAAAACACTAAAGTTTGCAAAAGAAAAGAAATCATAAAGATCAGATAAGAAACAAATGAAAAAGAAATGAAGGAAATGATAGCAAAGATCAATAAAACTAAAAGTTGGTTCTTTGAAAAGATAAACAAAATTGATCAACCATTAGCCAGACTCATCAAGAAAAAAAGGGAGAAGACTCAAATCATCATAATTAGAAATGAAAAAGGGAAAGTAACAACTGACACTGCAGAAATACAAAGGATCATGAGAGATTACTACAACTATATGCCAATAAAATGGGCAACCTGGAAGAAATGGACAAATTCTTAGAAAAGCACAACCTTCTGAGACTGAACCAGGAAGAAACAGAAAAGGTAGTAGACCAATCACAAGCACTGAAATTGAAACTGTGATTGAAAACCTTCCAACAAACAAAAGCCCGAAAAGGATCATACACCATGATCAAGTGGGGTTTATACCAGGAATGCAAGGATTCTTCAATATATGCAAATCAATCAATGTGATAAACCACATTAACATATTGAAGGAGAAAAGCCATATGATCATCTCAATATGCAGAAAAATCTTTCAACAAAATTCAACACGCATTTATGATATAAACCCTCCAGTGAGTAGGCATAGAGGGAACTTACCTCAACATAATAACAGCCATATATGACAAACCCAAAGCCAACATCGTCCTCAATGGTGAAAAACTGAAACCATTTCCACTAAGATCAGGAACAAGACAAGGTTGCCACTTTCATCACTATTATTCAGTATTGTTTTGCAAGTTTTAGACACAGCAATCAGAGAAGAAAAAGAAATAAAAGGAATCCAAATTGGAAAAGAAGAAGTAAAGCTGTCACTGTTTGCAGATGACATGATACTATACATATTTAAGGATATGCTCACATTTACCATTGCAACAAAAAGAATAAAATACCTAGGAATAAACCTACCTAAGGAGACAAAAGACCTGTATGCAGAAAACTGTAAGACACTGATAAATTAAAGATGATACAAACAGATGGAGAGATATACTCTGTTCTTAGATTGGAAGAATCAACATTGTGAAAATGACTATACTACCCAAAGCAATTTTCAGATTCAATGCAATCCCTATCAAACTACCACTGGTATTTTTCACTGAACTAGAACAAAACATTTCACAATTTGTATGGAAACACAAAAGACCCCGAATAGCTAAAGCAATCTTGAGAAAGAAAAACGGAGCTGGAGGAATCAGGCTCCCTGACTTCAGACTTTACTACAAAGCTACTGTAATCAAGACAGTATGGTACTGGCACAAAAACAGAAATATAGATCAAGGGAACAGGATAGAAAGCCCAGAGATAAACCCACGCACATATGGTCACCTTATTTTTCATAAAGGAGTCAAGGAGATACAATGGAGAAAAGGCAGCCTCTTCAATAAGTGGTGCTGGGAAAACTGGGCAGCTACATGTAAAAGAATGAAATTAGAACACTCCCTAACACCATACACAAAAATAAACTGAAAATGGATTAAAGACCTAAATGTAAGGCCAGACACTATCAAACTCTTAGAGGAAAACATAGGAAGAACACTCTTTGACATAAATCACAGCAAGATCCTTTTTGACCCACCTCCTAGAGAAATGGAAATAAAAACAAAAATAAACATATGGTACATAATGAAACTTCAAAGCTTTTGCACAGCAAAGGAAACCATAAAGAAGATGAAAAGACAACCCTCAGAATGGGAGAAAATATTTGCAAATGAAGCAACTGACAATGGATTAACCTCCAAAATTTACAAGCAGCTCGTACAGCTCAATGTGAAAAAAACAACCCAATCCAAAAATGGGCAGAAGACCTAAATGGACATTTCTCCAAACAAGATATACAAATTGCCAACAACCACATGAAAGAATGCTCAACCTCATTAATCATTAACCATAATTCAACAAGAGTCATGTACCACAATGTTCATTGCAGCTCTACTTACAATAGGCAGGACATGGAAGCAACCTAAATGTCCAACGACAGACGAATGTATAAAGAAGATGTTGCACATATATACAATGGAATATTACTCAGCCATAAAAAGAAACGAAATTGAGTTATTTGTAGTGAGGTGGATGGACCTAGAGTCTGTCATACAGAGTGAAGTAAGTCAGAAAGAGAAAAGCAAATATCGTATGCTAACACATATATATGGAATCTTAAAAAAAAAAAAAAGGTTCTGAAGAAACTAAGGGCAGGACAGGAATAAAGATGCAGATGTATCGAATGGACTTGAGCACAGGGGGAGGGGGAAGGGTATGCTGGGACAAAGTGAGAGAGTGGCACGTATATATATATACACTACCAAATGTAAAACCGATAAGTAGTGGGAAGCAGCCACATAGCACAGGGAGATCAGCTCAGTGCTTTGCAACCACCTAGAGGGGTGGGATAGGGAGGGTGGGAGGGAGACGCAAGAGGGAAGAGATATGAGGATATATGTATATGTATAACTGATTCACTTTGTTATAAAGCAGAAACTAACACACCATTGTAAAGCAATTATACTCCAATAAAGATGTTTTAAAAGAATTGTATAACAAAGTTTTTAAATTTTTTTAAAAGAAAAAAAAGAAAAGACCCTAGATGACATCATGTGTAAGTGATGTATAAATCTTTCTTCTGGCCTTTCCCAATGGGATTTGCAACCATTTTGCGAGGATGACTGTGTACTGCTAGAAAAAGGAAAACACTTTGGGGGGTTATTTCATTGACTCTGACTTACAATTAATCCATGGGAACCTAGGCTTTAACTATTACCCACTGGTCAGAATGTGAGCTAATGGGGCCAGGTGATGTGTGAATTGTGTGGACCTACTCAGTCTTAAAGTGGACCCAGTGCTTCCACAAAACCATCTTGTTGATATTTTCCCAGTTCTCAAAATAGAGTTTGAATAGAAATACTCAGTAACTGGCAAAATCCCCATATTGGCTATTGACCCCTAGAATAAATGCTTAAATTATTGTAGAAATGACCAAATGTAAGTCCCTAGAGCTACCTGCCCTCCCAAAATGTTAAATCAAATGCAGAACAATATTCCTGTCATAATCATGGAGACTTAAAAGATGCACAGCTGGTGATTATTATCATATTCTCATCTAATTTACCTATCTGACCATTGCAGAAGAGAGACAGGTCTTGCAGAATGACAAAGGATTATTTTACACTTAATTGGACTGTCACCTCATAAGGATGCTTAGTAGAGAAAATGAATCCAGCCCCTGCATTGTAGCTAGACTGTACCTTTTGGTCTGGACAATGCCTTTTTCTCTGTCCCAATAAACGAGAACACTGGATGCAGTTTGTTTCCACCTGGCAGGGACATATGCACACCTTCACTGGCTTCACTGCCAAAGAACAATAGGAACTCACTGACTGTGCTATAATTTAGTCCACAGAACATCATAGTGGTCTATAAACGAACAACTTTATGCTAGTGCAACCTGGTGCACAGGAAGAGTATGTACCCAGATATGTTCATAAACATATACATATCAAAAGATAAAAGATATGAAAAATACAGAGACCTGTCAGTTGAGTGAAATTTCTGGAGACCATTGTTCTCAGACTTCTCAAAATGTCTCCTCCAGCATGAAAAAAAAAAGTATTACACTATACACCCCCTGTCATAAGAGAGGCAAACAATGCTTGCTCAATTTTCGTATTTTGTAGAAAATATATGTGACATTTGTCTATGCCTCTCCAAATAATTAACAGGTCACAGAAAGTCTTCTAGCTTTCAGTGTGCACAAAGCAATAGAAGACTCTCTAGAAGATCTAGATGACAGTGCATAACTTCAAATTTCAAAGTACAGTATCTTTTTCAGTAAGTAACTATGGTGTTCTCTGTTCGAGAAAGTCTTGCCTTGCTGTTGGATCCTGGCAGAGACTGAATGTTTGAGAGCAGTACACCATGTGGCTATGGAAATTAAGCATCCCACCACGAAGTGTATTTTATCTCATCTACTGAGCTATAAAGTCAGATATTCCTTGCAGCATCCATCATCCCTGGGAAATCATTTATTTTTGAGTTGGTTAAAATAGGTCCTAAAAACACAAGTTGCAAAAGCAGATGACTCATACTCTGAGTGCACCTACCCCTGCCATGCTGCCATTGTTCTCTCAAACCACACCTCTAGCCTCATAAGAGATCTCTAGGACCAGGTGACTGAGAAAAAAATATTCCAGTTTACTGTTAGTTCCGCTGGAAATGACAACACTAAGAAGCACCCTATAGGAACCTCTATGTTAGAGAAGAATTCTTTTGGTCCATGTCACATAGCAGTATTTCTTTGTCCCTTTTAATGCAGCTCAATCACCTCACCTATAGAAGTGGACTGCTACATCATGTAAATCCCACTCAGGGGTGACCTGACAGTTTGTGTAGAAAAATAAATATTCCCAATGGGCAGAACTTCAAACAGGACATCTCATGATCCGTTTATCTGGAAAGCGAGATAAGCTACAGGTCTCTGTTAATTTATAGGCAATAGCTAATAATTTCATTGGATAGTCAGGGATGTGGGAGGAATAAGATTGGAGGATTGGTGGTAAGGAAGATTAGAGCAAAGACCAATCTAGACTTTTAAACTCTTCTAGAGTTTTTTTTTTTTAATAAATTTATTTATTTATTTATTTATGGCCACGTTGGGTCTTCATTGCTGCGCACAGGCTTTCTCTAGTTGGGGCGAGCAGGGGCTACTCTTCGTTGAGGTGCATGGGCTTTTCATGGTGGTGGCTTCTCTTGTTGCGGAGCACCAGCTCTAGGGTGAGTGGGCTTCAGTAGTTGTGGTGCGTGGGCTCAGCAGTTGTGGCTCGCAGGCTCCAGAGCTCAGGCTCAGTAGTTGTGGCACACGGGCTTAGTTGCTATGTGGCATGTGGGATCTTCCCAGACCAGGGATCGAACCCGTGTCCCCTGTATTGGCGGGCAGATCCTTAACCACTGCACCACCAGGGAAGTCCCTTTTCTAGAGTTTGAGAACATTTGTGTCCCATGTGAATACGGAAAAAGACTGACACTATATAGAGCTTCAATAGATGATTAGACAAGGTGACCTGCCATGTGGATTTGTTAACCTCTTTCCACAGTCATCCAGTAATTATTAAAGGGTCTCATGAAAAACAAAAAGTGATCATGGTTTCAGACAGAGTATGCATGGGCTTAACAACCTAGACTTCTTCTCCCCCAGATGTCTGGATAATACTTCTGCTGAGTGCCCAGTTTGAAAGCAACAGTGAACAAACATGAGTCCTGCCATATGGTACCATACCCCAAAAGGAATAACCAGCCACCTGATGGCAGGTTAATTACATAGGGCTTCTTCCAACATGATGAGTGTTGGAATCTGTGCTCTATGAAATTGATATGTTCTAGACATGGATTTATCTATTTTGCCTACCAAGTTTCTGCGAGCAACACCATCTGTGGACTCACCAAATGCCTCACTTGCTGTCACTGTAATTCACATAACATTGGTTCTGACTAGAGATCTTATTTTACAGCAAAATGATTAGGACAACAGATTGATGCATTTAGGAGGCATTAAGATTTCTAACTAGAAGCTGTTGGCTGTATGAAGAAGTGAAATGACTTATTGAAGATGTAGTTTTGGTACCTACTGGAAGATATCTTACAAAATTAGGATGACAACTTGTAGAATACAGCCTATGCTATAAAATAGCATC
Organism: Physeter macrocephalus; assembly: GCF_002837175.3. Classification (NCBI taxonomy): domain Eukaryota; kingdom Metazoa; phylum Chordata; class Mammalia; order Artiodactyla; family Physeteridae; genus Physeter; species Physeter macrocephalus. The sequence continues at coordinate 70,582,723 of NC_041214.2, read as the reverse complement.
CAATACAGCGTTTTTTTCAGCCATGCCGGAACATATGAGCTTTGGAACCAAGCAATGAAATGGGAGTGGCACTTCTCACTATTCCCTTAATGGCTCACTAATGTAAATTTTACTTCACATCCTTGCCACTTTCAACTGCTTTGGTTTAAGGATCTTGGTACTCAAAGGAGGAATACTTCCACCACGAGCACAACAGTGTCTCAAAGCACTTGACAGATACAAGGGGATTACTATGTTGGCTGTGGGATTGAGCATGATTAAAAAGGAATAATTACTGTTAAGCAATGTAAATATAGAAGAATATTTCTTTAACACAAGAATTCCAATAGGGTATTCCTTAGTATTTCCACGTCTATTAGTGAATACTAATGGAAAACTAGAGCAACCTCATACAGTCAGAGCCACGAGGGGCTCAACTCCCCAAAAATGGAAGTTTGGGAGTTGATAAATAATAGATAAAGAAATCCAGTTAACTGAGTCACTACTGACCTAAACATAAAAGTAATATGGAATGGTTAGTTGTTGATGAAGAAAGTTATCCACATCAACTAAAGACCATTTGCAGAAAATGTAACTAATTTTCTGTTTTACCCTTGCTTTATTTAGTATGTTTTGATACTACTTACTTTATAACTTAGTCCACATATTAAAAAAACCAAGGTAGGATCGAGGAAACATAATCATCACTACATACATTAGACCTAGAAAAGATTGTATCAAAAGATTGTACTGGGGCTTCCCTGGTGGCGCAGTGGTTGAGAGTCCACCTGCCAATGCAGGGGACACGGGTTCGTGCCCCAGTCCGGGAAGATCCCACATGCCACGGAGCGGCTGGGCCCATGAGCCATGGCCGCTGAGCCTGCGCGTCCGGAGCCTGTGCTCCGCAACGGGAGAGGCCACAACAGTGAGAGGCCCGCGTACCGCAAAAAAAAAATAAAAATAAAAAAAAGATTGTACTAAATAAAAAGATTATACTAAATAGTCTCCTCATCTGGGGAGAGAATGAGTTTATTTGTATCAGAGATAGTCACCTTATTAGGTGGGAATATAGTTTTTGTTGCTATTGTTGCTTTATGTTTAGAAAACGGATGTATGTCCAGATAAGGGGTGACATCTCTCTCTTGCGGCTGCTCAAAATATTTTAAATACTCTTCTTGCTTTTGTTTCCTATTTTGTAAATCGTGTTTTCCCCAGGTGGAATCCCCCAAACTACATCTTTACAGACTCTCTTACAAATAGTGCAAACAATTTTCTGATTTCAGCCATGAGGGAAAATAGGATCTGCATGAGTAATTCATTTTTTGGTGGTGTGAATGGCACCAGAGGTAGAGGGAGTGATGGAGGCTTCCTCTCTAACCCATGACATATGGTTTTAGAGTTAGTGCCAGTGGCAGATCTGTGGAGTGGTTCTAGAGTCTGTGGTGGTGACAAATGACAGCTCCCTCCTTAGTGCAGTTCTGTGTGTGCCTCAAGGTATCGTTCCTGGGCTTCCCTGGTGGCGCAGTGGTTAAGAATCCTCCTGCCAATGCAGGGGACACGGGTTCGAGCCCCAGTCCAGGAAGATCCCACATGCCACGTAGCAACTAAGCCCGTGAGCCACAACTACTGAGCCTGCGCTCTAGAGCCC
>NC_041214.2:70572098-70581026 GCF_002837175.3 Physeter macrocephalus | reverse complement strand
TAGTGCAGTTCTGGCCCGCGAGCCACAATTACTGAAGCCCGCGTGCCACAACTATTGAAGCCCGTGCACCTAGAGCCCATGCTCTGCAACAAGAGAAGCCACCGCAATGAGAAGCCCGCACACCGCAACGAAAGGTAGCCCCCGCTTGCCGCAACTGGAGAAAGCCCGTGTGTAGCAACGAAGACCGAGTGCAGCCAAAAATTAAATAAAAATAAATTTAAAAAAAAAAAAGGTATCGTTCCTGAAAGCTTTATCTGTTCTCCAACTCTCCCAATGATCCTGTATAGGGGATCATATAGTGTGCCATTGAACTAAGACACATTTGGGAATAAAAGGGGATGCTATTGATAATGTCAAGGATAAACTAGAACTGTACTGAACAGATGGGACACATAGTAACTCTAATACTGTGATTTACTTATTACATTTTGCTGCTTAAATTAGAATAGACTTACTTGTTTTTTACTAAGAATGCTAACCAAAATACCATTAAATTTTTAGGATTATAAAATTAGTTAACAATATAAGTAGACCCTTTGTACTCTATTGTGCCTGTAACACAGGGGAGAATATTCTATTCTACAATTCTATCATAAAGCAAATTCAGATTAATTCAAATTCATAGAATCTATTATATCAATATTAGTTGACTTAATGTAGCCATATGCTTGTTGCCTAAAGAACCATGACTGACACTGATGTTATATGTGGTTAATGAAGCCTAGGGAATGGAAACAAAATACAGTCGCCCTTTGGTGTCTGCAAGGGATTGGTTCCAGGGACCCCCACAGGTACCAAATCCACAGATGCTCACGACCCTTATATAAAGTGGCTTAGGGTTTGCATATCACCTATGGCACATCCTCCCATATACTTTAAATCATGGCTGGATTACTTATTATAATACTTAATACAATGTAAGTACTGTGTAAATAGTTGTGTGCACATGGCTAATTCAACTTTTGCTTTTTGGAACTTCCTGGAAATTTTTTCCAAATATTTTCAATCCGCGGTTGATTGAATCCCCAGATGCCGAATCCAGGGATACGAAGAAATACAAAGGGCCAACTATATCTTGTCATGATGTTTTTATTATAAACAGTGATTCACTGACATACAGGAGAGTCAAGGTTGTTAAATGCATAGTTACTAGGACGGAACACATACTTTAAAAACTCTTTAAGAAATTTAAGATTATACTTTAAGAAATCTTTAATGCATATAGCTATATGCATTTTGTTCCATGCTATAAATGTTTGCACTAAATGCTACTAAGGCCAGAAACCCAGGAAGAAACAAATACAGTCTCATTCATCATTCCAGTGTCTTCATTCAAACAGTTGGATCACTAAGTGAACAGTTACTGGCACTTTACTTATTCACTCAGCAATTCATATAGGCATTGGGCTGGTAGCTAAGAATACAGTGATGAGCAAAAAAGACATGATCCAGGGGGCAGGCGTCTAGTAGTCTCAAAAAGGAAATGCAGTCATCAAACTGTAATACAAATAAATATATGGTTACAAACCGTAGTGAGCACTTCGCAGAAAATGCATATAGTATTCTGGGCCATAAGTTATGCAGTGAGTCGGGGAGATCTATTGGAGCAGGTGGAATTTGAAATGACAGAACAATAACTAAGGGTGGGAGTTAGTGTAGGAGAAGAGGCTGCTCTAGACATAGAGAAAAGCGTGTAAAGGTCTATGAAGCAAAACTGGGCATAAATTTCAGATCAAAGCACTGGAAGGAGACCTGTACAACTGGAGCTGACAGCAAGGAGAGTGAGACCACTGTGGACTCTTGGAGGTAGATGGCACCACCCCAGGCCCTGTGGACATGCATGGGAAGGAAGCCTTGCCGAGTCCTCTCCCCGACTCTGGAGAGCTGGGCAGGTCAGTAACAACTTCCAACAGAGAATACCAAAAACAGAAATTGGGTTCTGAGGGGATAGCTAGTGCAGAAAATCTACCTGAAACTGTAAAAAGCAAGGATATCAAGAGAGAAACCCAAGCCAAAGTCCTTGTGGGAAAGCCAAAAATTAGGAGTCCAGACACCAAATCATCAGCACCAAAGACAAGAGGGATGTTTAAAGAAAGATGTCAGATTGAACACATACATTCACCTATCCTTTCTCTCCCAAATTCCATAGCCTACCAAAAATTTTTTTCAATTTTTACTTATAAAGAATAATTGTGCTGAAAAACAAACAAACAAAAAATGTACCATCATCTGACCAGAAATTTGAGGAAGAAACAAAGTGGATGGGAAATTGAGGGGAAATAAGAGACAATAAAATAAAAACAAATAAAAACCCCACCCAGCCTAAAACACAAACAGGTGAAAAGTATTTGAGTAAATTCATATTTTATAAGCAAAAATTATTTATAATCAAAATTACCATTGAAAGGGGCTATATTTTCACTGCACCCTTTTACATATTTATAATGTAGTGCATTATGCGTGTATTAGTTGAATAGTTTCAGGAGCCCAGGGTCTGCTAGCAGGGTAGGACACCTGGGAAAACAGCCCTGGGCAATTGATCTCCAATTCATCCATTCTTACAGTAAGCGCTCAGGAATGTGCCAGGGTGGTCATGAGTTAGTTTGCATCTGGTGAACATTAGAAACATAACCAAAATCTCCAGAACAGTTAAGAGTGATCAAGAGTGAGTTAAAACCTCTGAGCAATAGCACGAAAGACTTCTTAAAAACACTTGAAAAAAAAAAAAAGACAAAAACAAAAAAAACACTTGAGTTCTCTCTGTCAACAGATGATGCTACCAGGCAAGACACCCTGTGGGAGATGACAGCCAGGTAAGTTTCCCCTCCAACAGGGAGATTGCGATTGTGCCTTCGGCCCCGCAGAGCTGTCTGGATATAGCAGCTTACATCTTTTCTATTTCCATTTAAGGAAGTTGTATTATATACCTGAAACTTTACTCCCTTCCAGTCAACACAAGCATCCTTATAAAAACTGTACAGCTACCTATTTCTTAAAAAATGAATAAATAAAAATTATCCTTGAAAAGCCCTTGAGAAAAGGCCACATTGCAGACAATCAAAGTATCTCTTAAGCATCCAGCACAAGTGATTTTCCTAAACATTGGAAAAGACTAATATTTCTTTGGTTAAACACCTGAAAAAATGCTTGGCTTACATTTAGAAACCATGCTGTAAGGTACAAAGCTATATCTTTAATCATCTTTGTCATTCTAAATGTGGTGAATGCTCTTACTACAAGAGGCACACGGATGCTAAGTGTGATAGAAAGAACAGCAGATTTACATCTCCCACCTGAGATTTGCTCCTTCTGGGACAAAACTGATTGAACAGAATGATAGGCAAAATCATCTGCCATATTTAAACTTTCATTTTTCCTTATGTTTCTCCTATAATGTAATTGAATTATGGAAAATTAAGTGTGACTATAACATAACTCTACCATAAAAATAAGAGCCATTTCAGATATACTCTAAGGTTAACGGCAACAAAAATGAAAAGTAGAGTAGCCTTGGCACAGTTGTCAGAGCAATTCATTAAACTGCGATCTTTGGATAAGCTACATAAGTCAGAGCTTTTTCTCTTCCCCTGAAAGTAGTAAAGGGTAGCTACTGCTGTTTCCCCCCAAAAGCAAATAATCTGCTTGGAGTGTGAGTGTGATGAGTTTTTGACTTGGAGAAAGAAGAGCAGTGAGGTAACTACAAACCTCCATATTGATAGGAGAGAAAAGAAAAAAGCAAAGAAAAGAGATAAATCAGGCACTTGTCTCCAGGGCAATTTTTAAGATATTGTTCTCTAAGGTGGGTTTTCTGACACAAGAAAATCTAACTGGGACCAGAAAAGCAGTGAAGAATGCCAGATAATTTAAGATCCAAAAGAATGATAGGGAACCCTGCCACCACATCCAAAATCAAGCTGTTCATAGACTTTTACCTAGTTACATGTCCTATTCAATCCCTAAAGAGCATTGAGAATCACTAAACATTTGTGAAAACAATTAGCAAAACTCAACCTAAGGAAAATTACTAATCAAACAAATAAGCAATCTTGTAAGTTAAAATATGTCTCTAGCAATGTTCCAGATAGCTATTGCTGCATAACAAATCACCAACCTTGTAGCTAAACAGAACTATTTTACCACATTTCACCATTTTGGAGTCAAGGAATTGGATAGGTCTCAGTTGGGTGATTTTTCTATTTTATGCCATTGACTGAGGTCTCTTGGTTATACACAGCTGACAGATAAACTCATCTAGAGTTTGCAAGACAGACTGATTCACATGCTTGCTGCCTTGGTGGGGAAGCCTACAAGAATGGACTTAGTTGGAACCGCCAACCAGAGCACCTGTAAGTTGCCTCTAAACATGACAGTCTCAGGGTAGTCAAACTTCTTACCTTGTGGCTGGCTTCCCCAGAGCAAAGATTCCAAGAAACCCGAGTCGAAGCTGCAAGGAGTCTTAGGACCTAGTCTTGGAAATTCAAGAATATCACTTCTGCCCACAGTCTAATGATCAAGAAAAACTAGGGCAAAGCCTGACTCAAAGGTAGAGAATTAGATTCTATCTCTCACTGGGAGGAATAGCAAAAATATTGTGATCACGTTGAATCTACCACAGATGGACAGTTTCCACTTATGACCATGATGGAATAACTAGTACCAGTAAACAACTAGAAAACTCCTGCAGTAAACAACTAGAAAACTGGGAAAATGTATGAAACAGCTGTTTTCAGGTATTGGACAAAAAGCATGAAAGAGTATGATCTCTGAGAAAAGAGAAATAAATGAAGTGACCTCCACAGTCACCTGGCTTGCTGCCTAGAGGCATTTCCCAGAAATCAGTTTGAGGAGAGAAAACCTTAGCAGAGCACAGTGATGTTGATGAGCTGAGTAGACAGAGATTGAATTGCGGGAAGGCCAAGGTGACTGAAAATTGCAGAGCAAAGTACAAAAGAAAGGAGGAAACAATGCAGACACATAGTCCCAGAAATATGCCTAAGGGTCCGTTGAAACATTGGCTGAATCCTAACTTCAGAGGATAGGAATCCACCATAATGAACAAACTAAAATTATGAGAAAAGTACAACAGTAGGATAAACAACTACTGAGCGAGTACAAAGCAGAAAGGTCTTTGACCAGTTGCAAAAGAAAAATTTTAAGTACCCAAAGCATTTGGTAGAGGTCCCTGGGAGGCCATGCCTTATGAGTAGGGCTAAATTAGCCTTACAGCAGTGGTTCTCAACTGGGGGTGATTTTGCCTGCCAGGGGACATTTAGTAATATATAGAGATAGTTTTGATTGTTAAACCATTGGGAGAGTTTGCATCCAGTGGATAGAGGCCAAGGGCGCTATTAAAAATGCTACAATGCACAGGACAATCGTATTAAACAAGAAAAAAAAAAAAAGAATTATCTGTTTCCAAATGCCAATAGTCTTGATACTGAGAAACCCTGATTAGAGTAAGACTACTTTAGACCTGAACTAACAAAGTTTTAAAACAAGCTTCAAACTGGTGAAGCTGATATGGCATTAAATACCAATTGCAATATCAATTCTACCAATCAGAAAAAAGATCTCTAGAGTCTTTAAATGAAACAACAAAATTAAAGAAAAACAAGAAAATTCAGCCTATTTTTAAATGTAATCACAATGTCCAAATTCAACTAAAAATTTTCTAAACATGCAAGAAGCAAGAAAATGTAACCCATACAAATAGGAGGGAAATAGAGTCACTAGAAATGACAGACCCAGAAATTACAGAGATGATGGACAGAGAATTTAACGCAGATATTATAAATATCATAAATATTTTCAAGGACTTTAAGGAAAATATTAACATAATGAAGAGAGAAATGGAAACTATGAAAGAGAACTAAACTGAACTTCTGAGCAAAAATATATGTGACAGCCGGTAATGACCCTGAGCACCGAGGAGGGACACCCAATGCAATGCCGCACAGGCTGAAAGAGCATTCCCGGGGGAGAGTCGTGGAGGCGACAACCCAGCACCTGCAGAGGACAGCTTCCTGCTGGGAGGATGGCAGCGAATCATCTACCTGGAGAAGAGTGATCCACCAGGCAATGAAAGATGTGACCTCCATTTTCTTCAATAAATGATTTGGCAACTGTGGTCTGTGATGTATTTAAGAGGTAAAACAGTTCAGACTTATCACCAGTTCCTTTGTCACCTTGAAATCAATGGTGGGGCCGAGGGGGGATGGCAATTTCAAGTTGCCCAAGGGATGAATAATATGCACAATTCAGGGCTTCCCTGGTGGCGCAGTGGTTAAGAATCTGCCTGCCAATGCAGGGGATATGGGTTCCAGCCCTGGTCTGGGAATATCCCACATGCTGTGGAGCAACTAAGCCTGTGTGCCACAACTACTGAGCCTGCGCTCTAGAGCCCACGAGCTGCAACTACTGAGCCCACATGCCACAACTACTGAAGCCCACACGCCTAGAGCCCGTGCTTCACGATAAGAGAAGCCACCACAATGAGAGGCCTGTGCACCGCAACGAAGAGTAGCTCGCCGCAACTAGAGAAAGCCCGCGCACAGCAACGAAGACCCAACGCAGCCAAAACTTAATTAATTAATTAATTTAAAAAATGCACACTTCACACCAAGGGAAAAAAAAAGTGAAAGTGCCACTGGATGAGCTTTTAAGATTAGAAACTGCAGAAGAAATTATACCTAAAAACTACAAAACATTCTTGAGACAAATTAAAGAGGACTTAAGTAAATGGAGAGATATAATGTGTTCATGGATTGATTCAAATTACAGAAAAGTCTATGCAATCTAAACGTATTTATAGTTGGAGAAAGAAAATCAGTGGTTGCATGTGAACTGGAAGTAGTGGGAAGAAGGGATTTCAAAGGTGCACAAGGAATCCTTTAAGAGTGATGGATATACTGACTTTCTTGATAGTGGTAATGGTTTCATGACTGTATACATGTTGCAAAACTTATCAAACTGTACTCATAAATATAGGCAGATTATTGAATGTTAATTATACCCCCAATTAAAACTATTAAAAATAAATTTTTAAAAATTTGGCCAAACCTTTTTTTCCACATTTGATGAAAACTATAAACCCTTATATCCAAAAAGCTCAATAAACACCAAACAGAATGACATACAGAAAATCACATCAAGTGTTTTACACATGGAAATACACCACTCAGATCCACCTTCAAGGAAAGATTTGTTGTCCCAACTGTGAGAGTGCTGTCAGCAAACAGCATTTAGCTTTCAGCCCCTACAGAGATTGCTTCAGCTGCAGAGAGCTGCTTCACCCCAGGTTACCTCCTTCAGCTGGGGGCCCATATTTGATGATTGACCTAGGCGGAGGTATCCAGAGCTCCTGGTGAGGAAAGCTGGGCACTCATCATAGCCTGATGTCCCTCTCTGCCCAATTCCTACTTAACCTGCCATCCTTCCACAGGTGTGGAGCCCATGGGCACTCCCTCATAAACAGTCTGAACCCTAAAGGCTACTTCAGAATCTGCTTCCCAGAGAATCCAACCTGAAATGTCAAGGCATATCATAATCAAATGGCTATAATCCAAAGATAAAGAAAAATTCCTAAAAGAAAACAGATAAAAGACACATTACATACATAATTTTTAAAAGTCTACTGACTTCTCACTAAAAAAAAAATGTAAGCCATACAACTATCAAATCATTATGTTGTATACCTGAAACTAATATGTCAATTATATATATATTTTAAATGCCAGCCAGAAGACAAGGGAGCAACACCCTTAAAGTATTTAAAGAAAAAAAAAATGTTCAAACTAAAATTCTATATGCAGTGAAAATATCCTTCCAAAATTAAGGCAAATAAAGACTTATTCAGAAAAACAGAAGATGAGGTACACCAGCAGACCTACACTGCAAAAAATATGACAAAGGAAGTTCTTTAAGTGGAAACAAGATAATACCAGATGTAAAGGCTTGAAGAGTGGGAGAAATGATAAATAAGAGGATAGATCCCATGTAAAACTCTTGTTTTCTTCTTGTTTTTAGTTTATTTCTGTGATAACTGATTATTTAAAGGAAAAATAATAACATTGTACTCTGGATTTAAAACATGTAGAATGTATGACAACAATAGCACAAAGGACAGGAGAGAAACAATAGAAGTGTACGGTTATAAGATTTGTGTAATATGTGGCAGCCAGCTTCCTAGATGCCTCTCACTTGTCTTCATCTTCTGATATTCATGTGATTGTGTGGCACCCTCTCACTCTGAACCAAGTGACCTGGGTGACCAATAATTTTGTGTCACTTTTGAAGTTAAATGATGGAAGGCATTGTGGTTTCCAGCTTGTCATACTTGTTCTGAGGGAAGGTTTCCCATAACATGGGACACTCAGTCAGCCATGTAGAGTAACCCCTCTGGAAAAGAACTAAGTCTACCCACAACAATCAACACCATCTTTCCAGCTATGTGAGTGAGCCACCATGGAAGCATCTTCTCCAGCCCTAAAACAGCCTTCAGAGACTGTGATGATATTTTGACTGCAGCCTCAGGAGAGGCCCCAAGGCAGAAATGCTCAGTTAAGTCACTTGCAATTTCCTGACCCACAGAAACTGTGAGAGATTTTTCTTTTAATGTCTATTGTTGTTTTTAAGCCACAAAAATTCCCACTCATTTTATAAGTATTATGCTGATATCAAAACCAAATAAGAATATCACTCAAGGACTTCCCTGGTGGCTCAGTGGTTAAGAATCCAGCTGCCAATGCAGGGGACACAGGTTCCTATGCAATCCCTAACAAATTACCAATGGCATTTTTACAGAACTAGAACAAAAAATCTTAAAATTTGTATGGAGACACAAAAGACCCCAAAGAGCCAAAGCAGTCTTGAGGGAAAAAAACGGAGCTGGAGGAATCAGACTCCCTGACTTCAGACTATACTACAAAG
>NC_041214.2:70551681-70571287 GCF_002837175.3 Physeter macrocephalus | reverse complement strand
GATGCAGGGGACATGGGTTCGTGCCCCGGTCCGGGAGGATCCCACATGCAGCGGAGCAGCTGGGCCCGAGAGCCATGGCTGCTGAGCCTGAGCGTCCAGAGCCTGTGCTCCGCAACGGGAGAGGCCACAACAGTGAGAGGCCCGTGTACTGCAAAAAAAAAAACCCTAAAAACTAAAAATAGAATTACCATAGGATCCAGCAATCCCACTACTGGGCATATACCCAGAGAAAACCATAATTCAAAAAGACACATGCACCCCAATGTTCACTGCAGCACTATTTACAATAGCCAGGTCATGGAAGCAACCTAAATGCCCATCGACAGACGAATGGATAAAGAAGAGGTGGTACATATATACAATGGAATATTACTCAGCCATAAAAAGGAAGAAAATTGAGTCATTTGCTGAGACGTGGATTGATCTAGAGACTATCATACAGAGTGAAGTAAGTCAGAAAGAGAAAAACAAATATCATATATTAACGCATGTATGTGGCACCTAGAAAAATGGTACCAGTGAACCGGTTTGCAGGACAGAAGTTGAGACACAGATGTAGAGAACAAACGTATGGACACTAAGGGGGGAAAACTGTGATGGGGTGGGGATGGTGGTATGCTGAATTGGGTGATTGGGATTGACATGTATACACTGATGTGTATAAAATTGATGACTAATAAGAACCTGCAGTATAAAAAAATAAATAAAATAAAATTAAAAAAAAAAAAAAGAATCCACCTGCCAATGCAGGGGGCACTGGTTTGATCCCTGGTCTGAGAAGATCCCACATGCTGAGAAACAACTAAGCCTGTGCGCCACAACTACTGAGCCTGAGCTCTAGAGCCCGCAAGCCACAACTGCTGAGCCCACATGGCACAACTACTGAAACCCTCGCATCTAGAACCTGTGCTCTGCAACAAGAGAAGCCATCACAATGAGAAGCCTGCGCACTACAAGGAAGACTAGCCCCTGCTCGCCGCAATTAGAGAAAGCCCGTGCACAGCAACGAAGATCCAATGCAGCCAAATTAAATAAATTAATTAATTTTTAAAAAAAAAGAATATCACTCAAAAAGAAAACAGACCGATATCCCTCTTGAACATAGATACAAAACTCATAAAGAAGTATATTTCATAATTGCAAAGAAATACATGTGGGGTTTATACCATGAATATGTTTAACAATTGAATATGTGATTACAAAATATCTGAGAAAAGCTGTATGATCATACCAATAAATGCAAAAAAAGAATTTGATAAAATCTAACACCTATTCATGATTTTAAAATAATAATTCAATAAACTAGAATTTAGAAGTTTAGAGAGAAGGAAACTTCCTCAATTTGCTAAGGATATTTATAAAAAGCTGCAGGCAGCATTATACTTAGTGATAAAAGATTTAATGTTGGGCGTCCCTGGTGGTTAAGAATCTGCCTGCCAATGCAGGGGACACGGGTTCGAGCCCTGGTCCGGGAAGATCCCACATGCCGCGGAACAACTAAGTCCGTGCACCACAACTACTGAGCCTGCACTCTAGAGCCCGTGAGCCACAACTACTGAGCCCACGTGCCACAACTACTGAAGCCCACATGCCTAGAGCCCATGCTCCACAACAAGAGAAGCCACTGCAATGAGAAGCCTACTCACCACAATGAAGAGTAGCCTCTGCTCACCACAACTAGAGAAAGCCCACGCATGGCAATGAAGACCCAACGCAGCCAAAAATAAATAATTAAAATAAATAAATTTTTTTTAAAAAAGATTTAATGTTTTCTCCAAGTTTGTTAAAAAAAAAAAAAAAGCTAAGATGACTGCTCTTATAACTTCTATTCAACAGTGTACTACGGGATTCTAGCTTGGTACAGTAAGGCTAGAGAATAAAAGGCATATAGATTAGAGAGGAATAAGTAAAATTTCCGCTATGTGCAGACGACATAATCAGGTATATAAAAAATCTGAAGGAATTTCAAAAAAATAAGTCTAATAAGTTAATTTAGCATAGTTATAAAATGCAAGGTCAGTATACAAAATTCACTTGTATTTATATGTACTCGCAACAAGTAATTAGAAAATAAAATGTAAATAATACGATTTAAGGTAGTCAAAACAAGTAAAATACTTAACAAAGTATATGCAAGACCTACATCCTGAAAACTAGAAAACATTGCTAAGAGAAATTAGAGAAGTCCTAAATAAATGGAGAGATATACCATGTACATTCTTACGAGACTAAATACTGTTACGATGTAAATGTTCCCCAAAGTTATTTGTAGATTGAATGCAATCTCAATAAAAAATTCAGCAGCTTTTTTTGCATAAATTGACATACGAATTCTAAACTTACATGGAAATGCAAAAGACCAAGAATAACCAAAGGGATTTTGAAAAATAAAATTAGAGGACATACACTACCTGATTTTAAGACTTATTATAAAGCAAAAGTATGATGTTGGTATGAAAATAGACATTGGGATTAAAGAAACAATCAAAAACCCAGAAATAGACCTAAACATATGTGGTCAGTTCATTTTTTACAAAGGTGCCCAAAAAATCCCATAGAGAAAGGATAGTCTTTTCAAAAAATTTGATAAAACAACTGGACATCCAAGTTTCCAACTGGGGGAAAATAAAAGAAATTTGGATAACTCCTTGCATCATATACAAAAAGCACTAACTATAGAAGGAAAATTATAAATTATACTTCTACAAAATTAAAATTTTCTATTCTTCAAAGGCACTGCTTTTCAAAAAACACTGTTAATAAAAAGTTAAGCCAGAGACAGGAAAAAACTTTCTGTAACACATATGAAGGACTTGTAACCAGAAGGTCTACAAGTCAATAAGAAGATAAATGATTCCATTTAAAAATGGGTGAAAGGTATCCCAAGGAAGATATGTGAATGACCCCAAAGTCCATGGAAAGATGCACAACACCATTACACATTAGGGAAATGCATATTAAATCCATAATTAAATACTACTACACGCCCATTAGAAGGGCTAAAATGTAAGCCTGACAATAACAAATATTGATGAGGGTGTAGAGCAAATGGAACACTCATACATTGCTGGTAATAATGCAAAATAGTACATCTACTTCAGAGTACCATTTGGCAGATTCTGATGAAGTTAAACATATGTTTATCATAAACCTAGCAATTCCACTCCTTGGTATTTACCTAAGAGACATAAAAGCATATGTCCACACAAAGACTTGCAAGTGAATGTTCATAGTAGCTTCATAGTCTCAAACAGGAAAGAACCCAAATGCCCATCAACTGGTAAAGCAATTAAACAAATTGTAACACACCCAAATAATGGAATACTACTCAAAAATAAAAAGAACAAACCATAGCCACATGTAACAACATGAATGAATCACACAAACATTATGGCTAACAGAAAAACTAAATATAAAAGACCATATATTATATGATTCTATTTATGTGAAGTTATAGAACATGCAAAACTAATCTACAGTGATAAATTTCAGACCAATGGTTGCCTGGTGTGAGGAAAATGGGGGAGTATTGACAGCTCCAAGGCACAAGAAAATTTGGAGGTGACGAAAATGTTCTATATCTTGATTGTAATAGTATATATTCTATACACATGAGTATATGCATTTGTCAAAATTCATCTAACTACCCAAAATATGACTACTTTGTTGTATGTACATTGTACCTCTAAATATAGTTCATTTTTTAAAAATAAAATCTGTATTTATAAATGAAAAAGCGTGTCTCTGAAATTAAGTTCAAAAGGTGGGATAAATATGTAAGAGACTCAATTGAAGATCAAATCAGTGAGCTAAAAGATCAAAAGCCATGTTTCTTAACCCAAAAGGACATGGCAATATTACGTATTATAGAATAGTTTGATATTTCAGATAATTAAAAAGTTCTAGCAGTCATTAACAGGAATTATATAAAGAGGAAATAGAGAGGAAGAATGGGGAATTTTCTAGAAGAAAAATACAATTTCCCAGAGCTGAAGAAAGTCAAAGGGCTTCACACTATGAGTACCACTGGCTGCAGAAAAATCAGGACAAATGAAAAAAAAATTGTTTTAATACCAACACAAATACTGGTAAAATTTTGGTATTCTCAGGAAAACAAGAAAATTCTAAAACTTTTAAATACAGAACAATCTACAAAGGAACAAGGATTGATTGGAATCAGATTTTTACACTGGAAACACCGATTGTTAGAAGGTAATATAGCACTGGCTTTCATATTCCGAGAACAAAAATGATTTATAGTCTAAAATTTTGAACCAAGTCAAGCTAGCATTTACTTCTGAGGGTAGAATAAAGATATTTTCAGACGCACAAGAACTCAGAAAATTCATCCTCCTGAGACTTTTCCTGAAATACCTTGGATCTTTTCACTTCTTTCCATCTCAGCTTGGCTTACTACTATCTCCTCTCTCTGCCTCTGGTCTTGCCCCATCCCATACCTGTTTCTTTTTTGCAGCTGGGGTGATGTTTAAAAGGCAGATCTCATCATTTACTCCTATCGTAAAGCCCTTCACTGAATTTCTTCTCCATGCTCATCTCCAGCCACTTTCCTTTCCTTCCAGCTACTCCGGGTCTTCTGAGAGTCCTTTCTTCTCTCCCATTTCTCCCTGGGCTAAAGTCTTGGGTCTCTAGAATGTACCATGTTCCTTCTGATTGCCTCTACTGAGAATGCTCTTCCCCTGGCTCATTCCTCCTCTTCCTTCAGGTCTTTCTTAGTCTTGATATCATTTACTTAGAAAAGTGTTCTATGGGGCCCCACTCCCATCCCTGTTCTTCCGTCAGATTAGGTTTGACTCCTCCGTTATTGACCCTAACAGCACCTGTAATTTTACTTATAATTACAGTAATTGTATTATACAGCCATAACTTTGTATAATTATTTGTATAATTATTTTGTATAATCTGTAAAATTATTTAATGTCTTTTTTCCCAATAGACAGTCTCATTCCACCCACAGCTCTGTGAGTGAGAATGCTGTCTGTCCCTAATATTTGTTCTTTACTTCCCTAGTAACAGACAAGATTTTCCAGTCTCCCCTGGCTGTGTGGCTAAGTTCTGGCTACTGGGGTATAAGCACAACTTGTGGGTTGTGCTCTGAAAGGAAACAGGTTTGATCCTCATGCCCTCATTTCACCTTTCTGCTTGCTCGTAAGCCATCATAAATCTTACTACAGTCAAAACCTTAGAGACAGAGGATCAATAAGGCACAAACAAGTATCCCTGACTCCAAGGGGGCCACCTCATACCGGTCCTGGAATAATGTTCTTAAAATGTCACATGAATGAAAAAAGAAAAATACTCCAGATTCAATTGTCAGACCCCAGCCTCCTTCCTGAGAAATCCTTCCACCAAAGAAACAACTCTAAAATTGCCTCTTGGGGCTTCCCTGGAGGCGCAGTGGTTGAGAGTCCGCCTGCCAATGCAGGGGACACGGGTTCCGGCCCTGGCCTGGGAAGATCCCACATGCCGCGGAGCGGCTAAGCCCGTGCGCCACGGCTACTGAGCCTGCGCGTCTGGAGCCTGTGCAACAAGAGAGGCCGTGATAGTGAGAGGCCCGCGCACCCCGATGAAGAGTGGCCCCCGCTCGCCGCAACTAGAGAAAGCCCTCGCACAGAAACGAAGGCCCAACACAGCCAAAAATAAATAAATAAATTTTTTATAAAAAATAAAATTGCCTCTTGTTTCACTTATGATTTCTTATATGCTTTTTCCTTTCACTCACAGGTACCATAAATATTTATTATATTCAATGATCTACTTATATAATCTTTCAATTTTTTATTATCCAGTTATCTAGATGCCCTCTATAAGACCCACTGCTTCCACATTATCGATCTTAAAATATAATGGGGAAAGAAGATGTAACTGCAAAATACCTTCTTACGAGTTATATTTGGAGTCCTAAAAGTGTCCTCACCTCAAGGAGGGATAGGATATCCATGCCGAAATAAGCAAAATTCAAGTCAGTGTAGAAAGATCTTATTGTATCTTGAGTTTCAAGGGCCATTGGCAAGGACAGCTCACACAGATGTGGCAGTCAGTTGTATAGGTGTAAATATCTGTGGACAATTGCAGTAGCCTCTTAATTGATCTACCTGCTTCTACTATGAACCCCTCAAACCTGTCTGCCAAAACAATCTGTCTAAAATGAAAATCTGATCATGTCACTTTCCCTGCTCAAAATCCTTCTTTGCATTTCCATTGTTCTTGGGATAAACACCAAAATCCTCACTGAGGCTTGCGAGCCTCTTCAGGATCCTCTGTTATGTTCTTCTCATGCCTCCCTCTCCCCTGCTCTCTGAGTGACAGCCACATTTGCCTTTCTTCAGTTCACTCCAAAGCCCTGCCTCCTTCCCTCTACTCAGGACGTTCCTTTTGCATGAAATATTCTTTCCCCCATCATGCCTCCCTCGACTTATTTAACTACTACTCAAATGTCACATTTTGGGGGAAGCAAGCCTTGCCTGAATCTTCAGACTTACTCACATTCCCCATTCTATACATGTATACTCTTCTACTTTTTCATAGAACTTATACAGTTGTAATTAATTTATCTATGTGTAAGCGTATTTGGTTTTTCGTTTTTCTGTTTGGCCATGCCACATGGCTTGCGGGATCCTAGTCCCCCCACCAGGGATCAGACCTGTGTCGCCTGCAGTGGAAGCGCAGAGTCCTAACCACTAGACGGCCAGGGAATTCCCTTAATTTTTATTTTTAATTTTTATTGAAATATAGTTGATTTACAATGCTATGTTAGTTTCAGATGTACAAATAAGCATATTTGATTCAAGTATCTCTCCTTTATTGGCTACAAGGTTCATGAGAGCAAGTACCATGTCTATTTGGCACACGATTATATCTCATGACTTTTGAGGGGACTTAATAAATATTGGTTGAATAAAATGAATGAATGAATAGAATAAATATTGGTTGAATAAAATGAATGAATGAATAGGATATGATTTGTAGGTAAGGGTAAAAGTCACTCCTGCCTGTCTTTTCTAACAGCTTGCTATTAGGGCCTGGAATTCTTTTTATTGCTTTAATCTAGCATGGATTAAGGTTTCTAGGATTTGATTGTTGAGCCTGAAATATATGCTTGTCAGGCTCTATTTCCATCTATAACTAACAACCAGAAGCAACGTGAAAGAACAATGCCCCTGTGGAAATGCCTACTGTGTACATAATGTTCTGGGGTTGCAAACTCAAGTGTGGAAAGGGGAGAGAGAGGCTTGCTGGAGGAGAGGTAGCATGGTGTGGTACTTAGGAGCTCAGACTTTCCAGCCCAACTCTCTGGTTTTGAATCTCTGTCCCATCACTTATGAGCTATTACTCATAGGCAGTTTTCTGTCCTCTCTGTGCCTCAGTTTTCTCATCTATAAAATGGAGCTAAATATTGTGTGCCTCATAGGATTAAAAGGATTCAGTGAGTTAGTATTAATAAAGCACTTAGAAGAAGCAGGACAGAGGACAAGTGTTTGTATATGTGTTTGTAAGTAAAACATGTTACATGGGAGATACTGCTCCCAGATAGGTAAAAACAAGTCACTAGTCACAACAGTCAAGTATAAATAAATGCAACTTCAGAGGATATAGATCAGGTCTACCCCCTTCTCACCACCCTCAGCACACTGCTTTGGGTTAAGGAATTGTGCCCCTCAAGCATTTCTTGTTGTATACAGTTGTCATATATAAACAGGGAGCTATTTCACCACAGCCAGTCTTAGCAAAGTCCAAGTGCAAGGCCTGAGATGATTCATTTTAATAAACAGAGGTGGGAGAGAAGTAGTTCATTTAAACTAGCGAATATTTACTGAGAATGGTGGAGGCTGGCCAGCTGTTCCCCTTTACGCATGCTCTCGGCCTCCCTGGTGCATGGCTAGTCTGCATGGTGCAGGCCCACTGCACCTACAAAGTGACCGTGAAGAACTCTCCTCAGTAGACTGTGAACAGAGTGAGGGGTGGCACTTTTGGGCCCTGGCAATAAAAGCAGGTGTTCCACTCTCCTGTACCCACTCTCTGAGGATGTGCTGGAGTACTCAGACTTCCTGCGTGGGGCAGAGCACCTCCCCTAATTCCAATCCAAGTTTTCTCTTTGTGATGGGAGTTTAAATTGGAGCCTTAGTTATTTCAATGGGACCCCATTACCGAGAAGCTTGATGACTGGCTTTATATTTAAAACTAGCCTTGCTATTGAAGCTATAGATTGCTATTAGACTATTATGTGAGCAAAAAATAAACTTTTATTGTTTATTTTATTTATAAACCACTGAGACTTGGGGGCCGTTTGCTACAGCAGTTAGCCTACTCTGACCAACACCCAAAGACTGGGCCAGGCACTCTGATTATGTAACTCAATTTCGATTGAGATTTCCACGTCCATTGTAATCCAGATATGCTGTTGAAGTGTATACAGTTGTCATATATAAACAGGGAGCTATTTCACCACAGCCAGTCTTAGCAAGGTCCAAGTGCAAGGCCTGAGATGATTCATTTTAATAAACAGAGGTGGGAGAGAAGTAGTTCATTTAAACTAGCGAATATTTACTGAGAATGGTGGTGGCCTTCCTCCCTTGGGAATGGTGGGAACGGCCTTCCCCAAGATTACTGTAATGTCTGTGAAGTTGTATTATCCTGCTCGTCTCTGGCACTGATCTGTTGGTTCTGCAAAATTAGAAGAACTTACTCATGCTATTTCTCAAGCGCTTTCTTTATCCCCAGCAGCATCAACTAAATATGAAATGCAACCTTGGCTCAACTGTCACCTCCCTCCCCCTGCAAATTCCACTCTCACAGTACTTTTGTCATTCGGTTGACTTTACTGAAGGTGGGAGTACAGCGAGACAGGGCAGGCATTCACCTTGTACCTTCCACGGAAACTCAAAGAGAACAGCGGGCCTTTTTTCCTCAGTCTTTTAACTCTACTCCACCCATAAAACTACAAGACATAATCTTCCACCTCACTGCAATCTTTTTTTCTTCTCAACCCTCTGTCTTAGCCTGCCCCTAATTGGAGAACATCACATTTTTCTCCCCTGCGTATGTACTTCAGCAGTTTTGATTTAATGAAATTCACTTCTAAACCTTCTAGGCCCATCTTTGTGATGCCAAAACCATTAAGGTCATCTTCAGTACAAAAGGGCGCTCTGTGTTTCAGGATCCTTTCACAGAGACACAAAAAATACACAATTGCTCCCACAGGAGATTTATAGTCTCATGGAAAAGATAAGACAAATATACAAATAATTATAAATCAGAGTATAATATTACACCTCACCAACCAGGCTACTTCGTTCACACCCCACAGGATTCTGGGGGAAAGGAGCAAATCTGGCATGGTTCCTCTCCACACTGTCACTAACAAACATCTCTCAGCTTTCAGGGAATTAAAAATTGTTTTCCCTCATGAAAGGGGAAAGACCTTTGGTCTACAGCTTTTTAGCTTCATGACAGTCTTCTCTCTCCTGTGGAGACAGAATTAAATCCTAACTCTCTGTGCTAACCCCTCAAATAGTAAATGGAGGCTACAAAGACAATTCTCATTCAAGGTTTCTTTTTGTTGTGTGAGCTTAAATTGGAGCCCTGGGGTTATTTTAATGATACTTTGTTGCTGAAGAATATTACGAATGGTTTTATATATTTGATACTAGTCTTGTTATTGAAGCTATAGATAAATGACTCTCAGTAATCGTAAGCTTTGGTGCTTCGGTTCTGGGATATTACATTTTAAATAAAGTACAAGGCAGAAAACAACTCAGCACCTTAAAAGTCTTCTGGAATAGTTTGATTTCATCATATTACTGATTCTGAGTCAAATGGTTTATTGTATCAAATGATATAAATAGGAGTGCAGAAGAGTATACTGAGTGATTATAATCATCCATTACAGGGCTGATGTTTGATAGAAAGCATTAATTCATTTTCATTGTTAGGTGTCCATTGAAAATGCTATCATATCATAGTAGTATGAAATAGGTACTATCATAGTAGTATGATCCCTGAATAAAAGGCTGGTATTATAATTAGAATCTCATGGCTAAACCTGTCTTAATTGATAAAATAATAAAACTTTGTTCACTTAAGATAATACATTTTTACGTCTCAAAACACCTGTTTTGGGGCTTCCCTGGTGGCGCAGTGGTTGCGCGTCCGCCTGCCGATGCAGGGGAACCGGGTTCGCGCCCCGGTCTGGGAGGATCCCACATGCCGCGGAGCGGCTGGGCCCGTGAGCCGTGGCCGCTGGGCCTGCGCGTCCGGAGCCTGTGCTCCGCAGCGGGAGAGGCCACAACAGAGGGAGGCCCGCATACCACAAAAAAAAAAACAAAAAAACAAAAAAAACACTTGTTTTCTCTTTCATTCTTTAAACATTAATAGATATAATTTTCATTTTACTATAGTCATAAAGAAAATTCAAATTCCATTAACTATTTACTTTTAAAATATAACATAGACTCTAAGTTTCTTCTCTGAATCACTGGCTTTATTCCTTTTATGTAGGAGATGTAAAGCTTAATGAGAAACTGAAGTGAGTTAGAAATATTTTGTCTACATTTATTTAAGAATGAAAAATGAGGGAAGGGCTTCCCTGGTGGCGCAGTGGTTGAGAATCCGCCTGCCGATGCAGGGGACACGGGTTCGTGCCCCGGTTCGGGAAGATCCCACATGCCGCGTAGCTGCGCGTCTGGATCCTGTGCTCCGCAACGAGAGAGGCCACAACAGTGAGAGGCCCGCGCACCGCAAAAAAAAAAAAAAAAAAAAAAAAAGAGGGACTTCCCTGGCGGTCCAGTGGTTAGGACTCCGCACTCCCACTGCCAAGGGCCCAGGTTCGATCTCTGGTCGGGAAACTAAAATCCCACAAGATGCAAAGTGCAGCCAAAAAAAAAAGAATGAAAAATGAAAATACTACATATGATTTCTAAGCCTTCCATATTAGGTCCATTGAATTGATATTCAAAAACAGCTGAAAACAGGTCTTAGATGAACCCTGTGTTCTATATTATTGGTCGACTGGCTGTACCTTTGAATCAGGACATTATGTTTTACTCTCCCAGAAACAGGCTGAATCTCAATAAAACTTTTATGTTAGCATGTTCCCCACAGAGATAGAGAGTTGGACCTGCCAACTGCGTGTATATTTTTCTAGCATCTTTAAGTCTATCTGAAATAAAATCATAGATTTTCAGAACCTCAAGTGACTTTGGACTCTTCAATTATAATCTAAACAGCCCACTTGCCATTTGTCAGATGGCATCTGTTTGAACACCAAGAAAAGTCTTAATTAGGCTTGGAAAAATAATAAAATCTTATTTTTAAAAATCAACATTTAAATAAATTGAATAAGAAGTGAGCTAATAAGAAGTAACAAGTGAGATTGGTTTTAATTTGCTTTTAAAAAATGACTCAAGAGCTTTGCTTTTTTTAACTAACTTAAGCTTGACCTTGTGCTGTTACACACAAAATTCTTGGGCTGCAGTGAAAACTGCATGGGGCCTGGGGTGATGAGAAGGGGAGCAAAAAGGATGAAGGAGAGGCCCTGAGAGATGATAACCTGGTCTAGTGGGTCCCAACCTGCAATGCATCAGAAGCTCTTAGGGAGTTTTTGAAAATGCAGATTCCCAAGTCTTGCCCTAGAGATCTAGATTCAGTAGTTATAAGTCAAGACCCAGAAATATATGTTAAATTTCTCAGGTAATTCAGGTGATCAGTTGACCTGTTGCATCTCATTTTAGTCTAGTTTCCCATTTTCGAGTATCTGAACGTGGCTTCCACAAGATTAACGAGTAATCAGAATTGAGATTTAAATCCAACTATCCATATCCCATGGATAATAAGTAATTATTCTAATCAGTAACCAGAATTGAGATTGGAATTCATATCATATACATTCCCATATCCATGTTCCTTTCATATTACTGTGTTTGAGGAAGAGAAGAATGAAGGGACCATGGGCTGAACGCTGAGAACCAAAGGCCTGGCTACATGCTTTTTACCTTAGATAGTCCTGGTATCTGTTCAGATGAATTTGATTCGGCAGTTCCACTTAGACTAATTATGATACTGGAAAATTAGAAACAACTTAATTGACCAACAATATTTGATACATAAATTATAGTAGATAGTTATGGTACAAGGGAAAATCTGTGGCCTTTAACAACGATGATGTAGACATATACTTTGGACATGGAAATATATTCACAATATATATACATACACAGAAAAAAATTCTGAAGGATATACCTCAAAGTGTTAGTGGTTTTCTTAGTGAGTGGTTTTCTCACACTGTTGTAATAAGATCATGGAAATTTTTTCAAAAGTTTGCTAATCACATGTCACATATTTTGACAACAATCACATATTGGTTGTAATCAACATATATACACAGAACACTCACATACAAATCCAGAGGTTGTATGGCTTTGGAGGCAACACGTTATAGTTCAATGATTCTGTTGAACCAAGGTTCAGACCAGCAAGAGTAAAAATGAGAAGGTTGAAGTTTTTTTCCTTGAGACACTTTTCTCTGGGCTCTTTTATTGTGTGTCCTATAAAACTGAAATAAAATTATGCATAATGTATATATTTAAATAAACTGTATTTGTTGATGGTCTGTGTTTGTGTTTAAGACTCTTCCACAGTTCCTAGCATATAAATGTTAGCATCGCAATAAATGTTACTTTCCCTTTCCCTTAGGGATTTGATTGGTAGTTTAGAAGGGGCTATAATAATACATGTATAGCAGGTTTTTTATAGCAGGAAAGGAGTTAGATTCTGTAATTGACCTAATATTAGATCTACAGTTACATCAAAGACCTTACCTTCTACTGTGTTTATTAATAATTTAGCTATAGTGGTGTACAAAGGAAGTGGTGTATATTTACAGAGAAAATATTGAAACGAGCTGAAGATAAGGTTATACGGTCTGGCAATAAAAATGTGTGCATGCGTAATATATTACTACCTTTTGCAGCTCTAGTGAGTCAAAGGTGGTTATTTCCTCTAAAAGACAGGGTTGGTATGGAAAGAGCATTCGCTGATTTCATGATTCTAATCTTGTCTCTGCTACTGACTAGTGTGATCTTGGGTAACAGATAAATGTTAAGTTCAGGGTTCAAAACAAATCTGACACCCTCTATAGAATGTGCCCGACTTAAATGTGTGTCTATCTACACAATTGTAAGTACATGTTTATGTATGTGATATGTATCCATAAGCTATATATACAAAGTTCTTATAATATAGTCTTAAGCTAAGAATTTCAGCGTCCATAAACTAGACTTATCACTCTTTTATAGGCCATCTAAAAATAGATGATATCTTTTGTTAAGTCAGATGCCCTGGAACATTAAAAATTAAGCATTAAAAATAGAGGGATGACAGCACAGTACTTCAAGGTACTTTTCATAATCCCTGCTTCTTACTGCCTTAGGACTCTTCTGCTAGTTTTCTAGTGGTGCGTACATCATGCTGAGGCACAAGGCAAATGGCTGGGCTGGGAATATGATTTGGTTATGTTGGTTCCGTGTTTTGAGAGTATAGCTCTATATACCCTTAAGGTATCTGGTGTATTCCAGGCTCATGGTCCCAATAGTGGTAATAACTATTATTCATTCAGTGCTATTGTTTGTAAAAAATATTTTACATGCACTAACTCATTTACTCTTAATTTTATTGATGAGGAAATGAGGCACTGAAAGGTTAAATAACTTGCCTAAGGTTACTCAGCTAGTGAGAGGCAGAGCCAGGACTCAAACTTAAAACATCGATGCTAGAATCATACCCTTAACAATTCTCTGCACAGCCTCCTCGATAGGATGTGACTGCCAAGTTCCATGAGGAGAGAGGCTAGGACTCTTGTATTTTTATTTTATTCACAGAATCTGGTTCTGGGTATGTATTAAATAAATATGCCTAAATAATGAATACATGATATTGGTATTCTTCAAATCAGTTGCAAGGTATTTTGCAAATGATTTGTTTTGAATTAAAAGTACCAAAACTTTGAAGTGTCAACTTAAAAAAAAAATAGAGCAGAATCAAGGTTGACTGGGAAGTGGTATCATTCTTTACCAATCTGCCTTTAAAAAAAAATTATTTATTTATTTGGCTGCGTTGGGTCTTTGTGGCACGTGGGATCTTTCGTTGTGGCAAGCAGGCTCTTCGTTGCGGTGAACAGGCTTCTCTCTAGTTTGTGGTGTGCAGGCTCTAGAGCACGCAGGCTCACTAGTTGCAGCACACGGGCTTAGTTGCCCTGCAGCATGTGGGATCTCAGTTCCCCGGCCAGGGATCAAACCCACGTCCCCTGCATTCGAAGGCAGATTCTTAACCACTGGATCACCAGGGAACTCCCTGATCTGACTTTTGATATTGTAATAAACAAGCCCAAATATCTCACTGACCTAACTGCCTTTTGATATTATAATAAACTAGCCCAAATATCTCAGTGACCTAACACATTACAACATTTCCACTGTAGGCTCAGCAAGTTGGCAGGGCAGCTGTTCTCCATAGAATGCCTCAATACAGAGGCTGCTTCCATGTGCCCCACCATGCCAATGCAGGGCTCAGAAAAGAAGCTGCAAGGTCAAGCAGTATGCACCTCAGCCTGAAATGACATGTAAATGACCTGTCACTTCCACTCAGAACTTATTGGCCAAAACTAGTTACACAGCCCCAACTAATCACGTGGGATCTGATCAGTGTGTCTTCTGTGTTCCGAGCAGAGAACTGGATATAGGTAAGCCCTAGGGATGTCTTCCATAGAGAGAAAGGAGTGGGCATTTAGTAGGTGCTGGAATTTCTTATAACGTTAGAAAGGTCTGTTAAAATGTGCCTTACTGACCAGTTTTGCCTTAGGGGTAGGAGAGAAATAAGAAGTGCAATGGCATAATTAAAAAGGCACAGGAAGGGACTTACCTGGTGGCACAGTGGTTAAGAGTCCACCTGCCAATGCAGGGGACACGGGTTCCATCCCTGGTCCGGGAAGATCCCACATGCCGCGGAGCAACTAAGCCCGTGCGCCACAACCACTGAGTCTGTGCTCGAGAGCCCCCAGCCTGCGCGCCGAGCCGATGCTCCACAGCAAGAGAAGCCACCGCAATGAGAAGCCCGAGCACCGCAACGAAGAGTAGCCCCCGCTCTCCGCAACTAGGGAAGGCCGGCGCACAGCAACAAAGACCCAACGCAGCCAAAAATTAATTAATTAATTAATTATTTTAAAAAGGCACAGGGAGAGGATGTTATCATGTCTCCTTTCTGCGCAGGAGTTGGAGAATTTGTACAGAGTTTGTCATATGCACATACAGAATGAAGAAAATTACCTAACCATATACAAACAAAACATTTTCAATGAGTTAAAGAGCCAAATGTTAAAAAAAAAAAATCTATAAACATATTTGCAAACATATAGGAGAGTGTCTTTATTTCCTTAGGCTAGAGAAGCCCATCTTAAGGAAGACAGTATAAAACCTATGGGGGAAAAAGACTGATTTTTAACTACAGGAAAACTAAAACTTCTCTTTGACAGAAGATGCTGCAAACCAAGTTGAAAGAAAGTTGACATACTAGGAGAATATATTTTCAACCAGTCCAACAGGAAAAAGAATTAACAATCAAAATATAAAAGGAATCCTAAGCATAAAAAAAAACCAAAAAACAAAAACAAAAAGAAAACAATGCATTGAAGAGGAAATACCAGGTACCAATAATCTTTTGAAAAGATGCTTTCCTCACTAATAATCAAGAAAAAGCAAATTAAAACAGCAATGAGATACTTTTAACTCATGAGATTGGCAAAAATCAACATGATTAATAAGAGTCTCAGAAACACTGATAGAGTTATACCTTCCTTTATAATGCTAATGGAAATATAGATGGTGATACCTTTCTGAAGGCTATTTGGCAGTAGTTATTACAATACACATTCCATTCAACCCAGCAATTCCACCTCTAGAATTTTACCCTACAGAAATTTGTATGTATGCAAAAACGCATGGGCAAGACATTTGTTAAAACATTATGCAGAGTAGGAAAAAAAAGAAAACAACTTAAATGTTCAACAATATTGGAGCATGAAGTAAATTATAGTGTATCTATGTCATAGACTATTACACTTCACAGTAAAAAGAGTAAGACGAAAGTAATTAGAAACAGCAGGAAAAATAAAAGCAAAACTCCATAATAAAAGGTGTGATGTTAGTTTTTTTAATACAGCATGATTTTGAGCAATTAGTAGACTGGAATAGGGAGAAGTCATTGTAATATTGACTATCAACAGTGTGTGACATTGGAATGGCAGAGAAGGAAATACATCACATTGTTTATCTCTGCAGTGCACAATATTTACAGTCATGATAATGTAAGTGCTGTTTATTACTTTTTGTCTTTTAGAATCAACCTAGAAAGCAAAAGACCTAATTAAGGTTATTAAAGATTCAAAAAGTTACCAAAAATTGTTACCAACCATAACAATGTTACAACAAAAGTTAACCCTGGCATAATATGGTTGGTGGAAGGGGCTGGGAAGCATGATGGCAAGGGTCAGTGTGCTAACATCCCCTTTTTAAAAAAAAATTTTTATTGGAGTATAGTTGATTTACAATGTTGTGTTAGTTTCAGGTGTACAGCAAAGTGAATCAGTTATATATATATATATATAACTGATATATGTATATCCATTCTTTTTCAGATTCTTTTCCTATATAGGTTATTAAGTTGGTAACATCCTTATCTCTCAGAGGAGGGAGAAACACTCTCAGGGCGAGTTTTGCTTGGCCTGAATAGTTTCAAATTTTTGTAGTGTGAATATACTCATATATTCTTTGTGCACTTAATAAATTTAAATTTTTTAATTCAATTTTTTAAGAAAAAGAAAACAAAGTGTGAGAATAATTTTTTGAAAGCCCTCAAAGATCTAATTTAAATACCTAGATATATCTGTGAGTGTATTTTTTATCCAATTATCTGGGAAAATCTTTCTATTTTCCACTTTAGTGTGCACAGCAGAATCATGCTTACAATTCAATACATTTTTTAAATGTTTCCTAGTATATTCATATAAGGAATTCAAAGTGTTCCTCTTTAATTTTTCCCTTTCAGATCAATGTGTATTAAATAACATATTTGAAATTTCTATTAATATTATAGTAATATAATACCAAATGAGAAAAGTAGAGCAGAAACATCACCCTAAGATGATTTTAAAAGCATTTAATTATCCAATATAATTATTTCTTAAGCCCCAATTATAATACACTATTTCGTTACTGAAATGCCAGCTGTCTTGGGTCATAGACAAAAGTGGTGGTATTAAGAAAAATGTACTCCTGGTCAACATCTGTTTACTGTTTAAAAACACCTTGCTTTCCTCCAAGTTCCTGAGCTATGTAGCTTCCAATCTCATGTTAAAATGAACGGGGAAGTTGAGGCATAAAAGTGTGTTAATAAGAGCCATTTCTACTCTGACTTATTATTTGTTTCCTCTGTATCTTCCCTAATCAGCAGGATGGTGCCTGCCATATCCTTACACAAAGCATCAAAGAGCTTCTGCGACTCCTAGAGTCTGGAGGCTGCTGGAACTCTGCTGACTTAGAGTCTTGAGCCTCAGGAGGGTGAGATGACAAAGGCTGCCCATCACCATCAACAGAGGAAAAAGCCAATGATGGCTGCCTTCTCCCTTCTGCCTTCCAAATCTCTCACCAATGCATCTGATTGGCAGAGCCCAAATGGTATCTGAAACCCTGCTGGCAATGAAATATGAAAAATGTTGTTCTCAGGTTTCTAGACCCTGCAAAACAGGAGAGATATGAGTGTAAAGGGTCCAGATACTCATGGACAATATCTGACCATTTGTGTATTACCACATTAATATGAGTAGCCATGTTTGAGTAGAAGAAGCATTAAATGTGTATAGAGAAGACTGATTACTGGTTGGAGAGAGTTGGACAGGAGGAAGGAAAAGGAGAGAAAGCTAGACCTAAAGATGGAATGGGGGGCTGCCCTGGTGGAGCAGTGGTTAAGAATCCACCTGCCAATGCAGGTGACACGGGTTCGAGCCCTGGTCCGGGAAGATCCCACATGCCATGGAACAACTAAGCCCACGAGCCAAAACTACTGAGCCTGAGCTCTGGAGCTCACAAGCCACAACTACTGAGCCCATGCGCCGCATCTACCGAAGCCCACATGCTCTAGAGCCTGTGCTCCGCAACAAGAGAAGCCACGGCAACGAGAAGCCCACGCACCGCAATGAAGAGTAGCCCCTGCTCGCCGCAACTAGAGAAAGCCCGCGTGCAGCAACGAAGACCCAACACAGCCAAAAATAATAAATAAATGAAAATAAATAAATTTATATTTAAAAAAAGAAGATGGAATGGGTTAAAGTGATGTTTGCTAGAGATCTGCAGTGGTCCTTAACCAGGAAAGTTCCATCATGAAAGCAGTCCTTTAGGGCGGTGATACTGCTGATATGCTAGAGAGGACTTTGTGTGTGTGTGTGTGTGTGTGTGTGCGTGTGCGTGTGCGTGTGTGTGTGTGTGTGTGTGTGTGTGTGTGGTGTGGGAGTGGAAAGAAAGGAGGGAGGGAGAGATTTGAAGTCAGGAAAACTTACTTGTCCTGAGGGGCACTTTGAAGAATCCACAAGTGAGAGTACAGAGGCTACAGATTAGGATAAAAGTGGCAAGAATGGAGGCAAAAGGGCACATGTGGGAGACATGGTCCCTGTATCCAGAAAGAGAACCTTGTCCCCAAGAATATTCTAGTGTCCAGCAGCAGCAGCCCACCACGTGACTGGTCTGTGCCTCCAACCCCTGTCTCCTGGGGGATGGCCAGCCGCAGCAACCTAACAGCCTCAGCAACCAGCGGATCAGCAGTCATCCTTTTCTAAGAAAGAATCCAGCTTTGCTTCTGCATTTTTATCTCCTTTTCGAATGCCTTTGGAGTAATTACACTAAATATAGAAATGAGGCAAGATGAGCCGAGGAGTTCCATCGTGTTCCCTCCCTCTCCCACCGCCTAAGGGAGAACTTGCCTCAAATCCATCATTCTTACAACTCATGAATTGCACTTTCTACTCCAACCCCACTGGAACACTGCTTCTATCAGGCCGACCTGATCTGACCATTCCTTCATTCAGTCACGCACATGTGCTTCAGTCAGCAACTATTCATCGAGTAGCTACTCGATGAATAGTGTCGGCCCTGCTGAGGATTTAAAAGTTAAAATAACAACAACAGTAAAAATTCCTGCATTATGGAGCATACATCCTAGTAGGGAGAGGCAAACAAGAAGTAAAGTATAGAGTATGTTAGAACCTAAGTGCAAAGAAGAGAAGTAGTGCAATGCCCACCATTATGGAATTCTTTTTTTGTTGTTTTTTTTTGTTTTTTTTTGTTTCTGCCTTTCTAAACCCAGACTACTTTTCAAGATTCAAAGTAAATTTTCTTTCTACCCTGTGCCTTGCCTAACCCTTTCAGCCCACAACAGCCTCATCTTGTTCAATGCTTATCATCTGCTCAAGGCTTTGGACACTTTCATGCACACAACACTCCTCACTTTTTTTTTTTTTTTTTTTTTGTGGTATGCGGGCCTTCCTCTG
>NC_041214.2:70496054-70550381 GCF_002837175.3 Physeter macrocephalus | reverse complement strand
TACGCGGGCCTCACACTGTTGTGGCCTCTCCCGTTGCGGAGCACAGGCTCCGGACGCGCAGGCTCAGCCGCCATGGCTCACGGGCCCAGCCGCTCCGCTGCATGTGGGATCTTCCCGGACCGGGGCGCGAACCCGGTTCTCCTGCATCGGCAGGCGGACGCGCAACCACTGCGCCACGAGGGAAGCCCCTCCGTCTCACTTCTACATCTCTACTGTTAAGAGACTCAGGCCAAGAAACATCTATACTTCCCCATCCTCTCAACCCAATTCAAATGGCATCCAGACATCCAGCATGACAAGGAAAAAAAAACAACAGGAAAAAACAGGTCTTCATTGAATGAACCTGCTAATTCCACACATTTTATTGACAGAAACTGTTGAGGATCCCGGATCTGCTTGGTTTGACGAGCACGAGAAGGGTTTGGCTAGATGATGAGTGCCAGTATTAAATCTGCTGGCATTTCCTGTACAAGACGAAGAGAGACAACATCCAAAATTGGTTAAGAGGTGATTTCCTTCAAGGTGGCTTAAGAAGTATGGACACATAAAACTCCACCTTGAAAGTGAGAATAGATTTTATCTTACTTAGAGATAAAGAAGGGGATGTGGAGCAGGGATTCAGTTTTTATTTGGTTCCTTAAATTTATAAGGCCATAAAACAATGAGGTAAAACAGAAAGCTTCCATGATTCTATGTATATGTACACTAGAAGGAACTTCCAGGTGTTACTGTAAATCCTCAATGTGTTGTTTCAGCGGTACTAACTTAATGCTGATGTACTCTGGATAAAATTTTATGCTAAGCTACCACTGTTCTCTTGGAAACTGAATTCTTTCCTCTGGGGTTTGGGTTTGACATTGCATTTGAATTTTTATATAGTCATTGATATGTACCAGGGCAATGATGGATTGGAATCTACCCCAAATCCAAGCATAATGAGTACATTCTGCTTATATACTTATCAACTATTCTTATTCAAAAAGAGCACTAGATTCTTTTAGCGAAACAGATAACAAAGAGTAAAATTACATTGATCTCAACTAATTTCAAAATGCTTTTTACTTCTGCATATGTCAAATACTTTTTACAGTTTCTGTTTGGAAGGTAAAATTGACAAGTCTTGAAATTAAAAAGGCAAATATGTGAAGGAGCTAAACTATAAATCAAATATTTGGGAAGTGAAGACTGGAAGCTTGCTTACCTTAAAATCAGAAAAACTTTTATACTCTTTTCTGTAAATACTTCTTTTTTTTTTTTTTTTGTGGTATGCGGGCCTCCCTCTGTTGTGGCCTCTCCCGTTGCGGAGCACAGGCTCCGGACGCGCAGGCTCAGCGGCCATGGCTCACGGGCCCAGCCGCTCCGCGGCATGTGGGATCCTCCCGGACCGGGGCGCGAACCCGGTTCCCCTGCATCGGCAGGCGGACGCGCAACCACTGCGCCACCAGGGAGGTCCAACACTCCTCACTTTCGAAAAACATGTTCTAGGAAGAGATGCGGTTGCATGTAAACATAGGAGCTTGAGAATTTTTCTTTTAAATGTTCAGTGTGATCGCATGACTTCTGTAGAAAGATGATACTGTTTTATAAGAGACTAATTGATGCATCTGAAATAATGAAGTAAAACTTGGAAGAAAAAGACATACTGACCTGTGCTGGAAATTGGAGGTTAGGCAATAAAAGGGAGGGGTCCAAGCTGGATTGGAATAGATTTACAAGAAATGAAGAGGTCTTTGTAGTGAAGCCATGAGACAGCAGAAAATAAAGGGTAGAAGGAATTTTTCTGGCATAGAACATTTTGAGAGGAACGCTATAACAGAAATATGTAAGAGAAAAAATATGAGGACATGGAAAAAGAATAGGTAGGGACTTCCCTGGTGGTCCAGTGGTAAAGAATCCGCCTTACAATGCAGGGGATGCGGGTTCAATCCCTGGTGAGGGAACTAAGATCCCACATGCCGTGGGGCAACTAAGCCAGCGTGCCACGACTACTGAGCTCTCGAGCCTCAACTAGAGCCTGCGTGCTGCAAACTACAGAGCCCACGCACTCTGGAACTCACACGCCACAACTAGAGAGAGAAAACCCTCATGCCACAGCTAGAAGCCCGAGTGTCATAATGAGAGATCCTGCATGCTGCAACTAAGACCCGACGCAACCAACAATAAATAAATAAATAATAAATAAATCTTAAAACAGAAAAAAAGAAAAAGAATAGGTGGAGCAGCATCTGAAGGAAAAATATGTGTTAATATAACTCTGTTCATGATAATGTCCTAAGAAGCTGAATATTTATAACCAGAGCAAGGCTAATCAGAGATATCGTCTGGACCAATAATCTTCAAGTTTGTCTGATAAGAAAAGTCCACTGCATGTTTTTCCAAATTATAAATTCCTAACTCTATCCCTAGATCAAATGAATTAGACTCTTCTAGGGAAATCACAAGGAATGTACATTTCTGTTTATTTTTATTTATTTATTTTTTTCAATTTATTTTTGGCTGGATTGGGTCTTTGTTGCATGTGGGCTTTCTCTAGTTGTGGCGAGTGGGGGCTCCTCTTCGTTGTGGTGCGTGGGCTTCTCACTGCAGTGACTTCTCTTGTTGTGTAGCACAGGCTCTAGGCGCTCAGGCTTCAGTAGTTGTGGCGCATGGACTCAGTTGCTCCGCGGCATGTGGGATCTTCCTGGACCAGGGCTCGAACACGTGTCCCCTGCATTGGCAGGTGGATTCCTAATCACTGCATCACCAGAGAAATCATTATGTTTCTGTTTAATACGTATTCTAAGCGATTCATTTGATTTGGTAAGTTTGGAAAACACAGCTTGGCAAAGCCCGTGGCAGTGGGTATCAAATTTTACTATCTACAATAATTTCTGGTTGTCATTAGCTTTGAGAAGAACCCTAACTAACAATGGCCTAGGTCTAGGATAATGCTGACAAAGCTGGTATGCCAACTCTCTGCCAGTTTATTCTGGAAAGCTGTGGTAGATACTGTTGATTGGCTGACCAAGAGTCGTTCTCAACTGCCCAGCCATTTTCACTCTAAAGTCCGGAAAGGTAAAGCACTTTCCCATGTACCTTTGCTACTAGGCAGGTCCATGTGACTCATATTGGCCAATTAGATATAAGTTGAGGTTTCCTGGGGGCTTCTGAAAATGCTTTTGTTTTCTTGGTATAACAGGCAGACATGAGGTACCACCCCACACTTTCTTCCTGGTCAAATCCAGGTATGATGCCTCTGTAGTCATAGCAGCCATTTTGGGATTGAAGGGAACGATCAGGAAGGACAAGAGAGACAGTGACCCTAACATTGTGGATCCAGATTGCTTGTTGTGGTAAAGAAGGAGGAGGAGGAGAGAATTTCTATTTCTAGAAGCCATTTTAAAAGCTGGTTTTCTGTTCCTTGAAACTGAAAACATTCCTAACTAAATCAAAGGAGAAGTGGGGTAAGCCCAGGCCTGAGGCAAGAAAAGACCCCCTCATCTTTAGAAACACATGTGCACGAAAGGGTGGGCTCACCTTCTCATTAGGGGATAGATGAGGACAAGAGTACAAGGATTGAACTCTAGAATCTGAGTCTGACGGAGAGTTCTAGAAGAGACTAGAACAGAGAAAGTTGATACATCATTCCTGGGCTATCCTAATAATAGGATATTTGCCCAGGATTAGGCAAAACTAATTTGCCTTAAAAGGATATGTTGTAACTTCACATTCCCTCAACAAAATGCAAAATTGGCACAAGCAATGTATAGTTAGTAGTAAAGGGGGATTCAGCTATCAGGGCATCTGTCTCATTGTGCTAAAAGCAATGCATCTGGTTAATTGGTAACTTGTTTTTCTGACAATTTCATCTGGTAAAGGGTAAAGGAAACAACCAGAAGAACTGCTACTTTGTATTTAATTCTAACCAAAAAAAAAAAAAAAAAAAGAGAGAGAGAGACAGAACTGTTTGTGGAATGGATGTGGAGTCTGAGGAGAAAGCACACAGGTCACCTTAGATGGTATGATACCCAACAATGTCAAAAGTGCTCTTAGATACCAGGAAATTAGATTTTAGGAAGTTGAAGGGAAAGATGAGTCAGATTCAAGGCCTAAAACTCTAAAGGAAAGATTATTTTGAAAGTCTTTCAAAAATGAAATTTTCAAGTCAACAAATATTTAATGATCACCAGCAACATGGGACAATCTGTACCAGGAGCTATAAAATTCTTACTCTCAAGGAATCAATTGTCCGTGGAGGGAGGAAAAGGAGACAAGCACTCAAATGCACAGCTACCATTTATTGAACATCTACTGTGAAAAACAATATAATTAAAAATTTATATATAATATGTAAAATATTTACAAATGCTTTGCAAGATAGATATTATCCTCAGTTAACAAAGAGACTAAATGTTTAGAATGGTTGAATAAATTGCTCAAAGCCTCACAGCTCATGAGGAAATGAGCCCAGGCCCCCTCCTCTTGCATTTATTGGATCAGCTTGATCCCAGGGGCCTCGTAAAGCAAAAGGACACTCTGTTCCCTTCTATTTTCTCCCATGTATCTTCAAGAACACCAAGAGTTCATTGGCATGGATTTGGCCCCTAAAAGTAGAAGCTTTTAGCAATTGACTGCAAAGGAATAAAATTAGTTCCATCTTTGAAACTGGAATATCTGCTAAACTCCTTGTGGGAGAATTCATTCCTTGAGCGAAGACTTACCATTATCAATCCTTCTATATTGAAAATCTTTCTCCTGAACTCTCAGGAGCGTAGGTAAATCAGCACTTAAAAAACAACCGCTTACGGGCTTCCCTGGTGGTGCAGTGGTTGAGAGTCTGCCTGCTGATGCAGGGGACACGGGTTTGAGCCCTGGTCTGGAAAGATCCCACATGCCGCGGAGCAACTAGGCCCGTGAGCCACAACTACTGAGCCTGCGTGTCCGGAGCCTGTGCTCCGCAACGGGAGAGGCCACAACAGTGAGAGGCCCGCGCACTGTGACGAAGAGTGGCCCCCGCTCGCCGCAACTAGAGAAAGCCCTCGCACAGAAACGAAGACCCAACACAGCCAAAAATTAATTAATTTAATTTAATTAAATTTAAAAAAACAACTTCTTAATGGCAGAATATGTAAAAAAGGTTTAGCATTCTAAGAGAAGTTATATATTTTAAAAAGTAAATCGACTCTTTAATGTTGAAAATAACATATTGTGCAATGTGTTCAAAAGCCTAAAATGTTAAGATGTGGATAAAATTATAACATAAGAGTTTTACTCTAAACATTTAATGAATTATATAATAAATCGTTGACTAAATAAAACTGAAGACTTGACCAGTTGTATATTGATCAAATTTGGCATATACATATATCTTTTTTTTTAATGTGAGTAAAACAAGCTAAACACTCACTTTCTTCACTTTAGCAGTTAATTCTTGACTGAATTATTGAAAAAATAAATTTGCACTCCTATTATTTAGATATGGAAATTCAACTTACATGTTTTAATTAAAAAAAAAAATAAGAAGGGCTTCCCTGGTGGCGCAGTGGTTGAGGGTCCGCCTGCCGATGCAGGGGGTGTGGGTTCGTGCCCCGGTCCGGGAGGATCCCATGTGCCACGGAGCGGCTGGGCCCGTGAGCCGTGGCCGCTGGGCGTGCGCGGCCGGAGCCTGCGCTCCGCAATGGGAGGGGCCACAACAGTGAGAGGCCCTTGTACCGCCAAAAAAAAAAAAAAAAAAAAAGAAAGCTAATGAGGCCACTAGATGTGAGAAGTCTAGGAATTATGTCTTCAGAGGTTCACTGACTCTGCTTAAGAGGACAGCAACAAGAGGAAGGTTCAGCCAAAGAACTTCACTGAAGTGAAAGAGCCACACAACTAACCACACCCCCTATTTCCTGTATATTCCCGGAAGGGGAAAATATCCAATAAACTGAACATGGAGATTACATTATAACACTTTTAGTGTACACAACACCAGCTTCCCTGAAAGTTGGGGGAAAGTTGTCCACGTTTTTCTTTTAGTAGCCAAAAAGGATTATGTTTAGAAGTAAATAATGATGCAATTTGGTCCATTCACATCTCTCTATATGTCGAGAAATTAGAGAAAATCACAAAGCACATTTAATCGGTTATTTGCTTTGTACAGAGACATACATGTATAGAATTGTCAAAATCTCCTCATTGTTAGGCCTGGAATAAAGTGGCAAAATTGGGGCTTAGCATCCAACCTGCTCCCTCTGGTCACACCCTGGGCCCTGGCCAGTGGTAGGTCCCAGTGGAGGAAGGTGTATCTAGTTCTAATTGGTCCACCCAGAAGAGATACAAAGACCTGGGTTTGCTGGCTGAGGCCCTCGATGGCCCTGGTCTCATGAGTAAGAAGGACAAAGGAAGTAACCCAGAAAGAGACTTTCTCATGCGGGCATAGGAATGATTGTATCATCTGGCCCTCCTGAGCTCTGTGCATTCTGGACAGCATGGATCTGAGGCTGCAGAGTATAGGGCCACATACTTGTTGCTCTGCTAGAGGGAGCGGGATGGACCTATTCCTGCACAAAACATGCACTTCTTTGCTAGAAGGTATTTATATGACTGGCCTGGCTCTCAAAGAATATCACCTTATTTGTCTGCTGAAAACCATAGACCCCTGGCCAATACTACTTTATGGCTCTAATGGGAAAAATACTCAATAACTTGCTCTCTTCCCACCTCCTTATAGTTGTTTTTTCCCCCTTGACCCTAAGTTCTCCTTGACCTAGAATCCCAGGGTGTTAGAAATTGAGAATCCTTTGAGACCAAACCTGGCCACCTCTTGCTTTCTGCATGATAGAACTGAAGCCACTTTGCCCTTTCTGCCCTCACTTAATTCTTCTGATATCCACTCACATTTTATATCATTCACAGCTTTTGGAAAATATGAGTTAGAAAAATTTGCTCACTGCAAATCTTGCTCTGCCTAGTCCCAACCCAAAACTAAGGAGTATGAGAAGAGAAAGAAAGAAAATGAGAAACCTACATGTTTTGAAAATTTAAAGTATTGGTGACATTCATTATATTATTTGTATGCCATGCAAACCTTTTATTTCCTTAGTTAAAAACTTCTTTGAGAGTAGGGGCTGTGTCTTTTAAATGATCTTTTAATATGTACGGATTCTAGCACAGTATCATGAATGCCTAGGAGTATAATAAGTGTTATTTGTTGATGATGAGCCACTCTATCCCCTGACCTCCTAGGAATATCCCACATAATCATCCCAGGCAGACAAGAATC
Organism: Physeter macrocephalus; assembly: GCF_002837175.3. NCBI lineage: Eukaryota > Metazoa > Chordata > Mammalia > Artiodactyla > Physeteridae > Physeter > Physeter macrocephalus. Next base: position 70,543,138 of record NC_041214.2, on the reverse strand, counting down.
CATCCTGCTTTGAAAGACCTACAGGGAGTGAGAATCTAAACCTTCTTCCATAACTCATTTCAGTGTCTAATAAAGCTTAGTGTCTGCTGGAAGATTCTTCCCCAGAAGGTGGCATTTGGGAATGTTGCAGAGTAAATGCTGAACTTCTTCCAAGATCTTGGAGCCAGTCACCTGAATGACTAGGAACTATCCTGGGGGATGGGTGGTTGCTGGTGGGGAAGGTAGTCATATGAGGAAAAAAAAGGGCAGAGATTAGGTTTCTTTGCAGCTCAGAGGAAGTGGCATTGTCCACACTTGCTAGTAGAACTGCCCAGTGTTAAGGATTTGGGATGGGTAGAAGTCAGGAAGCTGTGGAGCTGGGGAGAGCTCTATGATGGAGGAAGGCAAGTCTGCCACTGGCTACCCAGCTGTTTACATCCCTCCCTGGAGCTGACTATGATGATAAAATTGCCATTAGTATTCCCCATTAATATTCCATGGTCATCAGTGTTAGTTCCTGTTAACAGGAAAGGAATACGCATACCCTAGCCATGCTACAAATGAGATGAATGCTTCCTTTGCAGTGTGTGTGTGCACACGTGTGCACAGACACGCATGTGCAAATGAAAGGGTTTGTGGAGGTGCAGACCTGGAGTGACAGGAGGTGAATAAAAGAAGGATTAGAAGGACCCTAGCAACCTCTCAGGCCAAAGCAGACTCAAGCAAGTGATCCAAATCAGGGCTGAAAATCAAAGCAGATGCCCAAAGGAAGTGCAAATTCAGTGCAAGCCTAGGACAGGAATTGGGAGGGCAGAGCTGGAGGCAGAATAAGGATTGAAGTGAGGAAGTGCAGGTCAGAGAAAGTAGGCCTGCTGAGATATCTGGCACCGGAAGGGATGAAACAGAACTGAGCCTCCAGGAAAATGGGTTGGCAAGATGGAGTTGAGAAGTAAGTTTCAGCCTAATGGTTGGGATACATGGCAGGGCTTCCATCCACCCTGTGCCCGTGTCCTGGGCTAGTGGAAGGGCTCAGGAGGGCTGTGAGCAGAGGACCTAGGCCGAAAGAAAGCATGTTGGTGGCCTGGCCCCCCTGCCAGGGGCCTGGGATGAAATGCAACCGGATGAAGTAGGTGCCACTGGTTAGATCTGAGAAAGTATTTGGACCAGGAAAAACCAAGACAGGTTTCAAATTCTGTTGTGCCCTGATTGTCTGGAACAGAGAACAAGGCCTGCATCTAGCTAGAAGCTTGTTTTGAGGTAGCTGAGACTGGACAAGGTTGGGGCACACAAGGCTTGTGGAGGGAACTGGTACCTCAATGACAACCAAGTACTCAGTCACTTAGGAGAATCTAAGTCAGTTTGGGTGAAAAGCACCCTGGTCCACTGTGTCTTAGACAGTCCTTCTCAGGGTCCCCACAAACAGAGAAGGCAGCTGATTGGAGAACAGTAGGAAGCAGTGGAATTAAAACCCTAGGATAACACAAGAAGCCTTAAGTGGTATTAAGAGCTTGGAGAAGAAGTGCGGGTGGAAGGGTAAGTCATAACTAGTGGCTTGTAAGCCTTCTAAGGACTGTCAACCCCTTGGAACAGAACAAAGCCTCCATTCACTTGTTCCAGCCCCTGTTTCTTGTTAGCTCCCACGAGTCATTTTCTATAGCCCTGCAGGAACCTGATGTTAGTTTGCTCAAATTGTAAATGATTTATGTTATGAATGCTGAATAACAGGACCATGGTTAAAGGAAATAATCTTCAAATATAAGAATCCCTGATCTACTCCCTAAACACTTCTTTTCTTCCCTCCCTCGTGTGTGTGTGTGTGTGTGTGTGTGTGTGTGTGTGTGTGTGGTGTGTTGATTGGAACATCTGTTCTAGATATCAGCATCATCTTTAAAGCACACATTTTGAGGAGGTTTCAGGTCAAAAACTTGAATTCAAGTCCAAAGCTGGCCAGAGCCCTAAATACCATTCCTGCTTTTCTTGGCACTTTCCAATTTCTTTGGCAAATATTTGTGAAAAATAATGAAATACCATTTATTAAACATTTTGGTTATAGTGGGCCTTTTGTACACTTTTGCTTATGTGTTATTATGTATCTGTTTTACATTAAATCAAGCTGGAGCATTTAACATATTTACCAAATGCAAACCTGATCTGAGACAATACTGGGATTTCTATAACACTATATTAGCTCAAATATTTCCTCTATAAATCAGGGATAGATTTATACCTATATATCTATAGATATAGATATCTGAGATTATATGCTTTAGAAAACAATGTTTTACCACAAACTGATCAAGGCTTAAGAAATTGTGAGGGTGTGGGTATGGATCTTACTTATCACTACTATCCTGATCTCATATTTTTAAAAGATTAGAGAGAAAGGAATCCTTTTTCTATATTTTGGATGCATTTTGTAATCCTCTTATTTAAGCACTTCTCAAAGTTCTCATCCTGCTACCATTAATGGTAGAATGTGTGCCCCTGTAGGCTGACTGGGGTGAAGGATCGGGGCAGGGGAGTCTGACGGGGGGGCCCTACATTTGCTGCCCACAGATCAAAAAATCTTTAGAATTTCTTTTATTTGAAAACTCCATAATATCTCTTGGTTATGCTATAAAAATACCCCCCTACACACAATACACCCATGAATAAACCAACCCTTCAGAACAGTATACTCTGTTTATCTAAAAGCAGTGTTTCTCATGTTCCTACTAATTTATCAGATGGAATAGTTTGGCATCATGCTTACGCATAGGTTTTGTTTTGTTTTGTTTTGTTCCTAGTCAATTTTGTAAGTGGTAAACTTGTACACAGCATTCTAAACGACTCCAAATGAAAAGTTGATCTACTGTTCCAGACGTATATAATAATAACAGCTCACCTTGAGTGCTTTCTCTGTGCCTTGTACATTAATAAATAAAACAAGCATAATCTTTGCCATTAAGAAGTTCATGGTTTAGGGAACCCTCCTACACTGTTGGTGGGAATGTAAATTGGTACAGCCACTATGGAGAACAGTACGGAGTTTCCTTAAAAAAAACTAAAAATAGAGCTACCATATGACCCAGCAATCCCACTCCTAGGCATATATCTGGAGAAAACCATAATTCAAAAAGATGCATGCACCCTGATGTTCACTGCAGCACTATTTACAATAGCCAGGACATGGAAGCAACCTAAATGTCCATTGACAGAGGAATGGATAAAGAAGATGTGGTAGATATATACAATGAAATATTATTCAGCCATTAAAAATGAAATAGTGACATTTGCAGAGGTGTGGATGGACCTAGGGACTGTCATACAGAGTGAAGTAAGAAAGAGAAAAACAAATATTGTATAATATTGCTTATATGTGAAATCTAGAAAAATGGTAGAGATGAACTTATTTGCAAAGCAGAAATAGAGACACAGATGTAGAGAACAAACTTACAGATACCAAGGGGGAAAGGAGGGCGTGGGATGAATTGGGAGATTGGGACTGACATATATACACTAGTATGTATAAATTAGATAACGAATGAGAACCTACTGTATAGCACAGGGAACTCTACTCAGTGCTCTGTGGTGACCTAAATGGGAAGGAAATCGAAAAAAGCGTGGATATATGTATACGTATGACTGATTCACTTTGCTGTACAGCAAGAAACTAACATAACATTGTGAAGCAACTATACTCCAATAAAAATTAATAAAAAAAAGTTCATGGTCCAGTGGACGAGACAGACTGTAAATCAAATAATTAGACAAATGCACATGAAATGGCCACTGTGATAAGCACTGTGAAGGAGCAGAGTCCTGTTATAAAGAGATCATATGAATAATGGGGACATTTGATCTTGTCAGGGGTCAGGAAAGTCTTCCCAAGGAAGTGATGCTTGAATTGAGACCAGGGGGTAGGAGTGAAAGTGTGGGGTTAACTAGGAAGAGGGAGGGTGTGGAGGTTAGCACGGGGAGAGCAGGTGGCCCAGGCAGCTGTTACTGCAATGGCAAAGGCTTTGTGGTGGGAGGGAGCACGGTCCATGCACTGAACTGGAAAAACTCAGTGTGACCGCAACACAGCCCAGGGCAGAGGAGTAAATGCAGGTGGGGCTTCAGAGAAGTTTGGGCATTAGAGGTTTTAAGCTGCTTCATGCAAACGTTTTGGAGGAAAGCCGGAAAGGAAGCAAAGACTAGGAGGTTACTGCAGATGAGAGCCACTGCTCCTTGGTCTAAGTTCCAAATATATAGAGATATATATAATTAATAGGATATAAAGGGATCTCTAACATAAAATGTATTTCAAAGCTTCCAAGTATTAATTTACCTAGACTACTCCAAGTAGATAATTATTTGTAATTTTAAACCTCCACAGAACATTTTCCTAAAATTTAATGTGGGGCAGTTCTCTTATTACTGTTTCTTGGTTAATAGGCAGTCTAGACGGCCTGCCTTGGTCAACACAGGAACCGTTGTCAGGGAGATTGCAATGGGCCACCCAGGCAAGGGGAAATGTAATGAATTCAGTAAGTGCTTCCTAGTGTTCCCTTTAAGCAGGTCCCAGGCAGGATTTGTGAACTAGGGGAAATTGTTTCTAAGACCTTTCTGCCCCAGCCAGTGGCCACTTTCAGACCTCTAAGCCATGGTGGACCAAAGCTTCTCAACTGGATGTTTCTCTTGACCCCTGCCCTCTGTCATTTTTTTCTTCCCAAACTTCATGTTCCTACTGAAAACTTTTCTGTCCTTTGCCCAATATCAATAACCTTTCCCTGTATTCCATTATACATAGTCTCTCTGACACTTTAAATTTATGTGAAGTGTATTGGAACGTTCTAATAATTATTTGGATGCCATATCTCCTATAAATCTTTAGGTAAAAAAAAAAGCATTATAAGTTCCCTCCCCTTTTCCCACCTCCCTGCCTTAAACCTATGCCTTTGTGTTAAGAATAGCTTTAGTAAATAGCAGTTCAAGTTCAAGGTGGGAAGAGAACTGTTTTGTGTCTAGCTATGAGACAGATAATTTGAGGCAGATGGTAGGACAATGAGCTGCCCCTCTAATAGCAAAATATGTAAAGCTGCTTTTTTTTTATAGCTGAGCTTCCTTATTGCATATCTGGGCTCTTCAAAGGAGACATTATGACTGAAAGTCAAGTTTACTTAAAGGTACAGTTTCTTCCTGCTGAGGTCAGGCTCTTCTCAAAGACATTAGGACATTCCATTTTTGGGTACTGAGAGAAAAGTTTGCTACTCCACTTTCCCTGAAATAGAGTAACACTGAGTATCATTGCTCTGCAATACTGTCTTGGGTATCAGTTCCCAAATGGAATGTGGCATGAAACATAAGTCTTGCAGAGTTGCTCATGTGTGCGGCTGTGCATGGCATGATAATCCCCAGAGCAAACTTTCAGGTTGCCAAAAAGAGTTGGTCCTGTAGCACCTCAGTGGAACATACCTCACTCAGATTTCAAGATGCATCGCCAGAGTCAGAACCTTACGCCCTTTTCCTCATCACAGTGATCCTCCAACTCCTTGGAGGGCCCTAGTTTGAGGTAAATGGCCAGTTTTGGAGAGGAGGGCACGGTCAGACTCAGGTAAAATGGTGAGGTTTACCAATGATTTCTTTAGATGGGGAGTTGGCAAACCATAACCCGCAGACCAAATCCAGCAGCAGCCTGGAGCTAGGAATGGTTTATACTTTTTAAAAGGTTGGAGGAAAAAACAAACAAACAAACAAAACAAAGAAGAACATGACCCGCAAAGCCTAAAATAGTTACTATCTAGCCCTTTACAGTAAAAGTTTGCCCCCAGCTTCCGAGCCCGCCATGTCCCTTTCTCTGCCCTCACTCCTCTGTAACTCCTCTCTGACTCCTCATTAGAAGGAAGCCTGGCCCAGCTCTCAGCTCCAGGTGTACTTACTCAAGAGAGCTAATCCTCCTGCTCAAAGGCAAACCCATTGACCTGGCTGCATTTTCCTAGCTGGAGGGAGGACTGCAGTCTGCTTCTACTTCTCCTTTCCTCCTGCCCCCTTCCCCTGGCTTCCACCTCATGCTATGGTCTGGAGCTACCCTTCCTCAGGCTGTGGGTGCCCCAGTTCTCAATGCCTGGGGGCAAGGGTTTCTGCCAGCCAGGAGCTTCTGGAGACCGAGGGTCTCATGCATCCCCCACTAGAGTAGTGAAGAGGTCTGCTCCTTGAGACTTCCTTGGGTTCTAACACCTGTGGTCCTAAGAGAGGCCTCCCAGGACCTCCGGGCTGGCTTGTGACCCAGAATGCTCTCTGGCTGCAGCAGTTCTGTCCCCACCCCCGCCCCTGCCAGGCTCAGATCTGCTTGCTGTGTGGAGTAGTGGTTAAGGGTATGAACTCACCTGCCTAGATGAAAATCCAGCTCTGACATTTATAGCTAGGGAACCTCAGGCAAGTCACTTAACCAGCCTGTGATTTGGTTTCCTCATCTGTGGACAGGGGATAATAATGGTTCCTCATTCAACTGGCTGTGGTGAGGATTAAATGTTAATCTGCATCAAATGGTTTTGAACAAAAGGCCTAACACATGGTAAGTACTCAATAACATGCTCGCTCTTACTACTATTTGATGTTCTGAGGTTAGCTGTGTCATGAGCTGGTCTTGGCCCAGGTCTCTACTTCCTCTGGCTGTTGCTTAAAGTGACTTCTGCTTCAAAGTTAGTCAGGCCACCCCCGGGGGTAGGCAAGACTGCGAAACAGGTGAAATGTGTTTAAGAGGCTTCCCATACCTCTTATTCTTTATACCTTTTATTATGCAGAATAATGACTAAAAATACCTTGCTTTTGAAAGGAGATTGTGATCTGCTTTCACAAACATTATTTCATTAGAGGCATGTGACAGCCCTGTGAAATAGCTGGCACATGGTAGTCACCGATAGATGTTGACTGGGTGATGGAGATGGGCTGTGAGCCTGCCAGTTAGCAGGATGATGTGGTGTGGCCATGCAGAACTGGCCACTTTGGAGCAATCTTGTTAATGTGCTCCCTACTTTTTTCATGAGGAAGCTGAGTTTCTGAGCTGCTTGTTGCTTTGTCTAAGATTACACACAACTCGGATAGAGCTGCATCTAGAACCCAGTTCCTCTGACCTCTACACTAGCCCTGTGGTTGTTATACCTATCACTAAACGTGTCTAAAATCAAGTTCATTTTATTTGATTCCATAATAACCTGGGTACTGGCATACACAGTCTTTCCTTTGTGTTGCTCAAGGAAGATCACAACATCAAAAGCTGTAGAAGGGGAGGGAGGTCCTGTGCCCCATGAGGAGTTCTCTGAGTCTCTGCAAAGGACAGTGACTTTCCAAGAGTGTCGGAAGGGAGCACAGGTGCTCAGTGACTTCCCCTCTCTTATTAGAGGGGACTTGCCACGGGACACATAATTTCTCTCACCCTTTGCCCTTGGGAGAGCAGATTCCCCTGTGGGGAAGGGCTGTGACTATTCAGTTCTGTCTGTGGCTGGGTGGGATAAGTTTAGGGGAAGGAAAGTATTAGGAAGCCCATTTAGTTGTATATGTCAGCTTTGATCTCCAAAAAGTAGAAAAATAAAAGATCAAGAAGTAAAATAAAGACATTTTACCAAATTTGAACACAATTTACCAAATCCGTTCCACAGAATGCTAGCTTTGCAAGATTTTGAAAGGTATGTCTTTAAAAAGGGGGTTCAAAGCGTTTATAAGATTTTCATACTGCAAGGTTTCTCAGTCTTTCATATGCTAACGAACATTGCAAATCTCTAGAAGGTGGATTTAACATGTGAGATTTCCCAGACTTCTTTAATGTTGAACCTTTTATTCCCCAAAGTGCAGGCTATGTGCCCATGATGAGTGGAACACAATTTAAGAAATCTTAACATAAGGGCATTTGGCATATTCTTATAAAGTGAAGTCTGCTCACTTTCCAGTGGCCATAATAAAGGTGTGTGTGTGTGTGTGTGTGTGTGTGTGCGTGTGCGTGTGCGTGTGTGTGTGTGTGTGTTCAGAACTGCAGAGCCAGCCACAGACATGAGACTGTGCACAGTTAATTTCTGTAAGAATTGTAGTCCCATCAGAGAAGAAAAAAATACAAACAATTCAGAATAAAATGAAATAGTTTATAAATTGGTTGAATTCAGCTATGTGTGTCAGCAATGTAGCAGTAGGGGTACAAATACCAATCACTTGGAAGAAGTAGGTTCAGCCAGAATCTGTGAGCAGGAACGGTGGCAAGACCACTACCCACCTGAAGGCAAGAATTTGGGGTTCCCACTGGCGGCATTAAGGAGGGTTCAGTATGTCTTATCAGCTGTGAGGAATACTACTCCGATGTCTGCATCTCCAGCCAGACCTCTCAGGACAATTAGCCACTTACCCTAACTCACCTGGGCCAGTAGAATTTTTTTATTTAAAGCATGTTTCTTTTAGCCTCAGTAAAGCATAAAGTTAAATAAAGAGATAAGTATATCAATACTTACTTAAAGCTTATGTACTTAAACTTTTTAAGTCTACTAAAGTAAGTTTTTTATTCTATGCTTAGAAATAACTTGTGCATATTTGTATTTGGTGTTTTAAACATCTGTAATGTTTAAGATAATTTGACGTTTTAGAATGCCTGACAGGTTGTCCTTGTGATGGCAATTTAAACCATCTATGTGAGCTCTGTAATTGATTTAGATTTGTGATTTCCAGTGAAAAGATATGAGAATTTTATTAAATCTGTATTTTTGTTATATTCAAAAGAACTTAAGATTCATCATATTTTATAGTTTATCATACTTATGAGCATTACTTGTGATTCTTTTGTTTGTTGAGCAATGAAGTATTTTAAAAAGAAGATTGAATACATTAAACGTATACATGAAGTTTAATAATTTAAAGGAATTTAATTAACCAGATTGTAAGCATTCACTTAAAAGAGAGACTTAGATATGGAGCTTGAAAGCTTAAAGGAAAACTAGGTTTTCAAATTTGTAATAAATAAAACTGAATTACAACGTATTGCCTTCTTTGCCCACAAAACCTGTCTTTGAGAACACGCCACACCCAAATTGCCATGTGGGAGCACTGGAGGTGGTGAGAGGTAGGGAGTGAGCGGGGCAAGGTCTTCCTCGTGTAATCCTTTCTTCCTTGTGTAGATGCACTAATAGCTCAGAGTTCAAGTGACTGAATGCAGCTGGTTGATTATAACCACTGCATTCAATAAGCATTTTTTGAGATTCTGATCTAGCAGATGTGGGTGATATAAATGAGATTAAAATGTGTTTCCTCCCCTGAAGCAGTTTCTCCTTTTTTCCACTTTGCATTTCTCTCCTCCGTTCATGGAAGGACTTTGCAGCAAACACTTGCACTTTCTTGCCTTGACCTGCTTAGTTGCACTTGGTGGAAAAGCAGACAAGGCTCTCAGACAGCCTTGAGTGCAAATTCTTGTTTTGCCATTTGCCACGTGAACTTAGATAAGCTATTTGGTCTTGTTACTTTAGTTTCCTCATGAGTCAAACTGAGATAACAGTATTATTTACATCTCCAGGTTTTTGAGAAAATTAGGGACAGCAAAGATAAAAGTGCTTGGTAACAAGCAATAAGCTTCAATAACTGGTAGCCATTAACATGACCTATGGTTTCTTTCCATCAATGTCCTTGCACAGATAGAATGTCACCTTATATCCACCCGTGATAAAATATGTTTAGGCTTCTGAGCCCATCAAGAGCAGGGGAGACATTTGGGGCAGGAGACAGGTGAAGGTAATAGAGAACTCTTCTTTACCTACACTCACTCTCTAGCCACTTGTATCCAGATCTGTGATTTCAAATATCCTTACTTAACTGATGAGTCCCAAGGTTATATTTTCAGCTCTGAAACCTCCTCTGAACACCAGATATGTATATCTGGCTCCCTATTTGACATCTTCATGGGGATGTCTGATTGTCACATCAAACTCTAAAACAAAACTCTTGATTTTTCCCTCATAAACTTTCTCCTCTCCCGGACTCTCTCATCTTGATAAATGCACATTCCATTCTTCTACTTGCTTGGTCTAAAATCTCAGAATCATCTTTGAATCTTGTGTTTCTCTCGCATGCCACAAACAAATTTCCTGATCCTTGTTTAAAATGTACACAGAGTTTAGCTTCTTTTAACCAGATCTTGCCACCATCCTCCATGCTGCCAACCTCTCATTGGGATTTCTGCACTAGCCCCTAACTAGTTGTCCCCTTTCCACTGTTGCACTATTGCACTTAACACTCTGCATAGTAAAACAGAAGTCACGTCAAGTCACTTCTCCACTCAAAACCTTTCAATGGCTTTCCACCTCATGAAAAGAAAAAGGCCTTCACATGTGGTCCCTGGCTCCCTCTCCCGCCACCCCTTGGCTGACTTTGTGCCAGTCAACTGGCATCATTTTTAGTCCTAGAATACAGCACGCTTGCTTTTGCCTCTGTTCTTTTGTACCTGACATTCCCTCTGCTTTCTTCTTATATTTGCCACTCACTCCCCAACTTCATTTCGTTTCCTGCTCACAGGTCACCTTAACTGAGCAGCCTCTTCTAAAAACCCTATCTAAACTAACATATGCTCTCAACCCTCTCCCCACCTTATTTTACTTAAGCTTGGTACCTGTTATTTACCTGACTTACTAGCAGCTAGGTATGGTCATATGCCCAAGTTCTGGCCAGTTAAGTACGAGTAGAAGTGATAAGAACAACTGCCAGGACGAGTCCTGAAAGAGAAGACATAAGTCCTCTATTATTTCTCCTTCTTTCTGGCCCAGTGGCTGGAATTTGAATGTGATTGCGGGAGCTAGAAAAGCCACCTTAGACCACTAGGTAGGAGATACATGTCGAGCTAGTAGAACAATCTGTGTCCTTGATACCTTATCGGTTCTGGAATGCTTACATTTGAATGGCCATGTTAGAGAATAAGCTTTTATTTTGTTTAAGCCATTTTTTACATTGTCTTTGTTACAGAAGTCAAACGATAGCCTAATGCAGACATATTTTTTGAAAGTCTGTCTGTCCTCCTCACCCCCACCTGACTGGACTAGACCATAAATTCCATGCGAGTAGGGCCTGTGTTTGGTTTACTGTAAACAGCTTCTTGAACAGTGCCTGGTATGCTAAGCATTCAGGGAAAGTTTGTTGAATGAATGAACAGCAAAACCATCAACATAATGTGAGGCCTTGAGCACTGCCTGAGGAAGAACATGGCTGGTCAGTGTAAGTAAGTGATTGGTACAGCAGTAGGCTCTGTGTGTGGCTGGTTTTCTATTCTGACTAATCACAAAGGCAGGATACAACCTGCTATTTCCATTATCTGAGAGGCATAAATACTTGCAAGATGGTTGTGTGTTGCTTTTGTAATTTAAATGAAGACTCCCAAGTAAAGTTCATTGTTGTAATGAAATCGGGTCACAGAGTCATGGAAAACTGTGACAAGGTTCACGCTGATGAGGAAAGGTCACACATCGCATGCTAAGCACAGATGGAGAAAAGGAGCTTGTGTGCTGAGATCTTGAGATGTGTGGCTGAGATGTGTATCAGTGTGGGTGGCAAAAGCTGATAGCTGGAAGAACCACAGACAAAGAATTGCACAAACGGAGTCAAAATGAAACAGAAACATGTCACAGGGTGCCAGCAAGAAGCTTGGGGGTAAATGCTGCAGACATAAAGCCACTGATTTCATGGGTGAGTAACAATATGAAAAAGAGTTACAGTGCCAAGATAATATTTTTGGTATCAAATACCATTTTCATGCTATTAAGTTTGTTTTGAATATTTTAATTACATAGATCAGCTAATATATACAACTTAAAACATCACGGTGACTTTAAAAATATATTAATGAGATCCTGAGGTCTGGGATTAAACCACCTTAATTTTAAAGTGTTCTATTTCCTGAGTGATAAAAGTTGCAAAGGTATAGGCTATCTTTCCGTACCACATACCCTGGGTGTAATATTATTGAAATAAAACAAGTCAAGATTTGTTTAGTCATTTTATAATACACATATAACTTCTGGTAACAGTTACCAGTAAGAAGTTTCTCTTCCTTGAGAAGTTAGCTAGAAGGTTCAAGAGAACTTTCTTCATAATGTGCCTCTTTGCTTTAAAATTTCTTAGTAACAGTAATTTCTCCTTTCTAGAAACATATTAACATTTATATTCAAAACATAAGGACGGCTTTTAGATTAGGACAAAGTACTGGAAATTGGTCATTACCTCACTCTTGTACCTAGTTATTGCTTGCATTTTGGCGAGGCCTCTGATCTGGTATACTGGATGTGCTGGAATGACTAGTGGGTGGAGTGACAATATATGTGACCTTTGTATGGTGGCTCTTTTATCTGAGTATTTCATGTTGAAGCCACAATGTCATATCAGATAGGTTCTGGAATATACAAATCAAAGTGATCAAAATATGGCCTCCTTTAAAACCCCTTCGCTGAATCAAGGCTTTTCCACATTTGGTACTGTTTTTGTCCGAAGGGTGCTTCAAGTCTGTCTTCAGTGAGCATAGCGGAGGAAGTTCACTTTACTGGAACAACCTTATGGCACAGGTCCCCTGAGGTGACTTTTATTTGAGGTGACAAATGAAGTCAATTATGCACAGAAATACCTTGTAAACAAATGCATGGATTATTATTATCATTGTGATAATAACGATTTAGGAATTTCTGTTAGGAAAGGAGGCAGCTTGGTGTAGGGTATAAGAATTTCAGGCTAGAAGCCTGGGACCCCATGAACCTGAGGGAGGGAATGAGGTCATTTTGAAGGAAGATAAGTCTGGGGTCCCAGGTTTCGAGATGACCCTATTAAGAAACGGTGTAGTTGGGAAGTCCTCATTCACTGGATGAGTGGTTTGATTTTATAGTAGCTGCTGCCTGGACACGACCCACGCACAGTGGTGGCACAATGTGGAACTTCAAAAACAAGCTAGGCCACTAGATGTGTTTCATTGGGTGGCTCAGATAATGAACCCTAGCTGTACTGAGATAGCTTACTAATTGAAGAGGGGATTATGCTTAGTGACATACATATGTATGTCACTAAAAATATTGAAAAAAAAAGAAGAAAGATATATTCTCAGTGCTTCTGGAAAGCATCTTTGCAAAGGTACTAGTTCTCCAGTAAATAAGCCTAAGCTTTAGAATCTTACTGAAATGCAAAACTAGCTCTTTGTGCTGTTTCCCTGTACACTCAACACAGTATTTTGGAAACCTGCAGTTATCTAAATTCCCATCAGGTGACATTGTTTAATCTAACATTCCCTCTTTCATATATGAAAATAGCTCTAAGGACAAACCACCAGATGCTTTGAACTCTCTTTCTGGTGGTTCAGAGGGAGTTTCCAATCTCACTCCCTTTCCTCTGATGGTTTTCCTGCCCCTCCTGCCCCGCCCCCCCCATCCAAAGGTCTGGAAAGGCCTTCAGCTGCTCTTCCCCACCCTCCTCCAAGAGCTCATCAGGGGCAAGAGCCTTTGACCTTGGCCAAAAAAAAGCACCTGTCTCATCACTGAGCTTATTAGGCCACCCGGAGTCCAGACGTGTAAAGTTACTTCTAATGAACTTTTTTTGTGTGTGTTGTGTGTGTGAAAATTTAGGTCTCTGATATTGAGAGGAAAAGACTATTGCTTCAAAATAATGACTACACCGATTTCCAAATATTGTTATGAAAGTAAGAAAGCAGAACCCCTTACCTAAAAAGGCTGCAAAAAAAGTTATTTTACTTTGAAGACAGCAATAACTGAAAATAACAACAAAAAGGTTTCTTTGAGGCCAAATCTTAAAATTAAAAGGGTAAGCTGCTTTCTTTACCCTAGTCTTATACAAAGGTCTGAGAAGGCTCCAAGACCTGCTTTTTGAGGACCTTAGATGAACACATTTGTTTCAAAAACTGTGAGGTGCCTCCCTTTTTAAAAACAACCCGCTGCACTCACCGTATTGTCACATTATCACTTATCTAAGTTACACTCTATAAACCGCCTTGATGTGCTACACACATGCAATAAGTACACAAAGTGGATATACTTCTACTGTCTTTGCTGCCGTAGAGGTATATATGTTTAGTAAACATTTAGTTACATTATTTTATTTTTGTGAAACGCGAACTGATCGACCAAACCTTTCAAACAGACCCACCAGGCGATAAATACCACCATATGTTTAATTCACAGTACATTTGGGCATAAACACTTCAATTACAGCTTTGTGTTTAGTATCAAAACCCTTTTCCTGTGTGTGTTTTCTCCACATATCCCGTGCTCTGGATTACATTTTGAATATCGCTTATTACAGATAAAGCACCTTTCCAGGTACGCTTCCGAGAAACATATGTATTTACGCACACAAAGGTGCGTGTGTATCTTTCCACAAACAAACGTCCATATGATGCCTGCGCCGCGCTCCCCTCACATGCTCACCGCGTGCGTGTGGCCCGACGGCCGCGCCGCGGAGCCCGGGTGCCCGCGGGACCAGGCCGCCCCCGAATACGCGGGAGCCCCACCGGCCTCCCCAAAAAAGCTAACCGGCGTTTCCCCACCCGAGGCGGCACAAGCCTTCCCGCCCCCACCGGGCGCGGGGCCGCGCAGCCAACACCCAGGCTGCCCCGCACCCGGCCGCGCACGGCGGTGGGGGCGGGGCGGCCGGGGGCCTGGCGACACCTCGGAGCGCCTGCGGGTCTTTCTTTTTAAAAACCTGCGCCGCGCCCACCCAGCCCCCAGCGCCGCCGCGGCGGGCGGGAGGGAAAGGAGCGGGGCCGGCGGTGCCCCCACCCCCTGCCGCGCCGCCGCGCCGCCGCGCCGCCACCTCCTCCCGGCGTCCGCGGCGCCCCTCCCCCGTCGGCCCCTCCCCCGCGCGCCCGCCCGCCCGGCGCAGGCCGCTTGGGTTTGTTTTGCTGCGCGGCCGCCGCCGCCGCCGCCGCCGCCGCCGCGGGCCTCGCGAGCTCATTTGTGCCTGGCTGGTCCCCATTCCTCTCTCCCCAGTGTTGAGTGTCTGAGCCGTTGGCTGCTCCGAACCGTTTGGCTCTTTCCCTTAGTAACAGCTTTTACCTTCTGCCTCAATTCCTCTCCCCGCTCGCGCCCTTCCCCCGCGCGCCGCCTCCCCCCGCCGCCGGCCGCGTGCGCCCCCGCCCCTCCCCCCGCGGCGGGAGCACCTCCGCTCGCCACCTGGGGACCCGCGCCGCGCTCCCCGCCCCCGCCCGCCCGGCGCCCATCCCCCGCGCCCTCCGCTAGCCGGGGTTATAATTGCCTCTCACCCCCCGGAGGGGTTATTTTGGGGGTGGTTGGAGGTGGCGGCGGCGGCGAGGAGGGGAATTTCCTTGTGTCTCCATTCCCGGGAGGGGGGAGCGGCGTCGGAGGCCACGGTTTCCAGGTAAGCGCTGGGGGCCGGACCCCGGGGTGGGGGCGGCCGCGGGCCCGGGCGGGGGGCGCGGGCGGAAGCGGCCGGGGGGCGCCGGGCCGCCGAACCGTTTGGCTCTTTCCCTTAGTAACAGCTTTTACCTTCTGCCTCAATTCCTCTCCCCGCTCGCGCCCTTCCCCCGCGCGCCGCCTCCCCCCGCCGCCGGCCGCGTGCGCCCCCGCCCCTCCCCCCGCGGCGGGAGCACCTCCGCTCGCCACCTGGGGACCCGCGCCGCGCTCCCCGCCCCCGCCCGCCCGGCGCCCATCCCCCGCGCCCTCCGCTAGCCGGGGTTATAATTGCCTCTCACCCCCCGGAGGGGTTATTTTGGGGGTGGTTGGAGGTGGCGGCGGCGGCGAGGAGGGGAATTTCCTTGTGTCTCCATTCCCGGGAGGGGGGAGCGGCGTCGGAGGCCACGGTTTCCAGGTAAGCGCTGGGGGCCGGACCCCGGGGTGGGGGCGGCCGCGGGCCCGGGCGGGGGGCGCGGGCGGAAGCGGCCGGGGGGCGCCGGGCCGCCGGGGGGGGGATGGGCGCAAGAGGAACATGCATTTTTCCAACTTGGCCCTTCGGGGAGCTGGGGGTTTGGCGGGGGAGGGGAGGGAAGGCATTTAGGGTGCCCCATCCCCCCTTTTTGCTCTCAGGCTTTTTTGAAATGCTCACGTGCCTGCCCACCCCCTACCCTTTCCTGGTCCCGGGGGATCCTCACCCTTATTATGTTGTTGTCTCCGAAAATGTGCACCTCGGCCTTCTCCCCCCTTCCACCCTTCGTGCATTTACACCCCCATTTTGTGTGTGTGTGTGTGTGTATGTGCGGGAGGCTTTCAGGAAAGAATTTGCAGCAAATTGAATCAAGGAGCCATCATGAGGCCGACTCCTTTATAGCCTATTTTTAGCAGGGGAGAGGGATCTCTTCGGTGCACGTTATTTTGTTAAACCTCAGGCAGCAATGGAAATCCGCTCCCCTCCCGCGGTGCGGCCCCGGGCCCGGCGCGGCGACCCTGGCCGGCGTGCTGGGGGCTGCGGGCGGCTGTTGGGGCCGCGCGTCCTGGGCGGGGGCGGGGGCGCGGGCGGGGGAGGGGCGCGCGGCCGCGCTCCGGGACGTGTTTATTTGTAACTTAGTGCTTTTTATCGTCTTGAGGAGGTATTTGATAGAGCCTCTTTGAAGTTGGGTTCAGAAGTGTAGAATTGGCAAAGTTATTGCCAGCTTCCTGGTAAGTTTTGGGTGGCTCAGAGTCACATTATTTTCTGACAGTGTAAAGGCCACGTTGTGAGAGTGGTTTATCGGTAACTTCCTCTTTGCAACCGATGTCATTTTTTGAACAGAAGCAGACTTTTATAAGTGAAATATTAATCTGAAATGGCAGCTCGAGGGAAGTCATGCGTGTGTTAGCGTGTTCAGTATTTTTGGAAGTTCCTAATTTGCTGGAACAGGCAGCACTTTGCAGTGGCAACCGAAAATAAATTTAGGTTGTGAAAATGGGGTGTTTCATGTAAAATTTGGGTTGTAATGGCTCTTAAAAGACGCTCCCGTTGTTAGGTTATCTAATAATATTCTCGAAAATAATTTGGTGATTACAAATGACAAAAGTGTTGGAACCTAGTTAAAAACTAGGTTTTATTTCCTCAGTGTCTGGAGTTTTCTTAAAACCGTGGACTCTGTGGACACCAAGGTGAAGAGTTTTAGTATCTATGTGATTATAGTTGACAGAGGGAAGTTGACTTTTGGCTTTCTTGTTTTTTAAGCAAGACCCTTATGCTGATCTCAACAAGCTTGTTAATAAAATTCGGTGGGTGAAATGTGGGTTTTTAGTCTGAATGGTTTGATTCTCCCCCATATAATTAAGTAATCGTTTCTCTCCCCCCCCCTTTTTTTTTTCCTAAAGACTTCTTTATCAGGTTGGATAATATAAGGCCCTGGTGGTGTTTTCATCTACTTGCCTTAAAAAAAAATTGTAATAAATATCCTGGTTACACGTTGAAGATAGAGTGAGTGACTTTTTGGTTTTCTCAGTGTGGTTTATTTTCATTTTTTGTTAAATAAGACCCATGCTGCATTGGTGTATTTTAGTAATCTTGACTTCCTGGAACTGTATGTTCTCACCATTTTAATAAGTTTGTAGTCTAGGGAAATAGGGCACCTTTGTCTCCATGAAAACAGTGTGTGTGCTGAGTTGTATCATGGGAATTCATGGCAAGCAAGCCTCGGAAATTATCCTTGAGCGCGTTCTAGAAATAGTTAGCGTTTACCTGTGGAGGAGGAACAGCAGAAAGAAACTATGCCTGAAAGTGGTTAGGCGAGTGTTTCGTGTTTATACTTTTTGCTCTTAAATCGAGGTTTTCCTGCTTCTTTGGAATGAGTTTTTTTCTCCCAGTTCTGCTGTTATGCACCATGTGATATGTGTAATCACAACCATTAAGTCCATAAGTAACTACTGTTTCTTGTCATTTGAGTTGTTAGAATCAGACCTAGAGGGCAAAATACTAAACTCTATGGGGGATGAAAAAAATATGTACGTGGAAAAAGTTTTTCTTACTATTAAGGAACTTAATTAAGGTACTTGTTAATGGCATAAAAATTGTTGCAGAGCTCACCATCAGTTTATAAGATGTTTTTATTTCAACGTGTACCAGCTTTGGTTATTAATACGGGAGATGCCCGTGGTAAATGGAATGGCCCTTTGTGAAGGTTGTATTTTTTCACTGGTTGCTTCAAAGAGGCAAATATTTTAATACGTTTTTACGCGTGTTCAGGAATCTTTGTTACCTGTGTTCACACCATAAGATTTATCATGATTACCGTGATACATGCCTATCAAGAGAACGAGAAGTAACTGCTTCCTTTGTACTGGGAGAGTTTCAAGCTAATATGCAGAAAGGGTAGAAGCTTACTATAAACATAGGGGTTACTGATAAAAAGAGATGTGACTAATGGACCTTTTAAATGACAACCTGTTGAACGAATACATCTGTTCATATATAACAATGAAATATAAGTACGACCTTGTCAGATGAGTAGCTAATAAAGGCGTTCTTCTCCAATATACTACAGCAGTTATTACTACAAAGAATTTCTGATTTGACACATTTTGATGAAGAAATAATTTGTTGGGTTTGTTCATTTTCTGTGTTATTTGTATAAAAAGAATTGAGAAGAATGTGAATAGTAGTAGGTCGGGGAGAGAGAGTGGCAGAAATATTGGCACTGTCTGGGACTTTATATTTTTCTAGTACATGGAATTTGACTCATTTCAAATGATGTTTATAGTATAAGTCACTGACATGCAAAAAGAGAAAGCAGCTAACATTGAGACGTTATACATCCCCATAGTACAGAAGGGCTAGGACCCCAGGGCTGTGTAGTAAAGAATTCATAAGAGTATAGTCTGGTTTGGAGACCCCATGGTGGTATCTCCTGCTCTATCACCAATAGGTACTTGAATTAAAAAAAAACAACTGTGTGAGAGAGCTTATGCTGGAGAGGTTTGCTGTTCACCTCCTCTGGGATTGGACTCCCTAAGAGTACAGTTAACTGCCCTGTTTGCAAGAGTCCAAGGAAAGGGACTCTGCTTGGGCTATACTATAGGAAAGGTGTGAGGTGCTTTCTATGTCATTTATATCCCAGGCTAATCCTGAGGTGGGTAGTATTGGGCTCTTTTTGTGGATGATAAAACAGCAAGGTCAAGATAAGTTAATTCACTTGTTCAAGGCCACAAAAGGATCAAATGATGCACTAGGATTTAAACCTCGGTCTGTCTGAGCCCTAGTCCATGTTCTTTCTAGATGACTGTAGCTGTGCCAAAGTTTCAGCTGTTTTGTCAGTCTTTAGATATCCTTGCAAAAACTAGTGTTTCCAATCAAGTTTATAATTCTGTACTTGGGATCTCTACTAACTGGGTCAAGTGATTGCATGGATAAATGAAATTCATAGGGCTCAAATACCATTGGCTTAACTCTCTAGAACTGTTTAATAAGATGCCATCTTCTTGTCAACTGCTGTATTTCCTACCTTTAGATTCACAGTGGTGACGTAGCCGCTCCACATACTTCCAGCAGAAATAAGGAAATGTGGTTCCATACTTACATTTAATTAACAAGGAAAAGCAAATAAGAGTATCTCACATTTCTGAAAACTTGTGTAAGAAAAATCATAAAAGTCTTTTTGTGCAGCATACTGATTCTATCAGGGGTTCTCAAGGTGAACTGCCCAGCTTCAAACTCAGGCACCGGGCTTCCCTGGTGGCGCAGTGGTTGAGAGTCCGCCTGCCAATGCAGGGGACACGGGTTCGTGCCCTGGTCCGGGAAGATCCCACATGCCACGGAGCGGCTGGGCCCGTGAGCCATGGCCTCTGAGCCTACGCGTTCGGAGCCTGTGCTCCGCAACGGGAGAGGCCACAACAGTGAGAGGCCTGCGTACCACACACACAAAAAAACAAACCTCAGGCACCATCCCTTACTAATTATGTCACCTTGGGGGAGTAACTCCGCTATGTCTCAGTTTTCTCCTCTGTGTAATGGGACGGTCAACTTCAAAGAGTTGAGAGGATTAAGAGAGTTGTATGTGTGATGCAGCTAGGGATTATCATACTAAGTGAAGTAAGTCAGAAAGAAAACGACAAGTACCATATGATATCACTTATATGTGGAATCTGAAATGCAGTACAAGTGAACCTATCTACAAAACAGAAAGAGACTCACAGGCATAGAGAACAGACTTGTGGTTGCCAAGGTGGTGCGGGAGAGGGAGAGGGATGGACTGGGAGTTTGGGGTTGGTAGATGCAAACTATTACATTTAGAATGGGTAAACAGCAAGATCCTAATGTATAGCACAGGGAACTATAGCCAATCCCCTGGGGGTAAATCATAATGGGAAAAGATATATATATATATAAAAAGAATGTATATATGTGTATAACTGAGTCACTTGCTGTACAGCAGAAATTATTAGCACAACGTTGTAAATGAAACTAATGAAAAAAATCGTACGTGTAAGTTGCTGAGAACAGTAGCTGACAAACAAGCATCATGAAAATGTAAGTTGTTGAGGATGATAATGGGTTTGGATTTGAAGTTTGTTTCTTTGTATTACATTTTATTTGCTTGTTTTTTTTTTTTTTTTGTTTTTTTTTTTTGTGGTATGCGGGCCTCCCCCTGCTGTGGCCTCTCCCGTTGCGGAGCACAGGCTCCGGACACGCAGGCTCAGCGGCCATGGCTCACGGGCCCAGCCGCTCCGCGGCATGCGGGATCCTCCCAGACCGGGGCACGAACCCGGTTCCCCTGCATCGGCAGGCGGACGCGCAACCACTGCGCCACCAGGGAAGCCCTATTTGCTTGTTTTTTAAGTAGGGGCATAATGTCACAGAAAGTATTTGGCAGTTTTATTTCCTGAATTTTTGGGCAAAATAGTCGAAATAAGCTTGGCATAATTTATTTACTTCTGAAGTTGTGATTTAAGGCTTAACTTGAAGAATTAGGTTGGGTTTTATTTCATTTTGTTTTAAAAATTTAATTTATTTATTTTTCGGTGCATTGGGTCTTTGTTGCTGTGCGTGGGCTTTCTCTAGTTGTGGAGAGCGGGGGTAACTCTTCGTTGTGGTACGTGGGCTTCTCATCGTAGTGGCTTGTCTTGTTGCGGAGCACGCGGACTTAAGCAGTTGTGGCATGCTGGCTCAGTAGTTGTGGTTCACGGGCTTAGGTGCTCTGCGGCATGTGGGATCTTCCCGGACCAGGGCTCGAACCCGTGTCCCCAGCATTGGCAGGCAGATTCTTAACCACTGCGCCACCAGGAAAGCCCTAGGTTGGATTTTAACACTAAGTGGAAACAATACCAAGTTCCATGGTTGGTGTAGGTAGTGGTGGGTCTTTTGTGTGTCTTTGTTGCCATTCTTCTGTCACTTGGGCTTGGACTTTTTAAATCGGCTTGCAGCATTTGAAACATTTTCTAACTCTTTTTAAATAAAAAGTGATTTTATTGTTCAAGGCTGGGTCTGGTAGTAGCTAGGATCTGCTTTTTAAAATTGGAGTGATTACTTTTTAAGTAGGTTATTGTTTTCTCCAGCCTCAACCTTTCATCTGTGTTCTTGTTCTACATTTTCAGCTGCTGTCAAGACAGTTCTGCTTGGAGGTTGTGTTCCTCTGAAATATCTTTGAATCTTGTCTTATTTTTCCTTCCCATTTTTTATCGTTCTTAATTCAGCAGTAATGTTAACGACTGCTAGAGTTCTATGTGTCACGATTACGAAGGTGCTTTGACAGGTACTTGTGACAATCTAAGCGACTGGTATCCTGATTACTAACAGCATGGAGACCAAGGCTCAGGTAGTAAGGGGTGCAGAGAGGGGTTTAGGTCCAGTGTGTCTGACTTCTAGGCCAGTGTTCTTATTTATTTAAGTTTTTATTTATTTGACTGCATTGGGTCTTAGTTGCGGCATGCGGGCTCTTCTTTTGTGGCGCACAGGCTTCTCTCTAGTTGTGGCACACGCAGGCTCTGGAGCACGCATGAGGGCTTAGTTGCCCCTCGGCATGTGGGATCTTAGTTCCCCGACCAGGGATCGAACCCACGTCCCCTGCATTGGAAGGCGGATTGTTAACCACTGGACCACCAGGGAAGTCCCTAGGCCAGTGTTCTTAACTAGCAGTCTGTTTTCTCAGTGAGTGAAGGAGAGAATGAATGAATGGTTTTAGGTTTCTGGGTTATTGCATTACTTTTCAAGTAGGTTGCTCGATATCTTCTTCTCCATTCTATCTTCTCTAATCACCAACAGTGTAATTTATTTAAATATTGGTTTCATGACATCAGTTCGCCTGCTGAAGAACCCATAATGGCTTCCCTTTGCCAACTGGATGTAGTTCATGTGCTTCAAGTCTGGCTTTTAAGGCTCCATTCTAACCTATTCAGCTGTATTTCCCACTCTTCTCCAACTGGGATTCTTGCCTGCCTATCAAATACTGCAGTTTTGTCATATTCATTACTCCTCTGCCTTTGTGCATGCTGTTCTTTCCCTTTATCCTTTTATTTATTTAAAAAAAATTTTTTTGTGTGTGTGTGGTACGCGGGCCTCTCACTGCTGTGGCCTCTCCCGTTGCGGAGCACAGGCTCTGGACGCGCAGGCTCAGCGGCCATGGCTCACGGGCCCAGCCGCTCCGCGGCATGTGGGATCCTCCCGGACCGGGGCACGAACCCGTGTCCCCTGCAATGGCAGGTAGACTCTCAACCACTGCGCCACCAGGGAAGCCCCCCTTTATCCTTTTAATAGCCTAGTTTCAGTCCCAGTTTCATGAAGTTTTTTCTGGCTGTCCTGACTCAGGATATTTCTTTGAGATTTCATCACATTTAATGAGTGTCACAAACTCCATAATTATTTATTGTTTTTTGAGTATGTGTCACATCGCCTCAACCAAATGTTACATTTCTTGAAGGAAAGGGCCACTTTCCTTATAGTACGTAGCAAAACTCTTGACTTTTGTATTATACTATCTTTGTAATAAAATGGATTGCTTCTACAAGGGCCCATGTTAAAATAAGAACAGTGACAGTCCTGTTTCACTCTTGTTGATGTCGCAGAAGCTTCTTTTTGAGTTAGACCTTCAAAGTTTAGTTGTACTATAGTCACATTTAACCATTAATTTGAATTTTCATGTTGGCAGTGTTGACAAGGAAGGGGAAAAAAATATCTAGTCAACATTTAGAGTGAAATGGAAATGGATAGTTTTATCCTCTTAATCCTGGAATAGTAGCCACAGTCCTGGTGAAAAACCTAGTCTATTTGCGAATCATGTCTCATTAAGTTGGCTTTATCTGGTTATATTTGTGTTAGTTGTTATGAAACTTAAGATTTTGGATTTTATTTTTTTTAATCCTCAGGCCTTTTTTGCTTATTATCTTCTTAGTAGTATGTCTAAATAAGATAATGTTTTTAGCTCTCAGTATGTGTGACAGCATTCTGACCACATTGGAGTCCCATTTGAGCCATTACTATGAATGTATTAACATGTATCATATAGTGTCAGTGGGTTTAGTCTACCAGAAGAATGTCGTTGTAACCATCTGTCTTCAATAGTTTGTTTTTTTTTGGGGGGGGGGGCACGTGGCACGTGGCACGGGAGATCTTAGTTCCCTGAGCAGGGATTGAACCTGTGTCACCTGCAGTGGAAGTGGGGAGTCTTAACCACTGGACCACCAGGGAAGTCCCTCTTTAATAGTTTTCTGTGGTAAAGATGTGCCAAACAACCTGGGTAATTTATTCTAAAGGCAGCTATTTTGGTATTATGTCCTTTTGAAATTTTTAATATTTAGAGTTTTAAAGTATGAGGGTTTCAGTGTCAAACAAAATGAGTTGGATGTTACCCTGCTTTTTGAGAACTTAGATTCATAACTCAGAAATAATACAATCAAACTATAAGGGTCATGCTGAAAGATCAAAAATTAAATTTCAGTAAGCATAAAGAGTGTCCAGATTAAGATATTTATGTGGAATGAACAGTTTGAGGAATGAATGAGGAAGATTAAGTATTGAATGTTTAAACTGGAAAGTTTGCCACCTGTTTTCCTTTTATCTATTGAAAGTTTCTTTCAGGAGGTAGAATTTGAAATACAGAAGAAAACATGGGGGCCAAGGGTCAGGAATGGTCATTCAGTGTCTTTTTTTTTTTTTGCCATACGCCGGCCTCTCACTGCCGTGGCCTCTCCCGCTGCGGAGCACAGGCTCCGGACGCGCAGGCCCATTGGCCACGGCCCATGGGCCCAGCCGCCCCGCGGCATGCGGGATCCTCGCGGACCGGGGCACGAACCCGCGTCCCCTGCATCGGCAGGCGGACTCCCAACCACTGCGCCACCAGGGAAGCCCTCAGTGTCTTTTTTATATTCATCTTTATGTGAAATTGTACTCTGGACTCTCAAACATTTTTTTTAAACAAAGGAGATGTTTTAAATTTTTAACTACTTAAACAGAGTGAAGAATTTTTACTTTTTAAGAACTAGATATCAACCTACATCTTGGTATCTTTATTTTGTCTGAGATCAAAGTTGGTACCAGTGCTTTCCTCTCTTCTCTCCCTCCCTCCCTTTCACATTGTGTCTTTTTTAGCACACTGAATGATAGGCATCATAATTAGGTGATCAGCGACTTGATTGGTTTTTTTTTTTTGAATTTTTTTTTTATACAGCACGTACTTATTAGTTACCCATTTTATACACATCAGTGTGTACATGTCAATCCCAATCTCCCAATTCATCACACCCCCACCTCCACCCCCCGCCACTTTCCCCTCTTGGTGTCCATACATTTGTTCTCTGCATCTGTGTCTCAATTTCTGCCCTGCAAACCAGTTCATCTGTACCATTTTTCTAGGTTCCACATATGTGTTAATATACGATATTTGTTTTTCTCTTCCTGACTTACTTCACTCTGTGACCGTCTCTAGATCCATTCATGTCTCTACAGATGACCCAGTTTTGTTCCTTTTTATGGCTGAGTAATAATCCTTTGTACATATGTACCACATCTTTATCCTTTCGTCTGTTGATGGGTATTTAGGTTGCTTTCATGTCCTGGCTATTTTACAATAGCCAGCCAATAGTGCTGCAATGAACATTGGGGTACATGTGTCTTTTTGAATTGTGGTTTTCTCTGGGTATATGCTCAGTAGTGGGATTGCTGGGTCATATGGTAATTCTATTTTTAGTTTTTTAAGGAACCTCCATACTGTTCTCCATGATGGCTATATCAATTTACATTCCCACAGCAGTGCAAGAGGGTTCCCTTTTCTCCACACCCTCTCCAGCATTTGTTGTTTGTAGATTTTCTGATGATGCCCATTCTAACTGATGTGAGCTGATACCTCATTGTAGTTTTGATTTGTATTTCTCTAATAATTAGTGATGTTGAGCAGCTTTTCATGGGCCTCTTGGCCATCTGTATGTCTTCTTTGGAGAAATGTCTATTTAGGTCTTCTGCCCATTTTTGCATTGGGTTGTTTGGTTTTTTAATATTGAGCTGTATGAGCTGTTTATATATTTTGGAGATTAATACTTTGTCCGTTGATTTGTTTGCAAATATTTTCTCCCATTCTGAGGGTTGTCTTTTTGTCTTGCTTGTAGTTTCCTTTGTTGTGCAAAAACTTTTAAGTTACATTAGGTCCCATGTGTTTATTTTTGTTTTTATTTCCATTACTCTAGGAGGTGGATCAAAAAAGATCTTGCTGTGCTTTACATCCAACCGTGTTCTTCCTATGTTTTCCTCTAAGAGTTTTATAGTGTCTGGTCTTACATTTAGGTCTGTAATCCATTTTGAGTTTATTTTTGTGTCTGGTGTTAGGGAGTGTTCTAATTGCATCCTTTTTCATGTAGCTGTCCACTTCTCCCAGCACCACTTATTGAAGAGACTGTCTTTTCTCCATTGTATATCCTTTCCTCCTTTGTCATAGATTAGTTGACCATAGGTGAGTGGGCAACGACTTGATTGTTAAGTGGATTTTGTGTTTTTGTTCTTACTGTTTATCTAGTTGAATGGTGGCTAGCATTTTAACGTGAATTCAGTATTAAGCAAATGAATTTTTGCCATGTTTTGCAAAGCCATAGTTACATGGGTAAGTCATTTAGCTTCTAGAAATGTGTGAACGAATCGGATGAAATGCTACCTAAAGTTTGCTCTTTCATTCTACCAGTACTTATACAGTCAGTTCCTGTATTAAAATGCTGATATTTTTGTCATTTAATTTTGTGATTTTTTTTTTTTTTTGGAGAGAGTTCTAAATTTTCTTAGCCTATTTAAGGCCTGAAAATCTACACCTTATAGAATAATAGTCAGGAACTACTTAACATTAGCATAAGCAAGCACCTCGTCAGAAAAGCTTAGTTATAGCATATTTTGGTGGTTACCTTCAACTGTTAATAGAACACAGCTTATGGGTTAGGAAGAAGTGTTTTATGCTTTCCCCTTAATTTAAAAGGGCTAATTGGGCAGACTGCATACTAATTTTGTTCTATTTCTATTTGGTGGCTAACAGATGTCATTAACTGACAGTGTAAGGCAATTGGGTCATCTGCTTTGGGTTTCTGAAGTAAGGTAATGGGAACAGATAATGAATTTCCTTAATATTTTTTTCTTTTTCCGTATAATTGTTCTTTTATGGGATAAAATTTATCATACGTGTGTGAATTTTTAGATGCCATTTGTAGTTATAGTGATTCTTTGAGCATCTTATTTTAAAATGTAATACCCTATGTACTTAAAATTTTTTCACCCACTAAAGTGATGGATTTTCCGTAAATCACCTTTCTGTGTTTTCCTTAGTAAGCAATATACATTTGTGAGATCCTAGACTGGGGTTAGGAGTGAAGTCTGTTTCTGTATCAGGGAAATAGTTTTCTATTCTTGTGCAAAAACTCACAGACCCTCAAGGGGATTACTTCTTAGCTCTTGGACTTCCATGTGTCCTGCCAGCAGAGGTCACCAGTTTTAACATCTGGTGAAAGATGTTTTGTGTGAATTGTTTCTTTACAGGTTTTGTTTAGATTTGATGTTTATGATTTTCTTGTTGGTATTTATAGGATCTTCTCAAAGATACATTTAAATGAAAAAAAATGGAGGCAGAAGATCTTATATAGTCTTCTGCCATTTTGGCGCAAAAAGAGGGGGAGGAATGGAAAGGAGGATACACGGGATGGAGTGTGTGTGTATATTTGTGTATGTATGTTTATATGCTCAAGGTGACTCCAGGAAGATACACAGGAGACCAGTAGCAGGGGTTTGGGGGATGGGGTTGAGGTGAGGAGATCCTGTGGCCAGATGTGGGAAAAATTTATTTTCACGTATAATCTTTTGAACTGTTGGAATCTTACTATGTTAGTATTACCATTTCAAAAAAAAGTAATGATTGTGAAAGAGCAATCATTAAGAATTCTTAATCTTTCTAGTTCTTTCGCTTTGGACTGTCAGAAGAAGAGAGAAAACTATGTAAATTTCTCCCATGCGTTCCAGCCAGTTCTTAAAGAGCTGGCACTGTGTATATTTTTGCAAACACTTATTTTTATTTCTCAGATTTGTTGGCAGAATTAGAGTCACTGAATATGATTAAAACGTGTTGTTTCTGTGTCATGAGTGGGTCATCAGACCAGTAGAATTATTTAGTGATAGTGAACTGATGATTTTCGAGTTCTATCCAAGGTTGATAATTAGAAATTAACTCAATGCAAACTTTAGAAAGCGATGTTGGTTGTGAGAAGTAAATAGGTGTTGCCTGATTTCAAAAGTGTTGTTTTGCCAGGGGTTTGGAAATTGGGTGAAAATGGGGGTTCTCATAGTTTAGTAGTTAATTTCAATAATTATGGTAGTCTTTGGTATAATGGGATTCGTGGAACTGTAGATTCTGATATTGCATGCATCCTAACATGACTTGTGAATTTGGATGTATGTGTTATTGACTTCAAGGAGACAGATATATTAGATTTTGATTCCATTTTGGGTTGCAATTGGTGTCACTTGTAATTGTGTCACTTGTAACGTAAGTTTTCAACTTAAGTTAGAACAATCTCCGGGAGAGAGAGCGCCTGTTTCTGTGCATCTTATTCTGCTGCACAGACCTGACGCTAGCCTTTCCGGAGGGCAGTGCTTCTCTCTTCAGTGATTAGAGGGCCAAGTAGGGTCTGTGTCTGACCTTTGGCAGTAAAGTCTTCCTGTAGGGTGTTACTGTGGCAAAGAGCTCAGCCTCTGGAGCCAGGCATACCTAATTTGTATCATGTCACCCCAGCTTATCAGTTGTATGGCTTTGGGAAATTGTGTAACCACTCCAGTTGGTTTCCACTCTGACAAATGGGAATTTTTCTCTGTAGAGCAGTTGTGAGGATTGAAATGTGAATGTAAGGCAGTTGTCATAGGGCCAGCACATAGGAAGTACTCAGTAAATGCTAGTACTTGGTGCTTTTGTTAGCTGCAGCAGCAACAGCTGAGGAGAGAGACAGAAAAGTGACACTGCTTCTGCAAACTGTCATGGCTTTCTGTGGCAACTGCAGAGAATGGGATGGTTAACATTCCCAATTCAGAGGGCTACAAATGCATTTGACGACTGAGCTTTTGTTACTCACTCTAAAATGAGGATGTGTACTGTGGAGCTTTGCTGTGTCTCTGATACATACGTTGTTTTACAGTGATGTTTTGTGTTGAATTTGGTCACATCTTGATAAGATGTTTCAAGAAAAAAAAAGTTATTACCTTTTAAAAAAAAGAAACGTCTTTTTGCTTTTTGGAATGGAATCACTCTTCCTTTTCCGCAGTTTCTGGGAGATCCAGCACTGTTCTGGCTCTCAGTGGACACTGCTTGGATGATCATTTCAAATACACATTCTGAAAATTTTGAGTTAGACTTTCACTAAGAAATACGTATGACATAACATAGGGTATGTATATGTAAAAATACTGAAGTAAGTTTTCAGGAAATTTTGCTTGTTTTAATATGTGGTACACATTTTCTATACTCTTTCATTTATAAACATGCTTCTTTAAACTTGTAAACTGATTCTGTTATTTTACAGGTAAGAATGATTTCATTATTCACTGGATTTAGAAAAGACTGGTTCAGAGGAGTGTGGTCTTTATGGATTTAGAATTAGTACTCAAAATTAAAAACAAAGTATTATTCTGAACGATAGGGCATAGGTAAGTTACATTTATTGGTGCTAATGTTTTTAGGTAGTTTTCTGAGGCTCTGTTAGGATTCTGAAGTTCTAATGCCCCAAATTTTGTAAAGTATACGTACAAAGGATAAGGAATTTTGCTTGCTAATAAATTTGAATATAAATGACTTTTTTGGAGGGGTAATCTGCAAACAGCTCTGGATTAAGAACCTTGGATGTCTCTCATAAGAGCGGTAATTATTAACAAAGGAATAGCCATCATACTAAGTTTCTTATATCTCATTAGGAAAGAAATTTGTATAATTGTTTTGTACTATTTAAAAACTAACATACATACCTTAACATATTGGCTGCCTGAAGTTACACGATTTGATTGAATATTAAGCATCTTTCTATGACATCTTTTTTTTTTTTTTTTTTTTTTTTGTGTGTGTGTGTGGTATGCGGGCCTCCCTCTGCTGCGGCCTCTCCCGTTGCGGAGCACAGGCTCCGGACGCGCAGGCTCAGCGGCCATGGCTCACGGGCCCAGCCGCTCCGTGGCACGTGGGATCCTCCCAGACCGGGGCGCGAACCCGGTTCCCCTGCATCGGCAGGCGGACGCGCAACCACTGCGCCACCAGGGAAGCCCTCTATGACATCTTTAAATTAACATCCTGGCCTATGTCCACTGGTCATCTGTTTCAAGCACAGACCTCTACTTGATTGTTATTTGTTGACTCTGTCTCAATAGGCAGGGCCTTCCTTGAGGACAGTTGCATTTCACCCATCTTTATCCTCAGCATCTGGTCCAATTCCTGGCACGCTGTAGACTTTGCATTCATATTGAGTTGAATCCTTGAGGCTGTCTGAATGAGGTACAGGTTTCCTAGTACAGACCCTTACTTCTTTGAGGGTGATTCAGATATACAAAAGTAGAAAAGGGATCCCTCCATTTTCACAAATTCATTGACCCTTGGATTCATCTTCTTACTGTAAGACTTGTGAGGGTCTGCTTGATAACCTAGCATCCTGTTTTTGGTGTCTGTAGAGACAATGAATATGTTCAAAACCTGGGTTAAAAGAAACAAAGACCTCGTCCTGACGTTAGCAGTTAAGCTTGATTTTGGGGTGTTGTGTGGACTTGTCCGTGTGTTCCTGATACTCATGCACTTCTTTTAGTTTATTCCCCCTTAGTCTTTTTTTTTTTCCTAATTACCTGATACTGATAATGCCTTTCTTGGTTGGCTCCTGGTTCTTGATCTTAGCATGTGTGTTCAGTCTGTGCATCTACTGGTGCTTTCCCCTTTGACCGTGGCCTTCCCTTAGGGCTTAGAGGAGATTTACACTCCATGCCCTTTGTCTCTTTAAACTAGCCATTGCTGTACACTTGTAAAGCAGTTAAGGCCCAGATTGGGTCTTAATTCTGACCTCCTCTTCTTCTGACCTGTAGCTACCCACATTGTAGCATGGGGATATCCTATACTTTCTGAGTTTCTGCTATTGAGTGTAGGCTGGCAGTGGCGTTACATTTTCATTTAATGATATTAAGTCATGATGAGACAGAGGTGGAAGATAGAGGAGGGTCAGAGCTGAGGCAACATCCTCTACTTCTAGCTACTGTTGAAAATATCCAGGATAATCTGAGATATTGGGTGTTTGGAGTGGAGGTTGGAGATAAGTGGTCTTAGTAGCTGTGATTCTGTTATCATTTGGAGCCTTCCAAAGTGACCCCCCCTTCCTCCCCCACCCCCAGCTTTATTGAGATATAAAAGATGATCCTTTTGTCAGAGGGAGATAGTTGAGTTGTTTTCTGGAAACCAGGGAAGATAAGATTTTCAGTTTTAAACTTTGAACTACAGTGGTGTTTCAAGAAATATTTGTAGTCAATACATAAAAGTTTAAAATTCAGCAGATTTAAAAAATTACTAAGGATAGTACATTTAAAAGATTAACATTTTCACTTTCCTCTGAACATTGTTGAAACTGGCAAGGTACTATTAAATGGAATGAACAGAAAATTTATCTTAGAATAAGCTTTTGTGTTTTTTTACCCTTTGCCTACTTGTCTGCCTGAGAGTACTTTTGTTTAAGTAGATAACTAATCTTTCATATCCCTATGCTCTTTGCTTGTTGTATTGGGTATGTTTTCTAATTTCTTGCTTCTCTACTTGGTTTGTTCCTTTTTTTGGAACAAAAAAGGTAGGATCATATACTCTTGTGAATAGCTGGCTGCCTTATTTTATCTAGTCTCATTTGCCTTTCTTGCATTTTCTTCATGCATGTTTTGCTAGTAGATAACATTGGTTGGTTGGTTCATTTGGTCTGACAAATAAATGTAGAAGTGACTTCCTATAAGTGAGAACTGGTAGTAACAAGAGAAGTGGCTTTTTTGGTTTTTTTTTTTTTTTGAGATTGTGCATAATAGCATACTAACGATCTTTTGATAAATATTGTGATAAATTCACATGGTATAATTTACAGGAATGCATATATGGTATTATAGAATGCACGGCAGAAACATTTGTACATACTATTTTGTAGGCATATGTAATGAGTGTTAGTTTCCTTCCCTTTTCTCTGTGGGTTTTCCATCACACTCAGTATAAAATACAAATGTTTTTCCTTAGCCTGTGAGGGTCCCACCACCACTCTGCCCTTTGGCCACCTCACAAATCATATCCTATTTCATGGCACCCTTCCCCTTGTTCACTGTGCCCAGCCAGACAAGCTCCACACCTACAGAACAAGCTTGTTCCTGTCTCAACGCCTTAATTGCTTTGCTCTTTGCCTCAGGCTTTGCCCTGAGATTGTCATATGGCTATTTCTTTTATGTCATTCAGATTTCAGTTCCAATGCCACCACCTCAGAGAGGTCACATAGAGGGGTCACAGTGAAGTAGCTGCCCAGTCTCTAGCCATTTTCTTTCTGTCACATAGTACTTATCTCTCTCTCTCTGATAGCCTTAATTGTTGATTTATTTTTTTTTAAAGTCACCTCTGTAATTTAAACCCCCTGAGAACAGGGATGGGCTCTGTCTTGTC
The DNA here is from genome assembly GCF_002837175.3 of Physeter macrocephalus. Lineage (NCBI taxonomy): Eukaryota > Metazoa > Chordata > Mammalia > Artiodactyla > Physeteridae > Physeter > Physeter macrocephalus. The sequence continues at coordinate 70,511,136 of NC_041214.2, read as the reverse complement.
ACTTGGGACCTAAAACAGGACCTGGTAGGTGTTCAGTAAATATTTGAGTGAATTGTTTTCTCAGGAATGTTTTCATGACCAGCTGATAGGCTTAAATTAGTTTGTCCTTAGTAGAATACTGGAAATAATTCATTAAAAGGTCAGCATTTAGAGGAGTGTTGGAAGAGGCTTTACTATCGATACCTTGGTATCTATGTTTGGAAGCCCAGGGACATATGTGAGTGCTGTCCATTTTTCTTGGAGGAACATACTTATAGATGGTGTTTGAATCAGGAAACAAAAAATATAGATGGATAATTGATGAACCAATTTGAGTATGTGCATGTGTTAATAATAAATGTTAGATTTTAGTAGGTTAGTACTTCACCTTAACATACATATTTCATTCAAGAAAAATGATGAGGGCTAGATAACCCCGTTTAAGTTTTGTGCAGGTTCAGGAGATTTTGTAATTTACCTTTAGTTACATTTACCTGTGATTTTCTGTCTTGAGTAATCATGGTCAGCTTCCCAAGGTTGGTAGATGACTGAGAGTTCTTCTAGTTGTACGATAGATACCTAGTTCAGACTGGCTTAAGCCAAAAAGGGAGATTTATTGGTATATGGAATCCAAAATGGATTGAATAACTCAATTATAAGGAAGAACATTGAGCCAGCCAGACTTTAGGGGACAGCTAGAACCAGACCCATTTGAAAGCTACCAGAAATCTTTGCTAACAACCTTGCTTTTTTTGTTTGTTTGTAGATTCGTTTCATTTTCTCATAGTAGATTTGCTTTCTTTACCAGGAGGAAAATATAACTTGCCATTGCCAGTTTTTATCCTGTTTTCTCCTGCTGTAGAGTAAGGATTACCTCTTTCTCTTTTTCATTTGGAAAATTCTTGAAGCACTGGCAAGTTTGATTTGGGAAGGTGCCCACCATGGCCATAGGCTGTAAAAACTATGGCTGTCCCACGTACTTGGTGAGAGTGGGGGGAATGAGAATTGAGTGTAGACGGGAGCTCTGGGCAGACAGACTCTTCCCTTCCTGCCTCCCCTGCCTGTTTCACCCCCACAATATGTGTGTCCATTTATAGTTGGGGAGGTTGTGCCTTTAATCCACCATGGATTGTCAGATGAAATTTTCCTTTAACCAGAACTGGCACTTTTTTGGGTTTTTTTGCTCTGTGGTTCCCAGCCTTTTCAAATACAGATCCATTTTTTTTTTAACGAAAAATTGAGGTGTCCCTCATGTGGTAGCAACTGTAATTTTATGAACTCTGGCTAATATCGGTATTCAAATGGATTTGTTTTCTCAAAATGAGTTACATAGTAAACAACTTGATACTGTTTATGTTGGCTTTGTTTTTAACATTACTTCTGTTAATTTAACAGCTAATAGAAGCCAATATTTGAGGGCAGCTGTTAGAAAATTGTCAACAGGTTAATTATACATATTTAGGGGATATTTTAATCTCTGAGGAAGATAACCACCTTCATCCTAATCAGGTAGTTAAATAATTTTAGTGTGTAACAACATTAACAAGTTACATGTTCCCAACAATTATTTTGAGCAATATTTCAGCAGTTCACTAAAATAAGAAAATGGTTAGCCATGTAGGAAAAGCCTTTTGTGAGCCAAAAGATAGTAATCTTTCTGGACTTCAGTTGCTTCATCTTTAAAACATTGAACCAGGTCTCTGAGGTCTCTTCTGGAGTTAATGCTCTTTGACCCTGTGATTGCACATATAATTTAAAAATTAGGTCTGTGTTCAGCCAAATTAAATGGAAAATGTACAATACTGATCTCTTGAGGTTAATCATTACCTGAACTATTTTTTCCTAAAGAAAATACTTGCATTTCTCTGACACCTTTGAAAAAGTTAGCTATAAAGAAAATACTTTTTAGATGTCTGAAGAAGAAACTTCTGTTCTTTAATCAGGTAGTCTTTGAGCTCAGGTGCATTTGTTACATCTGATTTCATTGTAAATTAAAAGAAACAGCACCAAACAGTCTGAGAATGATTTTTCTTTAATGCCCTTAATTGTGTGATTGCTGACTGTCAAAGCCAATAATTTTTCAGCAGTTCAGGTTTTACTTTGCTCTGTGTACTACACGTTTTAGAAGTTGTACCAAAAGTATATGTCTTAAGTACTATGAGAAAATGCTGTTCACATTCATAATTTTTTAAATACTAAAATAAGTTTCAAGTGTTGCCCACATTAACTACTAACTGAGAATCTATGTATACTAAAATAATTTACAGTGGAAATAGATATGTGAGTGGTATAACAAAAGGAGAGGATATATGTTAGGGCATAAGGATGCCAAACATGTTGATCTTTTCTGGCAAACAGTTTGGTTTATGTGTAGCACATGATTTGAAAGCTGGAGAGTGATGAGAATGCACAGGATAGGTAAGTAGGGATCATATCATGAAATGACTTCTTTGCTGTGATAAGGATTTTGGACATTCTTCTGTGACAGGAAACTAGTGAAGGACTTTAAGCAGAACTGCAGGATTATGTTTTATCCCTGGATATAGTGCATGAAGGATAACATGATGGTTTCAGTGGGAAAGGGGCCTAGCTCTGGGCTGAAGGGAGAAAGTTGAGCTGGTAGTGTTATTGGTGAGAGTGACACCACATATTTCTGAGAGTCTTGCAAACTCGTCCACATTTCTGAGTTCTGGAAAAAAAAAAGGCAATTGGAAATTCAGGAGAGAATGGAGCATCCAGGTTTTCTTCTCTCTGGCTTGTTACTGCTCTTCTTTTTGTGGGGAACAGGGGTATGAAGACTAGGGGCTTGTGGGGATGGGGGATTAATTTGATATCCAAACGGTTAATGGACAAAATAGGGACAATGCAAGGAGGGGGAAATTGCCCTTGTCATCATGGTATTTTTTTTTTTTTTTTTTTTTTTGTGGTACACAGGCCTCTCACTGTTGTGGCCTCTCCCATTGTGGAGCACAGGCTCCGGACGCACAGGCTCAGCGGCCATGGCTCACGGGCCCAGCTGCTCCGCGGCATGTGGGATCTTCCCAGACCGGGGCACGAACCCGTGTCCCCTGCATTGGCAGGCGGACTCTCAACCACTGTGCCACCAGGGAAGCCCCATCATGATATCTTAACTGAGGGATAACTAAATTAGGTACTTACACAAAAAAATAGATTGGTATAGTACTACTAGTTCATGAAGAGTCTAGTGGGTGTAATTTTTATTGAATTCTAGGTTAGTGACATTTTCATATATTTTCAAAGCTTTTAAAAAGAGTTTATATTAGTATAAAAGTCATTAGACTCTCAGTTTGATAACTAGGAAGTTAATCTGAATTAAGTACTGTTTAACATTACGTAAATGCTTTTTAAAAAACTTATTATTTTGAAATAGTTTTAGATGCACAGAAGAGTACGGGGCTGAGGTTATGGATACTTAGGGAAGAATACCACAGAGGTGATGTACCTGTCTTATATCAGGGGTGCATGTCAGTGTTTACATACAATAATACTATCAATTGTTATTGGTGATGTTAACCTTGATCACTTGGTCAAGACCGTTAACCTTTTATCTAGAATTGTTTAGACTGGCACTGTGTACCACACATGATTTAAAGTTTTTAGTAACCACGTTGAAAAAAGTGATAAGAAACAAGTGAAATTAATTTTTAACTAGTATGTTTTATTAAACCTAATATAACTACATTATTATCATTTCAGCGGGTTTATTCATTATGAAATTACTGTTTTTCTGCTTTCCATACTCCATTCATTAGAAGTAAGTCACTAAGTTCAGTCCTCATTTGAAGTGTGAAGGACATTAAGTTCCACCTGCTAGAGGGGAAGGTATCAAAGAATTTGTGGACATGTGTTGAAGTTACCACAGTTATTAAGAAATATTTTGGGGAGGTACTCTGAGGATGTGTAGCGTTTTTTTCCTTAAAGTTTTGCCCAATAATTTTAGCATTCATCAGCGGGACATTGTTTGCAGCAGCAATTACTGTGGTGTTCTAATGGTGACTTTCTAATTCCCTCATACCTTCTACATGTATTAATTGGATTTTTCTGTACAAATGTGTTCCTTTTCCCTCATTTATTTTTTTCAGTCGAGTATGTGCATGTGGATCTGTAGATATTTATTTCGTTATTTGGGTTATAAATGAATATCATTTCTCCTTATTTTGTTGCTCAGCTTGTTCCAGCTTTGGCCACTGGGAACTCATCCAGGCTGCCTCCTGCACCCTTTCAACATGACCCATCCTTTGTTTTTTTAATCACTTGCTTCCTGACATACAAGATGCTCCAGGTTCATCTTGTATTTTCCCTTTCCTAGCCCTGGAATCAGCCATTTCTCCAAGAAACCCTGGCTACCTTTTACTGGAATCACAACAAAATTTTATTCTAATTCTGGAAGTAATGTCTTTATACGGATTTTACAGAGTGTCAGTATTGGCTTGTGATTCTACAACAGATTTTTCTTATGGTTTCTGAACTACGTTATTCACTCAGCAAACTTTTAAAAAGTGTTTATGTGCCAGCATTCTTACTGGGGATCCAGGGTCAAATAAGACATGGACATTGATCCCAAGGAGTCTAGATATGAGAAAGCAGATCTTTTTTTTTTCTTCTAACATATTTTATTGAGTGCCTCTTAAGTGCCAGGTACTGTGCTACAAGTGAACAGGAAATACTAAGAACTGGAGCAGGATAGTGTAGGTTGCTTTTAGAAACACATGGGAGGGATTCTTAACCCACTGTTGGGCCAGGTGGAATGTGGAACAAGTCTTGAAAAATGACTAGATGTTAGCCAAACGTGGAATTGAATGGAGAAGTAGGGGAAGGGAAGCTATTCCAAGAGGAGGAAGAGCAGTGCCACGACCACTGGGGATGATGATACGTGAGGTAGGTCTAGAGATCCCTGTGTGGGATGGTGGTGTTGGAGAAGATGGGAGCAAGTGGTGGCAGGATCGTGATCATGAAGGTCTTGTGGGTAAGCCAAGCTTTGGAAAGTTGAGGGACCTTTTCAAGGAGTTTGAGTTGGAGGGTAATGTGATCAGATCATCCTGCTGGCACCTTGGAGGGTATGCTGGCTTTCTTGAGGGTCTTGCCATGATAGAGGTGTGAGGTGAAAGTCTTAACTAAGAACTGTGTTGGTAGTTCTCAGACTTCAGTGTGGATCACCTGGAGAACTTGTTAAAACATGTGTTTTTTTTTTTTTTTTTTTTTTTTTTTTTGCGGTATGCGGGCCTCTCACTGTTGTGGCCTCTCCCGTTGCGGAGCACAGGCTCCGGACGCGCAGGCTCAGCGGCCATGGTTCACGGGCCCAGCCGCTCCGCGGCATGTGGGGTCTTCCCGGACCGGGGCACGAACCCGTGTCCCCTGCATCAGCAGGCGGACTCTCAACCACTGCGCCACCAGGGAAGCCCTAAAACATGTTTTAACATCTCTCAGCCCCACCCGCAGTTTCTGATTCAGTAGGTCTGGGATGGGGCTGAGAATTCGCATTTCCTTGGTCAAAGAAGTAGTGATTATTTTCTGTTCAATTGTAATAACTTCAGTTCAGACTCTTGATACTTTTTAAGGATTAAAAATAAAACAAAACTTTAAACCAGACTTATTTAGGGGGAATCTGTGACCATTATGTATTTTATGTGTTTATACAAGTATATCTGTGTATAGGAAGTGAAGTTGATAACTGCTTTGAAAGTGATTTGACTAGGTAATTAATTCACATTGTTCAAAATTCAAAAGTGTTCTTTCTCCTGTGCTTCCCCAGTCCTCCAAGCCACCAGTTACTTTCCTGGAACCGAGCAGTATTATCAGTTTCCTCTGTATCCTTCCAGAGAAATATATATAAAAGCCAATAAGTGCATAATTTACACTCTCTTCAGTATTGTTTTAAACACAAATGATAGGATACTAGTCACTTTGCTGTAGTTTACTTTTTTCACTAATGTATTTTAGATCTCTCATCAACACCTGAAGAGGTCCCCTCCTCTTTTTTAATGGTGGTAAGGTGTTTTATTGTATGAATATACCTTAATTTATTTAACTTGTTCCCACAGTTGATGGATATTTAGGTTGCTTCAGTCTGCTGCTATTACAAACAATGTTGCAGTAAATAACCTTGCTGTATCTGTCTTATGTATGTGAGGATATCTGTGTGATGAATTACTTGAAGTGGAACTGCTGGATCAAAGGATATGCGTGTTTGCAAGTGCTGTAGCTACTGCCAGACTTATTCCAGAGGCTGCCCCAGTTCACACCAGTGCTCCCAATGTGAGTCTCTTTGCCCACACTCTTGTCAACATAGTGTTAACCAAATAAAACAGTTTTGCTTTTTGCTAATATGATAGTAAAGATGGCATTTAATGTCCTTCTAATTTGTTTTTTATTTTGAGTGAGGTTGAGCATCTTTTTATATATCTGGGTCATTTCTTTTCATGAACTGTTGTATTTTGGACTCTTCCACCATTTTTTTATTGTGGTATAACTTGCATAAGGTACAGTACACACATTTTAAACTCAGTAAACTTTGTTTCAGTTGAGGTATAATTTCCTGTAAAATGAACAGATCTTAAGTGTACAGTTTTGATGAATCTGACAGCTTTATATGACCATATAACCAACCCATCCTAGATTTAGAGCATTTCCATCAAAAGTTCCTTCAGGCTTCCTTTCCATTCAGTTTTCCTTTCTCCCTACCTCAGGCAGTCACTTTCTAATTTCTCTTACCATCAACTTAGTTGTGTCCATTAATTTTTAACATGTTATAAACCAGTGTAACTACTAAGGTCAAGATAGAGAACATTTCCTGCCATCCAGCAGGTTCCCTTGTACTCCCCCTGTAGTCAGTTATCTCTCCCACCAAAGGGAACCAGTACACTGACCCGTGTCCACTATAGATTCATTTAGTAAATCTGTGAGTCACCACTATGTTGTGTCAGTGTTTTTGTTTTTTCTCATTGCTATGTATGGGAATATAACACTATTATTAATTTTATTTTGGAGGGACAGATATTTCGTCTTTTCAACTTTGGGCTATTTGAATAAAACTGCGGTGAATATTCATATATATGTATTTTGGCAGATCTAAGTACTTACGTTTTCTTGGTATATTAGAAATGGAATAGGTGGGCTATAGTTAGTTATAGATACATGTCTATTTAACTTTAGTAGATACTGTCAAACAGCTTCTCAAAATGGTTGTACATTTACATTTCCAGTAGCAATGTCTGAGAGTTCTGGTTGCTTGTATCTTTGCTAAAACTTAATACTTGTCCTTTTAGTTTCAGTCATTCCAGTGGTATCTTATTGTGATTATAATCTGACATTCCATGGTGACAGATGATGTTGAGTGTCTTTTCATGTGCTTATTGTTGACACATGTTTTTTAACTGGGTGATGGGTCTTGGAATGACTTGTAGGAGTTTTGTTTTTTTTTTTTAATTTTACTTATTTTTTTTATTTATTTTTGGCTGTGTTGGGTCTTCTTTGCTGCGCGCAGGCTTTCTCTAGTTGTGGTGAGCAGGGGCTACCCTTCGTTGCAGTGCGCGGGCTTCTCTTGTTCCGGAGCACGGGCTTTAGGTGCGTGGGCTCAGTAGTTGTGCCTCGTGGGCTCTAGAGCGCAGGCTCAGTAGTTGTGGTGCACCTGCTTAGCTGCTCTGCAGCATGTGGGATCTTCCTGGACCAGGGCTCGAACCCGTGTCCCCTGCATTGGCAGGCAGATTCTTAACCACTGTGCCACCAGGGAAGCCTAGGAGTTTTGTATATAGTGTGATTAGCCCGTTATGTTGAGTTTGCAAATACGTTATTTTTGTTAGTTTGTAATGTGTCTTTTACTTTTGCTTGCCTGGCAGAAATCACAGGGGGCAGACTTTAAATAAAGCAGACTTTATTTTGATCCAAATTTTCATTATTTCAAAATTGCCTCTCAGTTTTGTTGTATACTTTTGAAAGGCTTTCTTCATTCTGAAGTTACCATATTTTAATGATTTTAATGTGTCATCAGATGTATGATATTTTGTTATTTTGCATATCCCCATAAAATAGGAAAAATGCTGTTAAACTAAAATTTTTTTCTTTACCTCTTAGAATCTGTATCTTATAGTATCTTTTTGTGTTATATACTACTCTTCCAGTTAAATGAGAGGAAAATATACATGAAATAAATTGGTTAGAGTATTTCCCCTAATTTTTCACTTTTACAGTAGGACTTCCAAGTCACTTTTTGACTTACTAATGTTTCTCCATTGTCTTCAGTGCCACAAAGAGTGTTGGTCGGGGGGTGGTAGGAGCACTTCTTCAAAGAATCCAGAAAAGAACTAAAAACCATTGGTGCTTTGCTCTTAAGCTGACTTTGCAATTAGGTAGACCTATTTTATTTTTTTATTTTTGCTTTAGGAACTGTTGTAAACATTTCTTTTTCTCCAGCTCCTGCACCTCTTCACCTTAACTCTGATATGTAGGGTTTAAAAGAGTGGTCAACTATTGTTTCAGCTTCCCAAGTTGCTGACCTCCATTCTGCAAATGTTGATGCTGGTTGCATAATTACAGGCAAGGACAGATACGACGTGATGCTAGCTGGCCAGCACTAATTGTAAGAAAATCCTTACTTTGGACTCCATGTCTTACATTTAATGAGTACAGCAAGAAATCAGAGAAATACATTTTTTCTAGATTGATCAATTTGAATTATTATTTCCCTAAGTTAAAGAAATCAGATTGTCCTGTTCAGTAACTAATTTTTTGTGTATATACGTAAATATATAAAATTTAGTTCAGAGAAGGCCAAAAAACCCACCAAACACCCTACTATATGTGCTGCTGAACTGTTTACTGCATTCTGAATATTCACAGCCTTGGCCAGTGCTGCTTGGGAGAATAAGTGTGGTGCTGATGGTCATTTTACAATGATTACCTTTTATGTAGGATTATACATGTTTAGTGCTGAGGTCAGAGTCTCTGACTTGCATTTTACTAATTGAAAATGGAATTAACCTAAGTGGTTCATAAGATACATAAAAATGTGAGGTAGATGCAGGAAATCATCTGTTTACCTACTGCTTATAGAAATCTTTCTTTAATAAGGGTTTTGGGAAAAAGAAAACTTAAAGGGCACATAGACCAGCTAAAATAACCACATGAAAAGTGAGAAAGGCCAAGAACTGGCTTGGGTATCTGAGATAGTAGGTGGCAGAACTATCAGAAAAGTAGCAAAGCATAACTTAGTAACAGAAATGGAAAATTATGGTGTTAAACATTTATCAAATTTTAAAAACCAATGTGTTTGTGCACATTTATGTATATGATTGTTGTTTAACTGGCTTTGATTGTTTAGTACTTAATTATACATTTATAATTTTTTAAGCTTCTAGAGTGTTATAGACTAGGTTTGTTTTATGATTTAGGACTGAGTTTAAAATTACAAAACCCAGTAATTGAGAGCTTGATGAAAAAGGAGAATTTATTGGAAAGTATCTCATGAAATTTGGTGTGGGGATATGTTGTGGAATTGGGAACAGAGTGAGAAGGACTCAGTGGAAACTATTCTGGACATAGTGTGATTCTTTCTCTCTGCAAACTAGATACTTCTACTTATCTGGTCCACAAATCAGCAAAACAAAGCTTCCAGTAGCTCTTTACTTTATATTATTTGGCTAAGCTAGAGAAAAGCACTCCTACTTTTTGTTCTTTCCCAATCCTTTTTTCTTTCTTAGATTAAGTAATGTTCTTGGGTCACATGGAAATCTGACTCTAGCCATGCTCTTAACCACTACTTAATGTTATTAAGTTAAGTTAGATATAAATTCTGAGGTTAGATACGTGAACATGATGGTATCAGTGACTGTGACCCATTGATTACGCTTCTGAAAAAAAATTATTTAAATTGAAGTATAGTTGATTTACAGTATTGTGTTAATTTCTGCTGTACAGCAAAGTGACTCAGTTGAAAAATTTAAACATGGTAAATTTAGCATGTTAAAATTAAAACATGTGAAATTTCACTGAAATAAAATGTTGAGTCCTTGTGAAGATTATGTATAACTAGTGTCTTTGAAACTCAGCAGCATAGCCACCTGGGTTTGGGGCTAGCGTAGCTTGTCTTAAAAACATGAATGGTCATCATCAGTCTTTACCAAGCCCCATGTACCAGGTGGCTGCAGTAATGTTATTTGCTTAGAGAGGGCTTTCTTGGTGTCATAGAAATACTTCTCTTATAATCAGTATTTACTCCTGATTGTAATTATACATTTATTTGGGTGACTTTTTCTCTTACATGTGTTTCCCACTAGAATGTTAAGGGCTGACACACCTTTAGTGCTTGGAAGGGGTATTATAAATGCTTATATTAAGAAAGAAGAGAGACTGGATATAAACTCATGCTACTAAAAATGTGATGAGAATTTTTTGTCTGCGTGTTTTCAAGTAATTTTCATTAGACTTGTCGTTTATGTTTGTATAAATTATATACATTGACTTTTACATAGTTTTTCTTTTTAATAACTCATGCAAATCTCATAACTGTCAAATGTGCTCTATTTTCAAGTATAGGGTTTTTGTTTTCAAAAGTGATGCTTTAAATTGTGCTGTAAGTGGTAATTTACATACCATTTTAAAAGGAATCTTTTTAGCATTAGAGAATTGATGTAATTTCAAGAAGCTTGTTCATGCAGTTCCTCAGCGGCAGGAATCAGGCCCAGTGTTTTAAATCCATGATGGGAAATGGATTTCTTCTTTTTTCCCATTGAGAAAATTCATCTGGTGCCACATAAGTAGAAAATACCCTTGTCACTACAGGAATTTAAAAAGAATTCTTCCTGTTCTTTTTACATTTTAGAGCTGGAAGTCTAAAATTCTAACAGGATATCTCTACATTGAGGCTTATTTTTTTTTTCAACTTTTCTTTTTTTTTTTTGCTATCAAGACAGTTTTATTGGAAACATTATACTTCCAAAAAGTCAACATTAGATTTAATGTTTTTAAGCAAACTTTTCATTTAACTACAACATACATGGAAAAGTACACAAGATTTATATTTGTTTGTTCTAAAACAATTACATCCTTGCAGTTATAACCTAAATTTTAGTAAATATTGGATAAATGTTTTTTTCCACAATATTTTGTTTCATTTGTCACCATGCAGTGCCAATAACACCTTTTTACTTTTTGCATGAAATTTTGCCTTTCCCTAAGTGGATTCACTTCAAAGTGTTTTTTCCTTTTTCCCTTGTACACTTGTTCGTTTTTTTAAATGAATATTTAATTTAATTTATTCTTAACATCTTTATTGGAGTATAATTGCTTTACAGTGGTGTGTTAGTTTCTGCTTTATAACAAAGTGAATTAGCTATATATATATATATATATGTGTATATATATATATACACATATATATATACACCCATATTCCCTCTCTCTAGCGTCTCCCTCCCACCTGCCCTATCCCACCCTTCTATACATTGAGGCTTTTTGAATGCTAATGATTAAAAAATTTTTTTATACCTTTAGTTTTGCAGGTGAGGAGAGATGTCCTCTTAGTGGCCTCAGTAGTTTAAATGTGGCCTATAGGATGGACGTTCCTGTTTCTTGACTTATTGTATGTATGTAGAAGAATATTTGTTTAGTATTACTGCAGGGAAGTAAGGTTAATTTTCTGGGTTTATATAATCTTAATGTTGTTAGTGGTTGTCCAGTGGTGCCACAGATGATTTCCCAGTCACAGCCACACCCAGGTCTGTTGGGTTCTTAGCTCCTCTTAGTTGCTGCTTCTGAACTGTCTTCTAGAAGCAACACCACAGCAACATGCAGGATTTTCATTTCTTAATATACAATATGGAATTTAGGAATGTACCACTGCCAGAGTTGTAACTTGTTCTAAATTCCTGTACTTGAACTGGAATTTGCAACAGGTTTTTCTTTAGAAATAATGTTATAAAAAGTGTTTATAGTTCTCCAATGGTAAATCTTATTTACTCCCTAGCCATATAAATCGTTTTACTGAAAACTGCCATGGTGGGAACTTAAAGTATATGAGAAAGATAGGTTGGAGTATTGAGGTTATGAGCCAACTAGAACAAAATACCGAGTAAAGATAGTATTTATGACTTTTACAATAAACTGTTGAGGCATACTTTAGATATAATAAAAGGTATCCATTTGAAGTATTTATATAGTTCACTGAATTTTGACAAATAAGTATACCTGTATAACCACCACAGTTCAGGCCAAGGCTCATGTTCATTACAGAGAAAGTTCCCTGTTCCCAACTGCAGTCAGTCCTACTCTTCACCCTGATTTGCTTTCTAACACTACAGATTACTTTTGCGTCTTTTAAAATTTTATATAAATGGAATTCCATTCTGTTTCCTGGTAGGCATAAAAAAAGATGTCCATACTTTAATCCACAAAACCTATGTATTTTTTACCTTACATAGCAAAAGGGATTTTGCAGATGTAATTAAGGGCCTTGAGAAGCGGAGATTATCCTGGATTATATAGGTGAGTACAATCTAATTACTTGAGTCCTTAAAAACTAGTCTGAGAGATGACTACTGAAGAATGGTCACAGAGATACAATTTAGCAAAGTAGGCTTTGAAGATTGAGAAAGGGGGCCCTTGAACCAAAATGTGGGCTGCCTCTAGAAGCTGGAAAGGTCAAAGAAATAAATCTCCCCCTATAAGCCTCCATAGAGGAATGTGGCCCTACTCTTACATCTTAATTTGAGCCCAGTGAGACCTGTGTCAGATTTCTAACCTACAGAAGGTAATACTTCTCTGTCGTTTTAAGCTACTAAATTTGGGGTAATTTGTTACAGCAGCAATAGAAAGTGGTACATACACTTTTCTTTTGTGCCTGCTTTTTTTTTTTTTTTTTCCCCTTCTCCTGTTTTAAGATTCATCATGTTGGGACTTCCCTGGCAGTCCAGTGGTTAAGAATCTGTTTCCACTGCAGGCGGCACGGGTTCGATCCCTGGTCAGGGAACTAAGATCCCGCATACTGTGCAGCGTGGCCAGGAAAGAAAACAAAGATTCATAGTGCTAGTTGTCTCTATCATAATTAGTTCCCTTTTATTTCTTACTACCATTCCATTCTGTGGGTGAACCACAATTTTTTATCCATTCACCTGTTGATGAACTTTTATATTGTTTCCAGTTTTGAACTATTAAAAGTAAAGCTACTGTGAATGAATATTTGTGGACAGGTTTTTGGACATAATGTTTTCACTTCTTTCCACCTAGGAGTGGGATTGCTAGGTCAAGTGGTAAGTATATGTTTAATTTTATAAAGAACTGCCAAATTGTTTTCTAAAGTAGTCGTTCCAGTTCACATTCCTGCCAGTAGTTTCTCCACCTTGGAAGTTTTAGCCTTTTTTTTTTTTTTGCGTTATGCGGGCCTCTCACTGTTGTGGCCTCTCCCGTTGCGGAGCACAGGCTCCAGACGCGCAGGCTCCACGGCATGTGGGATCTTCCCGGACCGGGGCACGAACCCGTGTCCCCTGCATCGGCAGGCGGGCCCTCAACCACTGTGCCACCAGGGAAGCCCATAGCCTTTTTAATCTTAGCCATTCTAGTGGATGTTTTGTAGTATTTCCTTGTGTTTTAGTTTTCATTTCATTGATGACATTCATATATCTTTTATGAACTGTTTAAATATTTTGCTCATTATTTATTTGGGCTGTATGTCTTAACATACTTGTTAGTTTTTTTTATATGTTTTGGATATAAGTCCTTTGTCAGAATTACATAGAATACTTTTTCCAGTATATGGCTTGCTTTTTCATTCCTTTCATGTTTTTTTTTTAAGAGTCAAAAGTTTTAAATTTTGGTGGTTTAATTATAAATTTTTTTAATGATTTGTGCTTTTTGTGTCCTAAAAAATTCATCTTGTGATGTCTTTTAGAAGTTTTAGAGTTTTTAGCTTTTACATGTAGGTCTGTGATCAAATAGTAAATCACTTTGATTTAATTTTTATGTATGGTATGAGGTAAGCTCATTTTTTTATTCCCCCCCACCATGTGAATACCCAGTTTTTTCAGTACCATTTGTTGAAAAACACTATCCTTTGTCAAAAAACACCTTTTGGGGGCTTCCCTCCTGGCGCAGTGGTTGAGAGTCCGCCTGCCGATACGGGGGACACGGGTTCGTGCCCCGGTCCAGGAGGATCCCACGTGCTGCAGAGCGGCTGGGCCCATGAGCCATGGCCGCTGAGCCTGCGCGTCCGGAGCCTGTGCTCCGCAACGGGAGGGGCCACAGCAGTGAGAGGCCTGTGTACCACAAAACAAAACAAAACAAAACAAAAAACACCTTTTGGGAGGGTTGATTTCTTGTGATTTTCTATGTACCTGATCATACAGTCTGTGAATAAAGATAATTCATTCTTTGTGATTTGTATGCCTTTCATTTCTTACTTTATTTCAACTGGCTAGGGCCTCCAGTACTTACAGTGTTACAGTTGGTGATACAGGACATTCTTGCCTTGTTCCTAATTTTAACGTCAAACCATTCTGTCTTTCATCGTTGGGTATGATGTTAGCTACAGGCTTTCATAGATACTCTTTTATCATTTTGAGGATGTTTTCGTCTGTTCATAGTTTGCCGAGAATATTTATTGTGAATGGGTGTTGAATTTTGTCAGAGGTTTTTGCCGCATATACTGAGATGCTCATATGTGTTTTCTCCTTTATTATTTATCACTTACAAATGTTAAGATATCCTTGCTTGAATCCAGAGTCATGATGTACTATACCTTTTTTATATTGTTGGTTTGATTTCTTGATATTTTGTTAAGAATGTTTTCAACTATGTTCACAAGGGACATTGACCTACAGTTTTTGTTTCTTTGCTACACTCTTTGTCTGGTTCTGGTATTGGTGTAAAGCTAATTCCAGAAAATAAGTTGAGAAATGTTTGACTTCTCTTTTTTTTCAAAGAGTTTGTGTAGGTTTGGTATTTTCTGTAAATGTTTGATACAGTTCACCAGAAAAATCATCTGGGCCTTGTTTTCTTTGTGGGAAGGGTTTATTTTATTTTATTTTATTTTTTATTTTTTTTGTGGTACGTGGGCCTCTCACTGTTGTGGCCTCTCCCGTTGCAGAGCACAGGC
>NC_041214.2:70492876-70495990 GCF_002837175.3 Physeter macrocephalus | reverse complement strand
GCGCAGGCCCAGTGGCCATGGCCCACGGGCCCAGCCGCTCCGCAGCATGTGGGATATTCCTGGACCGGGGCATGAACCTGTGTCCCCTGCATTGGCAGGCAGACTCTCAACCACTGCGCCACCAGGGAAACCCTGTGGCAAGGGTTTAAAATAACGTATCAAATTTCTTTTATAGACATGGGGCAGTGTAAGTTTTCTATCTCTTCTCCAGTGTTGGTAATTAGTGTTTTTCAAAATAATTTTTTTCTTCTAATTGTAGAATTTGTTATCTTAATATTTTTATTATCTTAATGAGTGTGGAATCTGTAGTTATATTACCCTTTTTATTTCTCATAATTAGCAATGTGTCTTTCTTGATGAGATTAGAGAAGGCTCTAAGTTTCATTGATTTATTCAGAAATAGACTTGTTTTCACTGCTTTTTCTCTGTTGTGTGTCTATTTCCTATTGCATTGATTTTGACTTTCTTTTTTTTCCCATTTACCAAATTTAACTTGCTCTTTTTCTAGCTTCTTAAGCTTATGTAAGTGACATCTAAGCTCAGTTCTTTTGTATCCAGTAATACAGAGCGATTTAGAGCTACAAATTTCCCCTAAAGTCCTGTTTTACCTGCATCCCACAAATTTTGATAAGCTCCTTTCATTTTCATTTAATTCAAAATAACTTCTAATTTTCCTTGTGATTTCTTTTTTGACCCTTTGTAAGGTGTGTGTTCTGTTTTCAAATATTTGAGAACTTTGTACATGCCTCTCTTTTGTGATCAGAAGAAGTGTGATTTAAATATTTTAGATTTATATCTGTTTTATAACTCTGCATGTGGACTACCTTGGTGATGTCTATTTGCGCTTAATGTGTTCTATTTTTGTCAGGGGGTGTTTCCTATAAATGTCAGTTTGAGTTAGGTTGGTGAAGCGTTCAGATAGATATTCTATATTCTTATGATTTTTATGTTTAAAAAGAAAACATTTGCAGAGAGGAGTGTTAACCTCCAACTCTAAATGTGATCTATTTCTTCTTTAAGTTCTATCAGTTTGCATATATAGGTATATACAAATATATATATTTACAAGTTACGTTGCTAGGTGCACACATTTAAGTTTTTTATGTCTTTTTTTTTTTTTTTTTTTTGTGGTATGCGGGCCTCCCTCTGCTGTGGCCTCTCCCGTTGCGGAGCACAGGCTCCGGACGCGCAGGCCCAGCGGCCATGGCTCACGGGCCCAGCCGCCCCACGGCACGCGGGATCCTCCCAGACCGGGGCGCGAACCCGGTTCCCGTGCATCGGCAGGCGGACGCGCAACCACTGCCCCACCAGGGAAGCCCTTTTATGTCTTTTTTGATGGGTTAACCATTTTCTCATTATGAAATGTTTGTCTTAGTCCTTGTCATGAAAGGACCATGTTTGATTTTAATGTAACCACCACAGTTTGTTTGTGGTTAATTTTTGCATATTGTGTTTATTCCATTCTTTTACTTTTGATCTGTCTATATTTTTATAAAGTGGATTTTTTTTTAAACAGCATACAGTTGGGTCTTTAAAAAAATATTTGGGCTGACAATTTGTTTTTGAATTGGATTTAGATCATTTACATTTAATGTAATTATTAATGTGGTTGAATTTAAGTATACTACCTTGGTATACGTTGCTTCTTTTTTAAAATTTGCTGCCTGTTGATTTAGTCATTTTTAGCATTCCATTTTATTTCCATGTTGGCTTTTAGCTACATCTTTGTTAACTTTTTTTTTTAGTTGTTACCTACAATTTACTTTTTGCATACTTTCACAGGCTATGTTCAAGTAAAATTGTAGCACTTCATATATGTTACTTATGGTAGTATGTTTCTCTCCCTTTTTTGTACTATTTTTGCTCTATATTTTCTTCCCGTAGATGTTATAAACTCGAGGATATATTATTAGTTTTGCTTTAAACAGTTAATTACCTTTTAGAGGAGTTTAAAAAATGAAACTTTTTTATATTAGCATACATGTTTACCAGTTCTGTCACTCTTCATTCTTTTGAGTGGATCACAGTTTTTATCTGTGTTGTTTTCTTTCTGCTTAAGAACTTTCTCGAATGTTTCTATCAGTCAGGACTGCTGGTGAGGAATTCTGTTAACTTTCGTTTGTCTAATAAAGTCTTTATTTATCCTTCATTTTTGAAAGGCATTTTCACTGGATATAGGATTATGTGTTGTCACTGTTGTAGCTGAGTACCTAAAAAAAAGTCCATCCATTATCTTCTTCCTTGCATTATTTCTGATTTCTCATGGGCAAGCTACAGTTCTTTGTTCCTATGTATCTAATTTGTTATTTTTTTCTGGCTGCTTTTATGATTTTTCTTTTTAGCAGCTTGATTATAATAGGTTTAATTTTCTGTTTATTATTGTGTAGTTTTTCCTTTTTCTTTTTTTTTTTTTTTTTGTGGTACGCGGGCCTCTCACTGTTGTGGCCTCTCCCGTTGCGGAGCACAGGCTCCAGACGGGCAGGCTCAGCGGCCATGGCTCACGGGCCCAGCTGCTCCGTGGCATGTGGGATCTTCCTGGACCGGGGCACGAACCTGTATCCCCCGCATCAGCAGGCGGACTCTCAACCACTGCGCCACCAGGGAAGCCCAGTTTTTACATTTTGCTTGGATTCTGCTGAGCTTCTTAGATTTCTAGATTTATACTTTAATAGAATTCAGAAAAACGTAAGATTTTTTTCTTTCCCACTTCTGCAACTTCAATTATACCTTTGTTTGACTGCTTCCTATTGTCACACAGATTACTGTGGCTTTTCTTTTTTTTAATGAAAAAAAAAAACCCCTTAAATTCTTTTAAAAACTCAATTTAAATCTTACAGTATAGTTGTGGTTTCTGATAGATGCTGGGTATTATGGTTTTCTCCTCAAATTTAAAAACTTTTATATTGCCCCTGTGAATTCATTCTGGCACTCTAGGGTGCCTCAGTGGCCTGTTTGGGAACTGTAGCCCTGTGGCTATATTCACAAGTTCTTTGGAGGTCTTGAGATACACGACTCATGTATATTAAGGGCCTGTTACTCTAGAATGTTTTATTATTATTATTATTATTATTTTTGTGGTATGCGGGCCTCCCTCTGTTGTGGCCTCTCCCGTTG
>NC_041214.2:70479249-70492789 GCF_002837175.3 Physeter macrocephalus | reverse complement strand
GGCTCAGTGGCCATGGCACACGGGCCCAGCCGCTCCGCGGCATGTGGGATCCTCCCAGACCGGGGCACGAACCCGGTTCCCCTGCATCGGCAGGCGGACGCGCAACCACTGCGCCACCAGGGAAGCCCAAGAATGTTTTATTATTGAAGATGCTCTTCATTATATACCAGTGTCCTTTTCATGAGGACTTATGATAGAAATATCTTTGTGGTGTCAGTAACAGGGACTGATATACAGTCTTTTTTTAAAATTTAAATTACAGTTGTGAATTTTTTAGCAGTTTTAGGTTCTTTTTTTTCTTTTTCATTTGCTTCTAGAAACCTGGATTTTCTGTGGTAAAATGCACTGAATATAAAAATTTACCATTTTAACCAATCTTAAGGGTAGAATTCAGTGGGATGAAGTACATTCACAGTGTTGTGAATCATCACCATTATCCATTTCTAGAGCTTTTTCATTATCCCAAACAGAAACTCTGTACCCATTAAACAATACCTCCTCATTCCCCTCTTCTCCCAGCACCTGGTAACCTTTATTCTACTATCTGTCTCTAAGAATTTGCCTATTCTAGGTATCATGTAAATTCGATCACAAAATATTTCTTCTTTTGTGTCTGGCTGTTTCACTTAGTATAATGTTAAGCGTTACAGCATATATCAGAATTTCACTTCTTTAAAAAAAAAATTCTCCAGCAGTTTTATTGAAATATAATTGACAGAACATTGTATAAATTTAAGGTATGTAACATAATGATTTGGTATATGTATCTATTGTGAAATGACTACTACAATAAGTTTAGTTAACATTTGTCTCCTCACACAACGTTACTTTTCTTTTCCTTGTGATGAGAACTTTTTAAGATTTACCCTCTTAGCAGCTTTTAAATGTGGAATGTAGTGTTGTTAACTGTAGTCATCATGTTCTATGTTATATCCCCAGAACGTAATTTATCTTATAACTGGAAGCCTTGTATCTTTGACTATCAGTAGAAAAGAATTTTATTTCTTTTTATGGCTGAATAATATTCTATTGTGTATGTATATACCGTAATTTGTTTATCCATTCATTTGTTGATGAACACTTGGGTTGCTTTCTTCTGTTGGTTATTGTGAATATTGTATACAATTCTGTGAACATTGGTATACAAATATCTTGAGTCACTGATTTCAGTTCCTTTTGAGTAGATATGCAGAATTGCTGGATCAAGTGGTAATTCTATGTTTAATATTTTGAGGAGCTCTGTATTGTTTCCTCAGTGGCTGTACCGTTTTACATTCTCAATGTACAAGTGTTCTAATTCATCCAGATGCTTTCCAACACTTATTTTCTGTCTTTTTTAACTTTCAACATTATTTTTAATTGTGGCAAGGCACAACAAAAAATTTCCTGTCTTAACCATCTTATGTATACTTTTCAGTCATGGTAAGTACATTCATGTGGTTGTGCAGTCAGTCTCCAGAACTCTCTTCATCCTGTGAAACTTAAAGTCTGTACTCATTGAACAACTCACTAATCCCCCCCCCTCCTCCAGTCCCTTGCATCGACTTGTTGTTTTTATGAACTTGACTATTCTAGATACCTCATAAATGGCATCATATGGTATTTGTCTTTTTGAGACTGGCTTCTTTAATTTAGCATAATGTTCCTCAAGGTTAATGTGTTTAATAGTATCAGACTTTCCTTCCTTTCTAAGGTTGACTATTACTCCATTGTATGTATAGACCACAGTTTGTTTATCCATTCATCCATCAATGGACACTTGGGTTGCTTCCACCTTTTGGCTGTTGTGAATTATGCTGTTAGGAACATGGATGTGCAGCTATGTCTTCCAGACCCTGCTTTCAGGTTTTTTGGGTATATACCCAGAAGTGGAA
Source organism: Physeter macrocephalus (assembly GCF_002837175.3). Lineage (NCBI taxonomy): Eukaryota > Metazoa > Chordata > Mammalia > Artiodactyla > Physeteridae > Physeter > Physeter macrocephalus. The sequence continues at coordinate 70,490,915 of NC_041214.2, read as the reverse complement.
TTGCAGGGTCATACAGTAATTCAACTTTAATTTTTTGAGGAACTGCCATACTGTTTTCCATAGAAGCTGTACCATTTTACATACTCTCCAACAGTGCACAAAGGTTCCAATTTTTCCATCTCCTTGCCAACACATATTTTCTGTGGGTGTGGGTTTTTTAATAATAACCATACTAATGGATGTGAGATGATATCATTGTTTTGATTTGCAGTTCCCTAGTGATCTGTGATGTTGAACATCTTTTCATATGCTTTGGTCTTTTGTACATCTTGTTTGGAGTAATGTCTATTCAAATCCTTTGCTTATTTTAAAATCAGTTTTTGGTTTTTTTTTTTTTACTGTTGAACTGTAGGAGTTTTTATATAGTATAGATATTAATCTCGTAACAGATATATAACTTGCAGATGTTTTCTTCCGTTCCCTAGGTTGCCTTTTTTTTCTTTTTGAGGAACAATTTCTCTATTTTATTTTACTATTATTTTTTTCTCTAGGTTACCTTTTAACTGTTGATTGTGTGCTTTGATGCACAGATTTGTTTTCTGTTTATTTGGTAATAGCTATCCTAATCGGCATGTGGTGGTGTATCACAGTGGTTTTTACTAGGAATTGCCTAATACCTAATGATGTTCAGCATCTTTTCCTGTGCGTATTGGTCATTTGTATATCGTCTTTGGGAAAGCTTAAGAATTTAACAAGTGTTTTTGTGCAATAGCTTCATTACTACTTCCATTTATTTTTCTGTTCTTATTTGTATTATGTGTTAGTGTTAAATTAAAAATTTATTTTTACATTGTTCTCTTCATTCTTCTATGGCCCTCTGTTGTTTTTTTTGTTTTGTTTTGTTTTGTTTGTGTTTTTGTGGCCACACCACGCGTCATGTAGGATCTTAGTTCTCCGACCAGGGATGGAACCCATGCCTCCTGCATTGGAAGCCTGAGTCTTAACCACTGTACTGCCAGGGAAGTCCCCTGAATTAATTTTGAAACAATGTTTGATAAAATTCTGGGTAAGGTGTATGCTTGGTTGGTGAAGAATTTCTCTATTGTATTAAATCTTGACCTTACCATTATTCAGATATGAGGTACTGGGCAGATCAGTTTACCTTCTCTGGGTCCATAGCAGGTAGTAGTGTTACATGTGTTGGTTGTAAACCAGTCTTCAAGCAGGATAGCATCAGCTGAATAGGAATGTGAGAGCAGGAATTGTGAAGAGCAATAGCTAAATAGACTTTGAGGAGAGCTGTGTGGAAAACGGAAAAAGAGCAGGGGGAAATGGAAGCAGTATTAGTTCATTTAGGGAGCAAAGTAAATGGGATATCAAACTCTGAGGAGGTTCTGTGAATCAGGACTAGAGAGAGCTATGTAGAAATATATAGAACTTGGGGCCAACTTTGCCTGAGTAGGTGAGGGAAATAAATATGGAGTAGAGTGGGGCTCAAATTAGTCAATCCTTTGGCTCTGGAGAAACCCGAGAGAGAAGGATAGTGGTCTGGGAGTGAAAAGTAAGATGCATAATCCAGAGTAAGATGCCTAATCCAGAGTGAGTATAGCAATTTAAAAGTCTGACTGCTGGGAGTATCTTTGGAAGAAGTTTTGCAATGCAGCCAGGCCAATTTGAGTAATCTAACAAAATTTTTAATTTGCTATAATTGTATTTAATTTATTTCTGAAATTCCCTCACAGTTATCCATTTGAATCAACTTGGAACAAATTGTATTTAGTGGTATTTAGAACAAAAGAGTATCTAGGACTGCATATAGTGGGAAAACTCCCTTTACTCTTGGGTGGTGAAAAATTATTCTGAGATTTCACCATAGGTGAGTCAGGGAGTATACCACAGGTGTTCTGGAGTGCAGCTGGTTTCTCACTCAACCTATTTACTACTTTACTATGTGAAACAACACCAACTAATACAATCTAATGCAAATGTTTTAAAAATATTGCTTCTGATACATACTGATAAAGTTACGCCATATTGGGATATATATACATTAAAAAAATACTTGATGTGTAGAGATGGTGAAATCTGAAAACGTGTGGCTTTAATGAGTCATAGATCTGGCTCTCTTACCAGTTTTGATTTTATATGTACCACGGTGATACTGGGCAAGTGACCCAACTTTCTCTTCACCAGAGCTGCAGTATCTGTAAAATAAAGGAGTTGAACAACATCTTTAGTCAGCATTATATTTGATTCTGTGATCCTTTTTTTTGCGGGGGATGGTTATTAGTTTTCCTGAGCTATCTTAGAAACAAGTATAATACATTATATATAACCTTATTCACTGGGGAGAATAGTTCTGAACAACTCAGGTTCCAAACCTTTTATCAATGGTAGATTTGTATTTTATATGGTGAGGTCAAATCTCATAGATCCTCAAAAGTTGTTCCAATTTGTGTCCTAATTTTTAAATGAAGGTTAAAGTATAAAACTTTGTGACTGTTTCTCCTTATTTAGAAGTAATTCCCTCTACTTTATTTTGAGCCTATTTGGATTATGTCACAGAATTCTTAGATAACTGATTTCTGTTAGTTGCCTTCCGAAAGGCATATGAATAAAGGCTTATACATGACTTATTCCACACAGTAACATCATTTTGGGGCCTGGAGGTAGATAGAGCTAGAAATACTACCAACAGATGGGAAATAATTTTTTTTTTCTAAAATGTTATTAAACTACATGACGGGAAAAGTGTTTGAATCTGAGTACTTCAAAGGGACAAATGATTTTTTTTTTTGCTAGGTAACTCAGTTCGTAGATCCTGAAAGAGGAAAAAAGAATCAGGGATGGGTACTGATCTGGTGACTTTTGGGCTCTGGGTTTTGGCATGCACAGAAGGCACCCTGTTATGAGCATTTCTTAGCAGCTGCATGTTCCAGTCATGGAGTCCTGTTTGGGCTCATTTTGCTTAATTTTAAGGAATTGAGGACTTCTTATCCCTTGCAAAGTGTCAACCCTTTGGACACTACACTTATTTGCTCCTTTTCTGTAATCTTGAATCCTATTCTCCTCCCTCCCCCCCATAAAAACCTTAATGCCAGTTATTTTTTTAAAAAAATCTCCCTTCTGCTGGCTTTCTCAGTTTCTACAGAAAATGAATAGTCAAGTACATTTGGCTCTTGGTGACTTGGTATTGTCCTGGAAATAACGTTTTTTGACACTATCTTTAAATTTGATGTGTTTGCCCTTGCTGTAGAAGCAGGTAAGTGACAGAAAAAAAATTGGACTTCATGGTTCAGCTTTAACTATGAGTTAAATTGTGCAGTGTTCCATGTCTTATATTCTCAAAGTAGGTAATCAAGGATGATAGAAATACACATATATCTACTTTAACATTAGTTTACATTGGCATTTCCTCAGTTATTTTAGAAGAATTTTAGAGCAGAGGTTGGCATACTGTTTCTGTAAAGAGCCAGGGAGTAAATATTTTAGGTAGCTACTCACGTCTGCTTGTTGTAGTGGGAAGGCAGCCATAGACAATATCTAAATGAACGGGCATGGCCTGTGTTCCAATAAAATTTTATTTATGATAGACACTGAAATTTGAAGTTCATGTAATTTTTAATATTCTCCCCCACCCCCATTTAAAAGTGTAAAAACTGTTCTTAGCTTGTGGATTGTACAAAAGCAGGTTGGATTTGGCCCATTAGCCATAGCTTGCCAACTCCTGCTTTAGAAGAATGATGATAAATTTGTTTCAGTCACTGTCCCGTACTATTTAAGTAATTAATTGTAGAATTTATATAATATAAAAGAGCAAAGTCTAAGCTTCCAAATCTGAGAAACCAGATATCAGCAGATTACCTAACAATCTAATCTTTCAGTTTTCTTATGTGTAAAATAGGAATAATACAAGTATTGTAAATCATAGTTCTTTATAATAAACATAACTCACCCTGGCTATTGTAAGCAGAACAGGGAATTATTTTTTTAATTTTTTGCGGTACGCGGGCTTCTCACTGTTGTGCCCTCTTCCGTTGCGGAGCACAGGCTCCGGACGCGCAGGCTCAGCGGCCATGGCTCACGGGCCCAGCCGCTCCGCGGCATGTGGGATCCTCCCGGACCGGGGCACGAACCCATGTCCCCTGCATCGGCGGGCGGACTCTCAACCACTGCGCCACCAGGGAAGCCCAGAACAGGGAATTATTAAAGAATATTGGGTAGCTCACAGAATAAGGAATTATTAAAGAATATTGGGGAGTGCTAGAGATACGGACTTTAGTCCAAGCCTCTGGGAACATTTCCCAAAACCATACTGCAGAACTAGGTTTGAGAAAGCTACTGTTGCTGACTACTAAATGCCAGGTACTTAACTTGATTGCAGATGGTACTACTGTTGGCTATGGTGCTTTTTCAGTGACAGGAACTCTATATTGTAACCACTGCAAAATGGCTGCCACCACCATCAGAAGTCAAATGTATCTGTTGCCTTGGGCTTGAGCAAAAATGGAAGTTCTACTCATTGCTTACTTCCAAATCAAAGTCTCTTGGAGGTTTATGTAATACAGAATAATGTGCTATGTCCTTAGCTGTAAAGTAGGCTGGAAATTTTAACTTCTGTTTTCTACATTAGAGATTATATGAGCAAATTAGAAATTACATTAATATATTAGGCAGTAGATCATAAAATTTGTAGGAATACCCACAAATTAAAGTCAGTTGAAATTTTTAGTAGTGATGAATATGATGGATGTCCTCAATAGTAGATATGTAACTGTCCCTATTAGTATATATACCTCCTTTTTGTATTTAAACATCAAACAACTATAATAAGCTCTCACCTAAAAACTATAATTTATGAAAGGTTTGTTTTCTAAGTTGGTATGTGAATTGGTTTTCTAGAACCTAAAACAGATTCTCCCTTCAAAATAAGAAGGTTATAAATAATGGACTTGTTTCCAGGGTAGTCAGCATAAGGTTATTTACAAAAACCAAGTGTCTATTTCACAGAGATAAGTTCCTTCATGATGGAAAGATCCTGAGTGTTATCAGCTTGCTACCAGGTGGCTCTTTGTCCACAGTGAAATATGGTACTGTTTGGTGTAGAGGTGAGAGGGACTCAGTTGCTGCTCATGGTAGATTGTATTATTCTAAACGGTTTGCTTCCCTTTACTGGGCTTCTCTCTGCAGGGTCCCTACCTATGGGAGGAGTACTTCCTTCTTTCCATTGACATCAAGCTTGGCCATGGGACTTGACCAAAGTCAATGGAAGATGAGAAGTGATATAGGTCATGTCTAAGAAGAAGCTTTGGAAGCCATTGCATGAATTTATTTTGCTCATTTTCCTCTGCCACAAGAAAAACAGGTGCCAGATAAAGGCTTTTTCTTTTGCCAGGATTCCAGAATGAAGAAGATACCTGTAACCAACCCGAAGTCAGTGTAACAAAAATGAGAAATATATTTTTGTTCTAGTTAAACAGTAGTGCTCAAAGTGCTATCTGTTGAGCCCAAGACCCTTTAAGGGTTAAAACTATTTTAATAATAATACTGAGTTCCTTTTTCATTGTGTTGACAATTGCACTATGGTTCATAAGCTATGGTGGGGAAAACTGCTGGTGCCTTAGGAAAAATCAGTGCAGTTGCTTCAAACTGTGCTCTTTGTCACCATATATTTATAGTAAACAAAAAATATTATACCTGAGAATGTGCTTGATGAAGCAGTGAAACTTACTAATTTTAAAAAATCTTGATCTTGAGTACGCATCTTTTTACAGGTCTTTTTTACATGAAGCAGGAAGTGTTGATGAAGCACTTCTGCATGCTGAAATATGGTGGTTGTCACACGGAAAAGCACTTATGTGATTATTTGAGTTATGATCTGAACTAGCCTCTTTATGGAATATAATTTTCACTTGAAACAGTGATTCACTAGGGTTTTGACATGAGCATTTGACAGACATTTTGTCAGTTGAAGTGAGCCTTTACTTCAAGGAAAGCAACTGGCAGTATTTGTTGCCAGTGATAAAATCTGAGGTTTCAAGTGTAAATTAAAATTTTAGAAAATTATCAGGCAGTGTGTGCTTGACAGCTTCCCAATACTTAGACTTTTTCTGCTGAGCTTGGTAGTGATAGTAGTGAATGCAATTTTATTTTTAATTCGATGTTGTAAAATGAAATGACAACATTTGGGAGCTATACCAAAGTCAGTGGACCAGTATTTATGATTGACTGATGAATGATGTTGCAAAATTATACATGGACAAAAGATTGATTCATGTTGGTAGACTGATGGATTTTAGTGCAACAGTACAAAAGTTAATTGATAAGATTCTATATTTCAATGAACCTTTTAAAAACATTTTTTTTAATTGACATAATGTGTTTCTTCAGTGAACCTTTAAGACACTATTACTTGTTGAGTTTTGATATAGAATCAAAGAATAATATTCATAAATATTCAAAAAAGCCATCAAATATTCCTCCTTTTTCCAACTACACATCTGTGAGTTTGTATTATTTTTCCTGTATTTCAACCAAAACAACATATTGCAGCTGACTGGATGCAGAGGCAGATATGGTAATCTGATGTCTTCTGTTAAGGCAGACCTTAAAGAGATTTTTAAAAATACAACACTTCTTAAAACTTTATTGTTTCATTTTTTTGGAAAATGTAGTTTATTTTAAAATAAAAATTTTATTTGTCTTAACATGTAGTTTATTATTTTAAAATTAATAAATACACATTTTAAAGATTGTTTAATTTCTAATGTAGTAAATATTGTTAAAGCTCATGTAAACAGAAGTTCGAGAGCCTCGTTTTTTTAATTAATTTTTATTGGAGTATGGTTGCTTTACAATGTTGTTAGTCTCCACTGTACAACAAAATGAATCAGGCATACACATATAGTCCCTGTGCTATACAGTGTGTTCCCATCAGTTGTCTATTTTATACATAGTATCAATAATGTATATGTGTCAATCCCAGTCTCCCAATTCCTCCCACCCTACCCCTTTCCCCCTTGGTATCCATACATTTGTTCTGTACGTCTGTGTCTCCATTTCTGCTTTGCATGTAAGATCACCTATACCATTTTTCTAGATTCCACATATATGCAGTATTATACGATATTTGCTTTTCTCTTTCTGACTTACTTCACTCTGTATGACAGATAGCCTCGATTTTTAAGAGTATAAAGAAGTTATCAGCCCTAAATATTTAAGAACCACTGTTGTAAACTATTAAGAGTTTTAGGATCGTTTGTTACTACATCATAACCTAGTGAAAGGTGGTACGTTGGCAGGGTAGCTAAGTCAACCTTTTTGTGAAGTGCAAGTTGGTACAATTTCTTGAGCCTCTTTTATGACGGTGGCTGTTTTTTTGTGAGGCCATTGATTAGGCATTGAAGTTGCTGGTGAAAGTTGTTGACTGGCTTCCAAGAAATGGATTATCTTGCCTCATGATTCCACATGTTTATGGACGTTTCCACCACAGCTGGGAGTTTTGGTGAGCCTTTGCAGGGGACAGAAATATTTTCACACTTTGTTAATTCTGAGAGGTCCATCTATGTATCTCTTCCTTAAATCGTTGTCCATACCTGTGTCTTTTGAGGACCTGAGCTTGGTAGTGATAGTAATGAATGCAATTCACTACTAGCAACATGATTGCTCCCCTTTTAAGAATGGATATGAACCTCACTCTTTTTCCCTTTATTGACAGTGTGGATCATGAGGTGTACTGCCCAGTGGGAGGATTTCTCTTTCTAACTTTCCTTAACAGTTACTCCAGATGGAGCAGTAGGATAGAAAGAATCAATTTGTGGGTGATACCAGCATGTCGTGCAGAGTCATGTAATCCAGGGTCATATATTTTCTTTCTCAGCTAGCTAGTCTTGGAGGATCCTCCATGTCATGATAGGCCTTGTGTGAGGAGGAAGTTGCAGTGCATCAGGAATGGGCACACCGAAAATGTGAGCTATCTGCTCGTGCTTCACAACCAGCCTGAATCCTGCTCTGCATGTATCATAACCACTTGATGATGGAGTGTTTCTGTCACATCAGCTTTGACTTGGTAGATCAGATGATGACAGTTCCCGACGGGCAACTCAACTTTTATAGTTACCTGTGGCCATGTGTTCATTCTCTACCAGTACAAAAGGTACAAGAATTATTTTCAAAAGAGAGTCTTAGTTTGATAAAGAAAGTATGACTTTGCCCTAAGAACTCTTAGGGGTCTTTGCTGTGATTTTCCTAGAGGGGCCAATAGTTCCTTATGACCCTTGGAACACCGTTGCAGTCAGAAGGTCATTATGGTCAAGTGACAGAGCTACTTGAACTGCAACCTGGATTGGCTAGGACATTTTCTCTTCCTCTGGGATAAACTTAAAACTGCTGGTTTTCAGGTCATTCAGTAAATAGAGCAGCACACACAAATTGGTATATGTTGTTTTCAATATCCAAAGCGGGCCCAGCAAGCTTTCTGCTTCTTTCTTTGTTACAGGAGGTACAAGGTAATGACTTGCTTTTTATTTTGAGGGAATATCCGGAGTTGCCACTCTCCACTGGCTCCTAGAACTTCATAGTGGTGGCAGGACACCGTATTTTCTTGGGACTTATTTTCTGCCTTCTGGCATACCTGTCTTTTTAAGGCATATAGAGTATCGCTCTTTCTTCCTCACAAGGTCCTGTTGGCTTCAGTTTATCAGTGTAGTGGACCAGTGTGATGCTGAATGGTGTCATTAGATAACTAAGGTCATATGAATGTAGAAACTTGACTTAACCTGAGGCAATATAGTGAATATGTACTGCTGTCCAAGCGAAGTGAAAGCAAATTGTAGAGACAGAGACACCATTTGCCAGAGCTCTAGCTTTATACCAGGTACTGCACTAAAGAGATCAAATTTGGATTACCAACTTTGCTTGTAGTCATTAAGTTTAAAATACTGTTCTTCTCTAAGAACATTTGTGTGTTCTGCATTAGCCAAACAGTTGTACTAAGTGAATATCTGCTAGGGATTCCAGCCCTTGTTGCTTTTGATTCTTGGATAATTCCCCCAGGAATGCAGTTTTTGATTGGTGGGAGAGCTCCAGGGGTCTCTCTCTGACTTTTCCTGATATGATACTACCCCACTACTCCACCTGTCCTGGCAAAAGTGTGGGCTTTTGTCAGTTGGTAGTCAGCTGAGACTACCCTTTTCAGCTGTATGTTCAATACCTGGAGAAATAAGCATAAGATGGGAGGATTGATCCACCCTCTGATAAACGGACTTGGGCCAAAACTTCATATATTATTTGGCTACTGTAATCCTTCATTCTGACACATATGTCACTATGGTGCTATCTGGGTACTCAGGATTAGTTTAAGAGTTAGATTTTTATAGTCCCGTAAAGGTTGGGGTATTTCTCTTTCCCAGGTATATGGCTACTCTGATAAGTGGCTGTTGATCTTTTGTGGAAAGCCAAGAGAAAAATCACAGTGCTCGTGACGCAGTCACAGAGCCTTTTTTTTTTTTTTAAACCCCACATTTGTTTATTTATTTTTTTGGCTGTGTTGGGTCTTCGTTTCTGTGCGAGGGCTTTCTCTAGTTGTGGCAAGCGGGGGCCACTCACTATCGCGGCCTCTCTTGTTGCGGAGCACAGGCTCCAGACGCGCAGGCTCAGTAGTTGTGGCTCATGGGCCTAGTTGCTCCGCGGCATGTGGGATCTTCCCAGACCAGGGCTTGAACCTGTGTCACCTGCATTAGCAGGCAGAATCTCAACCACTGTGCCACCAGGGAAGCCCCATAGAGCCTTTTTTGAAGGGTACTTTGCCTTACCCTTATTCGAGAGGCTCTGGGTCTGGGAACTTTTGAGTGGCTGTGGCTTATGCTCCCTTGGTCAAGCCTAACTGTATGCTGTATCTAGAGTTGTTTGTATAGATTAGGGATCAGCAAACCTTTTCTGTAGGGGGCCACATACTAAGTATCTTAGGCTTTGTATGCTGGACAGTCTGAAAAAACTAACACAGCTATTGTAGTGCTAAAGCAGCCATAGATAATACATAAGTAAATGGATGTGTCTATGTTCCCAGAAAACTTTACTTACAAAAGCATTGTGGGTCAAATTTGGACTGTAGCTTGTAGTTTCTGTACCTCTGGTACAAATGATATAGGATTATGGTGGGATTTCCTAATATCATGGTCTTAGGGACTTTCCAAGATTTTTGCAGATAAATCATTTTGATAACCACTACGTTCCTGTTTCTTTAACATTGCTTGATGTTATAATTAGGCAGTTAACAAAATCAGGCTATGCATTTTGGTCTTGCAAGATCTAAGAGCAGGGGTTGGCAAACTATGGTCTGCAGGTCAAATGTGGCCTACACTTGTTTTTGTATGAGCCACAGCTAAAAATGTTTTTCACATTTTAAAGTAATTGGGAAAAAAATCGAAAGAGTGATACTATTTCATGACAAGTGAAAATTATATGAAATTCAAAATTTCATATATAAGGATTTATTGGAACACAGCCACATTAATTTATGTATAGTTTCTGGCTGCTCTCACTTCACAATAGCAGTGTGGTAGTTGTGACAGAGACATTCCATGACCTTAAAAAAATGACTCTTTGGCCCTTTATTGAAAACATTTGCTGATTGCTGCTCTCGAGTTTGGAGAATTCTTTTATGTTGTACTTAGTAACTGCATTGTTTTTTGTCAGTGCTTTGAGTCAAGAATTTACACTGTGAATATGTCACTTTCTTTTTTTTGAACTCTCCAATGCTATTAGAAGCAGTAGTCCTACTTTGTTTTCCTTGTATGTCTACCTAATTCCCTTCATAGTTTTGTACTACTGCTTCCACTTAGTCCCCTAAGCCTCCTTCATTACAGACGACCATAGTTGATAATTTAATTTTGTCATAGCCTGAATGAACTATCAGAGACAGTCTTATATAGTTGTGTGTACACTGCATTCAGACCCAACCAGATTAGATAACATTCTCAGATTCCCACCACCTTGAAGGTTTGCTTATATACTTCCCTCACAGAGTGATTGTAGGAATTTAATGCTATAAATAATATTAGGCAATATTTTATTGAATTTTTACCATGTACAAGGTTATCCGTCAGTAGTAAAGTGCTTAATTAACTGCATGCTATGTAAGCATTCAATAAAGGTTAGCTGATATATATATTTTTAAAATATTTATTTATTTATTTTGGCTGTGCTGGGCCTTAGTTACGGCACACGGGATCTTCGTTGCTGCATGCGAGCTCTTAGTTTTGGCATGCATGCGCATGCGGGATCTAGTTCCCCGACCAGGGATTGAACCCAGGTTCCCTGCCTTGGGAGCGCAGAGTCTTACCCACTGGACCACCAGGGAAGTCCCGAGCTGATATTTATTTTTAATTAGAAATAAATTACCTCCCCCTCCATACTTCATGTATTATAAAAAAACTTCATTAACCATTAAAATATTTTTAAAAATCACGTTAAGTTTAAGTTGGAGTGATTGACATAACTTAATTTTTTAGCTTATAATATTGCTCCTTAAAAAAAAAAAAACTTGTAGGGCTTCCCTGGTGGCGCGGTGGTTGCGCGTCCGCCTGCCGGTGCAGGGAAACCGGGTTCGCGCCCCGGTCTGGGAGGATCCCGCATGCCGCGGAGCGGCTGGGCCCGTGAGCCATGGCCGCTGAGCCTGCGCGTCCGGAGCCTGTGCTCCGCGACGGGAGAGGCCACAACAGAGGGAG
>NC_041214.2:70465247-70479163 GCF_002837175.3 Physeter macrocephalus | reverse complement strand
ACAAAAACAAAAACAAAAACAAAAAAACTTGTAGATAAATACAATCAGTTCTCATTATTCACAGTAGTTAAGTTTATAAAGTTGCTGTGAACACTGAATTAGCAAATATTGAACTGTTGCTTCCTAAGGGAAATACAGAGTTAGGTTCCTGTGAGCCTCTGGTCACAACAGTTTTGTCAGTGGATCAATAATAACTTTGTTTTGTGTGTTTCTGTTTAAAAGACACCTTACTGAATATATATAGTTGATTCATTAGCATTCACTCATGGCCAACAGCACTATAACTCCTGCATGAATGAAGCCCGTCTACCACATGTTTTCTCCATAAGGCACATCAGGCCGCCTTGTGCTTAGGAACACTAGACAGCTTTTCAGCACTATGCTGGGGATATTTTAAATAGCAAAATCACCAACAAAACACCAAAATACAAAAATGTGGCACTAAGTGGGCCACACAGAGGACATTTGTTTACAGAATGAGAGCTGAAACAATAAGGCAGAGTGCTGGGCATGTACACTATAGGCAACTCAAATTTTTTGCTCTTCTATACATGTCTGAAGATTGCAGAAGTGTCACAAGTATTAATTTGGGGGTTGTATATAACTTTTAGCAAGTAGGCAGATCTCACAAATATGAAATCAGTGAATAATGAGGATTGACTGTATCTCCCCAGATGCCACAATTTATAATTTATCTTTTATTTCTTTTAATTTTGGGTTTTTATCACTTGCTTTTGAACCTTTATTTTTAATTAATTATTTATTTTTGGCTGTGTTGGGTCTTCCTTTCTGTGCGAGGGCTTTCTCTACTTGTGGCAAGCGGGGGCCACTCTTTTTTTTTTTTTTTTTTTTTTTTTTGCGGTTTGCGGGCCTCTCACTGTTGTGGCCTCTCCCGTTGCGGAGCACAGGCTCCAGACGCACAGGCTCAGCGGCCATGTCTCACAGGCCCAGCCACTCCGTGGCATGTGGGATCTTCCCGGACCAGGGCACGAACCCGTGTCCCCTGCATCGGCAGGCAGACTCTCAACCACTGTGCCACCAGGGAAGCCCATGGGGGCCACTCTTCATCGCGGTGCGCGGCCTCTCGTTGCAGAGCACAGGCTTCAGACGCGCAGGCTCAGTAGTTGTGGTGCGCGGGCCTAGTTGCTCCACGGCATGTGGGATCTTCCCAGACCAGGGCTCGAACCCATGTCCCCTTCATTGGCAGTCAGATTCTCAACCACTGTGCCACCAGGGAAACCCATGAACTTTATTTATTTTTTAATTGTGGTAAAATACACATAACGTAATAGTTTGATTGCACTTGAAGGTACTTAACTAATCTCCAGCACGCTTTTCATTTTTATACCCATTGAACAACAGCTCCCTATTTGCCCTTCTCCCCAGCCTCTGGCAACCACCCTTCTACTTTCTGTTTCTATGTGTTTGATTACACTAGATACCTCTCCTAAGTGGCACTATATGATATTTGTCTTTTTGTGACTGGCTTCTTTCACTTAGCATAATGTCTTCAAGGTTCATCCACATTGTAGTATGTGTCAGAATTTTCTTCCTTTTTAAGGCTGAATAATATTCATTGTATGTATGTAGAACACATTTTGATTACCCATTCATTCGTCAGCACATACTTTGATTGCTTCCATCTTTTGACTGTTGTGAATAATGCTGCTGTGAACATGGGTGTGCATATCTCTTTAAGACCCTGCTTTTTAAAACGAGTTTATCTTTGATATGTCATGCATATGTATGAAAATGAGTGAACCAACTAAACAGAACAGATGTATATTATAAAGTGACAGGTAAAAGTTCTCAGCTTGACCTCATTCTGTTCACTAGAGACAGCTGAAGAGTTTGGTGTGTATTCTTTCAAATGTGTTTTTGGGCACAGTTAAGGACTATTTTTTATATATATATATGTATATACATTGATATATGTATCATCTATATGTATATATAATTGAGAAAAATATTTACTATGTCTCACTTACATACAGTTTAGTAGCAGTTGGGATGATAATGCATAGTTCTGTTGACTGGATAACCTAATATTTTTAGAGTGAAGATTGCAGTTTGAAACTACTTAGTTCTGTGCCTCCTTTTTTCCTATAAGATGATTTTAGAAATCGAAAGACAATTACTAATTGTTTAACTGTTTTTTACTGTGTAACATTTATGAGGAGGAAGATACAATACTGTCTTATTAAACGTTTGCTGTTAAAAGAGAATCTCCCACTGTCAGTGATAAGCGCATCCTCTTTTATTTTCTTATTCATTTGTTATTTCTGGATCATACTCAGCTGCCACTGTTTCTTCCATCTCATATTGTGTTTTATTGGATTCCCTTTTTGCTTTGGTGCTGTATCTTGATTTTTTTCATAAGTAAAATTTAAGTTCTTGAATGTCTGAAAATGTCTTTATTTTGACGCTTGATGGAGAATCTGACTTGTGAGAGCAGTGCTTTCCAACTTTTTTCTTACCATAATATGTATATAGAAAATGATAATATTTGTATGGTGAGTGAAATTGTTTGCAGCAGAGAGGCCTCTGGCTGTGCAGGTTACCTGGTAACCCATTTATTTGTAACACACATGTTGGTAAAGGTCTATAGGAATCTGGTTTTAAAATATCTTTCCCTTAGAATTTGGAGGATACTGCTCTGTTATCTTCTAGCACCCTGTATTTTTGATGAGAAGATGAATGTTAGAGTGACTCTACTTTCTGGACGCTTTCTTAGCATTCTGAAATTTTTCCAGCATGATCCTGGATATGGGTCTTTTTTCTTTTTCTTTCTTTTTTTCTTTACACTTATTTTTGTTGCGTTGTATGTCTTTTCAGTTTGATGACCAAATCTTTCTTTAGCTCTTGGAAAGTTTAATATGTCCCCCTTTTTGGATTAATTTCCCTCCACTTTTAGATGTCTTATGTAAGTGGATGTTGGGCCCCTTAGATCTCTTTTTTTAAAATATATTTATTTTATTTATTGGCTGCGTTGGGTCTTTGTTGCTGCGTGCGGGCTTTCTCTAGTTGCAGTGAGCAAGGGCTACCCTTCGTTGTGATGCGCGGGCTTCTCATTGTGGTGGCTTCTCGTTGCAGAGCATGGAGGGCTCTAGGCACATGGGCTTCAGTAGTTGTGGCACGCGGGCTCAGGAGTTGTGGCTCGTGGGCTCTAGAGCGCAGGCTCAGTAGTTGTGACGCGTGGGCTTAGTTGCTCTGAGGCACGTGGGATCTTCCTGGACCAGGGCTCGAACCTGTGTCCCCTGCATTGGCAGGCAGATTCTTAACCACTGCACCACCAGGAAGTCCCACCGGGCCCCTTAGATCTTAATTCACATTTTCTTTTTTCTTACAGTTTCCATCTTTGTGTGTGTGTGTGTGTGTGTGTCTGTCTGTGTGTGTCTGTCTGTGTGTGTCCGTATCTGTGTTTTCGTTTACTTTGAAAATAAGGTAAATTTCCCTTCCCTGTAAGGGAAAATCACTTCAGCCTTATAGTATAGGTAAATAATTTGGTGTTTAGTCAAGCCTGTCCGTGTTTACCCTGCCCCCTGCATTTTTGTTCTCTCTGTTCATCTTGCTCCTCTTTTATGCTGTTAGGTTTCCCCAAGTGTTTGATGGATCATGGTTAATATTGGCAGTTGAATTGTGTCTGCCTCAGTGTGTAGTTCTTTCTCTACCAGGCCTCTATCTTGAATGGTAGTTTTGGTATGATGGATTCTTAGGTATGGACCAGCAGACCAGACCTCCTAGGGAGGGTGGTGGGTGAGGAGTGGGTGAGGCAGTTCCCTTCTCACCTGTATAACTGTTGTGTCCTTAAGTACTGCAGGGGGGTAGTACTTTGATAGATGTCACTCAAATGGTGTTGAGATTGCTCCCTCTCCCCTTTTGTTTTCCTTGCTTTTTCCCTCCCTCCCTTTTTATTTCTCTCTTTGTGTTAGAAGTTTGATGTTCCCTCCATCTTTCTGCTCTCCTTTTCTCTCAGGTCTGGCTGCTCTCACAGGAACCCTAATCCAGGCAGAAATTCCTGCTTTATAGAGATCAGCTCCCTGGCTTTATCTTAAAGGCAGAAGCTGCCACCACCTGTGTCTCTGTTCATAAAGTGAGGGGGGAAGGGGGATTGTGAGTCCAGAGTAAGGTAACGCGGCGCCCTGATGAAGTGCCCTAATTGTTTCCTCCTCTTTGTGGAGGTTAACTCTGTTGTGATTTATTTGATTATAACCTGAACTTCTCTAGCGTGTCCTGGAAAAGACTTTGGTGTTTTACAAGTGGTTTCATCCTTTTTTCCTCTTTTAATCCAGTCTTTCTACTTTCTATCCCCCCAGAATTCTTTAAAATTTATGATTATCGAGTGACATCTTTTCTTGTTCTACAACAGTGCTATCATTTCATTTTAATTTAAATCTTTTTCCTGCCATTTCAGTGGGTCCTTGGGATGGAGGAAAGAGAGATGGGTACGTTTATTCAGTCCACTGCCTTGTACTGTAATTGACTAATTTATGACTGATTTTTAAAAGGTAGATAAGTTCTTAAACACACCTCTCTCTTACTGTGCATGACTACTTTTGTGCCTTAGAAGATTTACTAAATCATCTTTTTCCCCCAGTAATAAAGGACATTTTAATTTTCAGTCTAAGTCATAATGTTCATTGCTGTTCTTTGGGCATATGGCCTCTTGTAGAAGAAAACATGCATAACCATAGTGACATTGCTGGCCATCACCTGAATGCTTTTGTGTGTGTGTGTGTGTGTGTGTATAAGGTTATACTTGTGAGTGAAGTCATCATCTTTTTTAAAGAAACAGTATAAATTGGAGAATATCCAGTTACTCATGAAAATGGTCAGAAAACTGATAAAATTATGTTGTTACCTCTAGTGAAGCATAGCAAAGCAGGGAAACATTTTTGAAAATGATTTAGTAAAAGTCTAGGGGAAGAGAGTAAAAGAACAGCTAGAACATTTTTGTTCTTTGCCATCTTGTATGGATGTGCAGTGTAGTTTAGCGTACACTTTGCTGGAGGGGGAAAATATGGTACTTGTGTCCCAAATACTACCTTTTCACTTAACAGCTTGTAACCCTCCCCCACCCTCCCCTTTTTTTGGTAGTGTCTAGGATATTGGGTGACGGATTTTACTGCCCAAATGTTTTTAAACATCAGGCTTTTGATGAAAAATTGAGAAGATGTGTCAGTGCATACAACTGTAATAAAGACAATACTTATGTCCATGGCTTTCAGAATTTTTTGGTCTGTGGTCCACAGTAAGACATACATTTACATTGCTGCCTTGTATGTGCGTGTAACATTGGAATTAGAGTTTCATGAAACAGTATTTACCCTTGATGTGATGTACTCATATTGTCTGTTTCATTAACGAAAAGAGTATGACTCATTAACTTTATTTCATGATCTACTAATGGTTGTGACCTGCAGTTTGATAAACCCCTGATTTAGATCCTGGTCTGTAGGAATAGTGAGAGGATGGAGGGATTTGGATTCAGGAAAACCTAGGGGGTTCTAGCTTAATGGTTTTGGGTAATTTCCTTCTTTGAATCCGTTTTTGCAACTGTAAATGGGAATAATAGTATCTTGTTACGTTGATTGTGAGAATTAGAAATAAATGCAAAGTGCCTAGCACTGCTAGGAATGATGTAGATAGTTAATAATTGGAAGGTTTATTATTATCTTTGTTATTTTTATTGCATGCCATCTGTCTTATTAAGTAGGCACTGAGATTCAAACGTTCTTGCTTTTAGGGAGATAGATAACATTTTACTGATATAGAGACCTAATTTTCCTACAGGGTGAGAAGGATGTTACTAGGGCTTCCCTGGTGGCGCAGTGGTTAAGAATTCGCCTGCCAATGCAGGGGACACGGGTTCAAGCCCTGGTCTGGGAGGATCCCACGTACCGCGGAATAACTAAGCCGGTGCGCCACAACTACTGAGCCTGCGCTCTAGAGCCCGCGAACCACAACTACTGAACCCACGTGCCACAACTACTGAAGCCCGCGCACCTAGAGCCTGTGCTCCGCAACAAGAGAAGCCACCGCAGTGAGAAGCCTGTGCACCGCAACAAAGAATAGCCCCCGCTCGCCACAACTAGAGAAAGCCTGCACGCAGCAATGAGGACCCAATGCAGCCAAAAATAAATAAATAAATAAAAAATAAAAATAAACCTTAAAAAAAAAAGAGGTATAGTAAACTAAAGGAGGAAGTCAATGTTGGGAAGTTACAGGCATGCCTCCCCACCCACCATCCCCCTTTTTCCCCCAAGGAACAGGGTCTCTCAAATTAGTTCCAGGTAAATGGGGTTTTTTACTTCAAGGACACATAAGGGAGGTAAGGAAAAACAGCCGTTTTAAAGCTGCAAAGGCAGGCGTTTCAGAGACTTGCAGTGCTGGGTTTTTGTTGTTGTTGTTGTTGTTGTTTTTATGCGGTACACGGGCCTCTCCCGTTGTGGAGCACAGGCTCCGGACGCACAGGCTCAGCGGCCATGTCTCATGGGCCTAGCCGCTCCGTGGCATGTGGGATCTTCCCCGACCGGGGCAGGAACCCGTGTACCTTGCATCGGCAGGCGGACTCTCAACCACTGCGCCACCAGGGAAGCCCTGCAGTGCTGTTTTGACCATAATGGATTGTTTTCATTTTCTGACTTCATGGATAATTGGCATATCTTCTAGAATATAACAGTCTTAGGGACTGAAATCTCATGTTTCCCTACAGCAGCAGCAACCCTGGGCCTCCAAGTCCAGTATTCTACTATTATGACTCAGTTTTGTCTCCCACTAGATCAGCTTCTCCTCTACTTTTTTTTTATGATTTCTTTTGTGGTGTGACTTCTGACCTTTGTCACACTCTTGGTTTCTTGACTCCTGTTTTTTTTTTTTTTTTTTTTTTGGTTGTAAGCAACAGAAATAGATTTAGATCATTGAAGCAAAAAGAGGAAAGATACATGGTAGTTGAATGGAGCAAAGAAAAACTGAAGAGCAAGAGATCTAGGTCATAGGAATCAATGAGCTGGCTTGGCAGTAATTAGTGATCTGAAATTATTTTCTATGTAGTTTTTCTCTCTTCACATTTAGAGATCTAGGAGAGAATCTGATTTACCTAGCTTGAGTTGTTTCCATTCTTTGGCCAGGGGAGAAGACATGCTGAATGAAAATCCAACCAAGACTCCGTGTAGTAGAAGCTGCATTGTGTTTTAAAAGCAAAATTGGACTGTTGTTCCAGAAGGAGACTGGACGTTGGCAGTCAAAAACAACAGATGTCCAATACAGTGTTACTGTGTGTGTGTGTGTTTGTGGAGGGGTGTATATATATATATATATATAATATATATAATATAATATATTATATATATAATAATAATATATATATATTATTCAGCCTCCAGGGAGAAGATGTGTCTGGTTCTTAATCATTATCCTGTATTGAGTATGTTTACTGGGCATGCTGTGTGGTTTGAAAAATGAACAGAACTTTGGGAAAGTAGGTGACTCAGCGTTAGGGCATATATTTTGAAACTGTGATACGAGAGGAGAGAGAGAATAAGCAGGGCATATATTTTGAAACTATGTGATACGAGAGGAGAGAGAGAATAAGCAAGATAATGTCATCCCCAGGATTGCAGATTCATTTATTTTAAGCTGTCAAATTACATGATCATATTTACCGTTTAGAAAGTTTACTCTGCAGGCCTTGTAAAGGTTGGAGTGAGGGCGAAGGGCTGTTTAAACAGATAGAGGTAGCAAGACCAGTGAGAAAGCTGTCTGCTTAGTTGAAATGCACATTTATAAGGCCCTCTGTGATCTGATTTAATTTTCCACCATTTATCCCTTGCTTACCACTGTCTAGCCATACTTTTGCTCAAATCAAACTTGTTCTCACCTCAGAGCCTGTACACTTTATTGGAATTCTCCCACCTTTGGTTAGCACTTGCTTGGATTCAGCTTGTATTTCCCTTCCTCCTCTCCTGCCTATAGTCTATAATCTCGACACCTCTTATGGCATTTCGCTATCAGATTATTCTGTTTTATTTTTTTCATTACAGTTATTACATTCTGGTACTTTCTTTTTTTTAACCTGTTCGGCTAATAGTGGCAGTTAGTCAAGGTTTGATTGCTAAAAAGACTCAAGGGACCTGAAATGATGGTGCTGATCTGTGGTTTATTGCTGAAAAAGGATGTAGTAGAGCAACTGCATTGGAGTAAGGTTACGCATCACAACCACAGCTTGCCTCACAGTAATGGACCTGAAGAGGCTGAGCATGAACTGCAAGTGTCCTGCCTCTGTAGGATCATACCGGACATGCTTTCTCTCTCAGCTCAGGATCACTGAGGTGTGCATGAAATACCCTGCAACCAGGGAGCCCACAATGGAGTCTTAGCTGGGACTTCTGTGTCCTGCTGGCAACAAAGGCATGTCTGTGCTATGTAATCAGCCCCAATGGCAGGGCTCTCTGGAGGTCTCACCAAAACCAGGTATAAACCATCAGTCTCACTGTTAACAATAAACATTGCTGACCAGCTGGAACAAACAGTCCAAAGCTCATTGGACCCATAGTTTCAAGTCAGCACTATTAATCAGTATGTTTTATGCTTTGACCAGGCATGGGTGTCATATAAGAGACTTATTTGAGGAATATACTCAGATCAATTTCAGGCCTGCTGGAATTAACCTGCAGAATGCTTTTTGTTTATATGTTTACTTATCTTTCTCTTCCACTAGAATATAAAGGCCAGTAGAGCAAGAATCTGTGTTGGAAGATGTCAGTGATTTCCTTAAAGTGTTTAGGATTTGACAGTGGAGATTCAGAATGACCAAAAGTATCTTTTCCATTTAGTTTTTTTTTTTTTTTTTTTTTTTCCTTAAACTTTTAAGTTTGGGACCTTAGTGTTTTGGCAAGGACCAGGCACTTTATGCAGTGTTGAGGTCAGGAAGCAATGAGTGATAAGAAGGAATGGGTATAAAAGTGAGTGTGATTGTCTTCCCCTTCTGTTATTCTTCATCTTTCCCTAACCACGCCCTTAAGGGTCTTCATGTCTAGGCAAATAAGGTAGTTTCTCTTTTTTGTTTGTTGCTATGTGTCTTAGAGAGTTACATACAAAAAATTTGAACTGTCTTCTATAAAAAGAATTACAGTATATTTACAGGCAGGGGAGGCAATAATAAATAGGTGCTTTTTTTTTTTTTTTGGAATGCCTTTTATTCACCATTGTACTAAGGTTTGTTGTTTGATTTTTTAAAAAACATTCATTATCTCTAATCTTTATGAGAATACTACAGTGTGGGTAGTAATATCCCTATTTTATAAGGCTCAAAGGTTAAGTACTGTGCTCAAGGCTGTTCTTAGTAATTACTTGGCAGAGATAGATTTGGACCTAGATCATTGGGGCTCCAAAACCAGAGTTCTTCTCATTGTATGATGTAGTAGGAAGTAGAAGATAGCAAGAACCTTATAGTGAATGCTCACTACCATAACCTTTCAACACATACTGGGAATATAGATTTAAAAAAATTCAAAGTTCTGCCCCTTACAGCTTGCTGATTCCATATTAAACATAATTTCCGGGGGCTCTATCATGTGTTTCTGTTTCCTTTTATACTTCATATTTAGAACTCTCATCTATCTTATTTGGATTCATGTCAAATAGATATGTTGAGGTTGGACATCCCTGATTTGCTAAGTTCTCTTTATCATATTCTCTGAAACATAGTTTCCCATTGCTGTTGTATCACTGACCTCGCAATAAGCTACAGTAATTGGATTTCCCAGTACATCTAAATCCAAAATATTGTGGCCTTTTCTTTTTAAAACATTTCTAGATAGTCTTTCTCTGAGAGGTGATGAATAATTGTTTTAATCTAGACTCTGATAATCTCTTTATGGGTTCCTATTTTTGCGTCCCTTTCAGGTAATTATTTTTTAGCTTCATCGTTTTGAACATTTAAACATTTTATACATGGCTCAAAGTTTAAAATTTACAAAAGTATATACATGGAAAGATCTTCCCTCAACCGTTTGGTTCTCCTCCCTGGAGCAGCCAGTGTTATTTTTTTATATGTCTTTTCAGAGATGATGTTATATACAAACAAATAAATAATATGCTTTCTCTCAACTTTTTTTCCCCTAAAATACTGTGTATTATACACACTGTTTTGCCTTTTTTCCCCCTTCCTCTTTTTTGCCTGACAGTATATCCTGGTGATCAGTACCTGAGGAGTTTCTTCATTCTCTTTTTTTGATTGAATAATATTTCAGTATTACCAAGCCCCTATTGATGGACAGTAGGTTGTTTCATTTCTTTTGCTAATTCTGCAGTGAGTAACTTTGTACATAGGTTATTTTGCATATATGCAAGCATATTTTGAATGATAAATTCTCCACAGTGGGATTTTAGTGTCAAAGGATATGTGCATTTTTAAGTTTCACTGCCACATTGTCTTCATGGAGGTTGTAGTAGTGGACACTCCTACCAGTGTTGTTTACGTGTAAAGCTACAAAAGTGTTACAGCCCTTTTTATCTTTACCAAACTGGTAGCTGAATAGTACTGTCTTGTATTTTTTTTAAAGGTATGCTTCTTATTATAAAATACATAATAAAAGGACACAAAATATAGCTTGCTGAGTTTCACAAATTGGGCACACTCATGTAACCACTAACCCCATTCATTGCTCCGTCCCCAGCCTCTGGAAAGGTAAACATTATCCTGACTTATATTATTAATTCATTATTTTCATAGTTCATTTAAATCATGCAGTATGTGTCCTTATTTATGGTTTGCTCAGCATTGTATCTGAGGTTTAACCAGGTTGTATCAGAAGTTCTTGGTGAACTCTTAATTACATTTCTCTTACAAGAAGAGAATCTTTTCATGTTTCAAGCTTTAAATTTTTATGAGCATCTTTTCATGTTTCAGGCTTTAAAGTTTTTATTTTCTGTAAGCTGTTTATTTCCTGTATCCTGAATGGAGGATCATTTTCTTATGGATGACTTTATATGTAAAGGAAGTTAATTCTTTATCTGGGATATGAGTTGTAACTGTTTCCTTCAGTTAGTCATGCCTTTTTTTTTTTTTTTTTTTTTTTTTCTGTACGCGGGCCTCTCACTGTTGTGGCCTCTCCCGTTGTGGAGCACAGGCTCCGGACGCGCAGGCTCAGCGGCCATGGCTCATGGGCCTAGCCGCTCCGTGGCACGTGGGATCTTCCCGGCCCAGGGCACGAACCCGTGTCCCCTGCATCGGCAGGCAGACTCTCAACCACTGCGCCACCAGGGAAGCCCTACTCATGCCTTTTCATTTTGCATATGATGGTTTCTGCATGAAGATTTTAAAAAATTATGTAACTGAATTAATTTTCGTTGCCATTAAACTTTTCCCTCCATAATATTCCTTACTTGTTTTCTTCAGTAAGCCTACTTCACTGTCATTTGAACATCACAGAACTTTTATTAAGCCAGACCTTAATATTAATAAAAATGAAAGTGCAATAAGGAAATGAAAAGTGATAACTCTGAAATTGATGTTTGAATCAGGTGTAAATGGAGTTACTGAAGAATAGAATGTTGGCACTGTTCAGGAGACTCTAGATTTGCAGTCACAGGAACTTAATGAAAGCAAACTTATGTATAAATGAGGAAAGTGGTTGTGCTGAAATGGGTGATGTCCAGAGGAAGTGATGCTGGCAAAAACTTCACACTGATGGGACTCTTTTGACATTGAAAGTGCTGCTCCCTCTATACTGTAAGTTATACCATTAGATGAGACAAGTGCTGTTCAAACTACTGGATAAGTTTATTTATAAGCAAATAAAGCACTTTAGTTCACAGTGGTTTTCATTTCTTAAATTACAGTGTACTAAATGAATATTAGTTTTACTATATTTTAATCTTATACATTTATAACTGACAGTTTTTACTGTTTTGACAGTTTTTAAGGTCATGGAACAATTTCCCCCATTAAGTTTACTTGGCTTGGTTTCATCTAACATGGTCATTTTTATGATCCC
The DNA here is from genome assembly GCF_002837175.3 of Physeter macrocephalus. Lineage (NCBI taxonomy): Eukaryota > Metazoa > Chordata > Mammalia > Artiodactyla > Physeteridae > Physeter > Physeter macrocephalus. The sequence continues at coordinate 70,467,164 of NC_041214.2, read as the reverse complement.
ACACCACTGTACAAAATGAGGACTGCTTGTGTGTGGGTTTTTTAAAAATTAATTATTTATACATTTATTTATTTTTGGCTGCGTTGGGCCTTCATAGCTGCGTGTGGGCTTTTTCTCTAGTTGCAGGGAGTGGGGGCTACTTTTTGTTGCGGTGCACGGGCTTCTCATTGCAGTGGCTTCTCTTTTTTTTTTTCTTTTTATAAATTTATTTGTTTATTTTTGGCTGCGTTGGGTTTTCGTTGCTGCGCGCGGACTTTCTTTAATTGCGGCGAGCGGGGGCTACTCTTCGTTGCGGTGCGCGGGCTTCTCATTGCAGTGGTTTCTCTTGTTGTGGCGCATGGGCTCTAGGCGGGCGGGCTTCAGTAGTTGTGGCACGCGGGCTCAGTAGTTGTGGCTCACAGGCTCTAGAGCGCAGGCTCAGTAGTTGTGGCGCACGGGCTTAGTTGCTCCGCGGCATGTGGGATCTTCCCGGACCAGGGCTCAAACCCGTGTACCCTGCATTGGCAGGCGGATTCTTAACCACTGTGCCACCAGGGAAGCCCCTTCTGTGTGTGTTTAAACAACGCTTCTTCCTCTCCCTCCAAAACTCTTTAAATTGACCTGATATATTTCAGAAAGTGATCCCTTCATTGTCTCTTCTGACCTGGGAGTCCATCATAGATTAAATAGGATTCCAAATATGGTATGTTTGTTTTTCTTGAACTTAGACTTGAGTTTTTGAAGCTGCTCTGGATAACATTTCTTCCCTAAATTGCCAAATGTAGATACTAATAGTCTTATGCACTTATATGAAGAAGAGTATGTGAGATCATGAAAGACACAGTGGTTTTATGTATTTCTTGAGCACCTGTCATTAACTAGGTTCTGTTTTAGTTATTGGGGTATGAATAAAATTCGGTTCTCTTTTTCCTGAAGGAACTCATAGTCTACTAAAGTTGGGCAAACAGATGAAAGATAATATAATGAAATTAGATAGAAAGGTAGGAGAATTATAGTTCATGATATTGAAAATGCAACTAAGAGAACATTTAAAAAGTGTTGCTGAATTCTTTGCTGTGTTCTGTGTTGTTCTCTGATGTTGGAGATACCACAAGAACGATTCTTGTTTGCGAGGAAATTGGTGGGAACTGTGAATACAAGTTGAGCCTCTTTATATAGGTCGGGTGGCAGCATATCTAGTATATGCATAACTGATGTATTTTTGATATAAATAATATAGAAATACTTGGACAGCAGGTACATACTGATTGTAATCTGTCTTTGGCATATTAATCTTGAAAGCAAATATCCTGATTTTGGATTGTGCATGCATTTTATGAGCAGAGTAGGTTAATTGACCAACTCGAGGGTTATATCGTAAGTTTCTGTTGGAGCTAGGTTTTGAGCCTCCGGACCAGTGTTCTTATTCCTACTCTTGTGCCTAAATTGTTAAGTATTATAATTTAGCATTATGTGTAGTCATTTGAAAAGTGTTTGGTTTTCAATTTCTTTCTCTCTAAAAGCTTGACCTACTGTGCCTTCCTTTTTTTTTCCCAGAGATGAAATCAAAGATATTGATTCTGATTATTTACTGAACACATTTTTATTCAGTATTTAGGGATATGAAAATGTCTAGCTGTTGGCTACCATGAATCTTAGTTTAATAGATGACATAAGTCTTGAATACAAATAGCTAAACCAAATAATATAATACAGGCTGGCAGTCATTATCTTATGGGTGGTACAAGCGAGGACTTGGGTTCAAAGGAATAAGCAGTTATTTACAGCCAGGGGAATCAAAGACTTCATGGATGCAGAATAGCTGATCAAAGACTTGAAAGGGGCTTCCCTGGTGGCACAGTGGTTGAGAGTCCGCCTGCCGATGCAGGGGACACGGGTTCGCGCCCTGGTCCGGGAAGATCCCACATGCCACGGAGC
>NC_041214.2:70419698-70465099 GCF_002837175.3 Physeter macrocephalus | reverse complement strand
GAAAGGGGCTTCCCTGGTGGCACAGTGGTTGAGAGTCCGCCTGCCGATGCAGGGGACACGGGTTCGCGCCCTGGTCCGGGAAGATCCCACATGCCACGGAGCGGCTGGGCCCGTGAGCCATGGCCGCTGAGCCTGCGCGTCCGGAGCCTGCTGCTCAGCAGCGGGAGAGGCCACAACAGTGAGAGGCCCACGTATCGCAGGAAAAAAAAAAGAGACTTGAAAGATACTTCATGGGCATGTTAATAGAAGCATATACCAATTGTTTGGTAAATGATGTTTGACAAATGATCATCGGATCATAAATATTACCAATTTTTGTTCTCACTAGAATATTGTTAATATGATTCAGGATCATATAGTGTAGTAGGTCTCAAAGTATGGTCCCTGGCAGCATCAACATCTTTTGATAACTTGTTAGAAATGTAAATCCTTGGTCCTATCCTAGACCTAGCAGAAAGTTGGGAGTGAGGAAGGAGGAACCAGCAGTCTGTGCTTTAACAGTATTTTCTTGTTTTGAAAGAACCAGACATTTATAGTCCATTATTATCTTTGGAAAAAATGCAGTATCTGTATCAGCTTTATTTGATAGAGCTTACTTTTTTGTACATGATCTTCCTCTAGAAGCTATTAATGATGATTAATCACCCATTCTGTAACTTTGATTAAAAGTCATTGCTCTCCAGGGACTTCCCTGGTGGCTCAGTGGAAGAATCCGCCTGCCAGTGCAGGGGATACGGGTTCGGGCCCTGGTCCGGGAAGATCCCGCGTGCTGCGGAGCACCTAAGCCTTTGTTCCACAACTACTGAGCCTGCAGTCTAGAGCCCGCGAGCCACAACTACTGAGCCTGTGTCCCACAACTACTGAAGCCTGCACACTGCACGCTTAGAGCATGTGCTCTGCAACGAGAGAAGCCATCGCCCTGAGAAGCCCACGCACCGCAAGGAAGAGTAGCCCCCGCTCGCCACAGCTAGAGAAAGCCCGTGCGCAGCGACGAAGACCCAACGCAGCCAAAATTAAATAGATTTTTTTAAAAAAAGTCATTGCTCTCCAACTTAACTATTTGATTATAAAATCTCTGTCGCTTTGAAGGGTAATTTTTTTTCCTGAAAAATTTGAAAATCTAGAAATTGAAGAAGTTCGCTGTTTTAATTGTCTGTCAGTGGTAAGTATAAAGAAAATTGCAAGCACATCTCGGCACATCAAGATATACTGGCTGCTTTATTCCCATCTAGAATTTTAAAATGAGTTATTGTAGTCATTGGTAAAACATATAGAAACATGTTCTGATAAAAGTTTTTCATTTTCATGAAATCTTTTAATGACACCTGTCAATTTTACACTAAATAATTTTTTGAAATTTTCTAATAATTCATTATTTCAAATGAAATGGTAATAATTGAGGAACTGCCAGAATTTTCTAAAGTGGCTGCATTTTACATTCCCACCAGTAGTGTGGTGTGAGGGTTACTGTTTCTCCACATCCTCAATAACCATTATTGTTTTTTTGTTGATGTTGATAAGGATCCTAGTGGGTGTAAAGTGGTATCTCATTGTGATTTTGATTTGCATTTCCGTGATGGCTAATGATGTTGAACATATTTTCATTAGCCATTTGTATACCTTCTTTGGTGGAATATCTGTTCAGATATTTTGCCTGTTTTTAAATTGGGTTGCTTGCCTTCTTATTATTGAGTTGTAATATTTCTTTACATATTCTAGACACAAGTCCCTAATCATTTGTTTTGCAAAAGTTTCCTTCCATTGTGTGGGCTGTCTTTTCACTTTTCTTAATTGTGTCCTTTAAAGCAAAAAAGTTTTAAATTTTCTTGATGGCAGTTAATCATTTTTTTTTTTCCTTTTGTTGCTTGTGTCATATGAAACCATTGCTTAAATCCAGAGTCACTTAGGTTCTGATCCATTTTTAACTAATCTTTTATATGGTATGAAGTAGGGTTTCAACTTCATTCTTTTGCATGTAGATATTCAGTTGTCCCAGCACCCATTTGTTACAATGACAGATTTTTATGAATTAAAAAAATTTTTTTATTTTATATTGAAGTATAGTTGATTAACAATGTTGTGTTAGTTTCAGGTGTACAGCAGAGTGATTCAGTTATACATTTACATGTATCTATTCTTATTCAAATTCTTTTCCCATTTAGGTTATTACAGAATATTGAGCAGATTTTTGTGAATTTTTATCTATACTTCCTAGATCTTATTAGCAGTTGAAGAGATTTTTACTATTCCCACCTTGTTGTCTAAAATAAGAATAATTTTACTAAGTATTAAAGAAAAAATGCTGTGAATGAAAGCACTGTGTTCCATCTTAGGAGTCATATTTTTAGAAGGACACAAACTGGAGCAGCTTTTGTAATTGTTATGTCACAGTTTTTTAAAATGGGAAATAACAAGGGCTTCCCTGGTGGCGCAGTGGTTGAGAGTCCGCCTGCCGATGCAGGGGACACGGGTTCGTGCCCCGGTCCGGGAGGATCCCACATGCCGCGGAGCGGCTGGGCCCGTGAGCCATGGCCGCTGAGCCTGCGCGTCCGGAGCCTGTGCTCCGCGATGGGAGAGGCCACAGCAGTGGGAGGCCCGCGTACCGCAAAAAAAAAAAAAAAAAAGTGGGAAATAACAACGTTTGGCAATGAGACTGAGAGAAAGTCCTTCCATTCAGTACCTAAAGATTTTCATTTTGAGCAGAGTTAAGATTGTTTTATGTAGCTCTACAGGCCCTAAGTAGAAGTTACAGGTAGATACATTTGAATGCTGGAGAGGAAAGAACTTTGAAACAATTAGATCTGTCTGATAACTTAGTAAAATGGACACCCAGGAGCTCAAGCAGAGGTTGAGTCATTTTGTCATTAAATTGACAGATTGGATTTCTGCACGGAACAAAGGTTGTTGAAGGGTTTCCATTTTTCTATTCTACTTTGCTTTCATATTTGTGAAGGGTTTTTCTCTTCAGGGTTCATCCTCTTCCAGACTTCTGTCAAATAGCAAAATGAGAGTGAGTTAAAATAGGAGGTTAATGTTTTGAAGGATTAAATGACGGAAGCACTGTACTCCAGTTTTTGATTGGCTGATATTATGCATTATCCTGAAAATTGGTCTCCTTCTTGAGCTAATTCTTTTCTTTTTTGGCTTCTCTAACCCTGTTGGAAAACGCAATGAACAGTGGGGATAAGGCACTGTAGCAAGAGGGAAAAGTTGGTGAGAACTAAAAATTAAAGCATTACTCTAACATCACATTTGTGAATGGTTGTGATTTGTCAACTGTTGATTGAAGAAAGTTTGCACAGATTTCAGGAAACTGTAAATTGTGATAGTGTAAATGGAATTTCATTGTTATCCTTTCAGGAAAGTCTAAAAGCTACCTTTCCTGATTCAGGAATTTATGCTGTTATTTTTTAAATGATCCATTAGAAGAGAGTATAGTTAAAAGGAGAACATGTACTAGTACCTACTTGTACTTTTGTGATAGGTGTATTTGAATCCTATGTTTTAAGGTGTGGAAGAAACCTGATCGTTGTTATATAAGCTGATTGACGCAAATGAATTTAAATACCTGGCTTTTAGGCAGAATGATTTAAGGACCTTTTAGTGATAAAACTCTCAAACTGTGTTACTCAGAATAGAATTAGGAACATGAAAAAATTAGGTGTCTTTATTTCTTTGAGATTTTTGGAAGGGTTTTTAAAATAGGGGAAAACTTTTGAGCTTAGCCTGTTCCATGTTTTAAACATTTATTTTGTTTGCTCATTTTATAGGCTTTTCCTTATTTGAAAGACTATGCCAAAATCTCATTTTGAGCACAGCGTGGATCTTGGTTGGTAACAATTGGCTTAAAATAAAAGCTTTCTTTCTGTGATGTTGGTACATGTATGCCTCAATGCAAAGTAAAGATTTTATATGACTAACTTTTTAAGACTTAAATTTAAAATTTTTGTTAATTGTGTATTCTTTTATGCTTAAGAAAGTAAGAATACTGTTTTTAACGTATATGAGTTTTCTCCTGAACTACTTACACATTAAAAAAAAAAAACCTGTTAAAGTATACTGTCAAGATTTTCATTTCCTTTGCCTGCTTTTGAATGGACCACCTAAAGGTTCCTACTGTTCACAGGTCTCTCTCTGTGACCCCACCAGAAGTTAGTAAAAGCCTTCACTTTTTCTCAGTTAATAGATATAAGACATATATGTGCAATACAGGATAGAATGTGGAGGAAATATTACGCAACGTGATGTTTTCCTGTGGTTGCCTTTTGCTTGTAATGTTTAACAGCCCTATTAGCTAAATTTATTAGAGAGGGATTCACTGTATTAAAGAGTACCCTGCATTCAAGTAGAATTAGCTGTATTGCAATTTAAGAAACACTGTTGGAATTGGAAGATGAAGACATTGTGGATGCGAATTATTTGGTATTTGCAAAAGAGCTTGAGAAGACTGATACCTGACCACCAGTTTTTTTTTTTTTTGCGGTACGTGGGCCTCTCACTGTGTGGCCTCTCCCGTTGCAGAGCACAGGCTCCAGACGCACAGGCTCAGCGGCCATGGCTCATGGGCCCAGCCACTCCGTGGCATGTGGGATCTTCCCGGATCGGGGCACGAACCCGCATCCCCTGCATCGGCAGGCGGACTCAACCAGTGCGCCACCAGGGAAGCCCATGACTACCAGTTTTTTCTGCATGTATGTGATCTGTGCTTTGATTCAAGCTACCACCACTTATTTAAAGAGCCTGTTGCTCTTTGCAACAGCCTATTTAGCTCTGTTAGGAGCCATTGATCCAAAAGCTCTGCTTTTCCTCAAACTCGTCTGTAATAGTGATATGAAAGCTAGCCCAGCAGAATTGAATTTCCAACAATGCGGCTTCACTGTTGGTGGACTTGCAGTATTTTAGGTTCTAACATTTCAGATCAGAAGTCATGTCTTCTTCAAGTGCACAAGAGTTCAAATTAGAATGTATAGAGCCAAATTTGACATCAGTGTTAGAGGCTGATCTCATGACAATATTAAGGGCTTTGTATTAGTACTTAGAAGTTTTCAAGGGATATGCTGAACTTTTTGATGTTCTTCTCTCCATTCTGTCATCTCACCTCTTCTTTTACCCCAACTTGGAGTGATAATCTAATCTACAGTTGTAGATGCTTTGACACAAGCTTACAGTGTTCACCACATGTCTTGTATAGCAGTTATGTCTTCATGTGTCTTATTTTAGAGGAGGAGGAATTTTTTTGTTTTTTTGTTTTTTTTGGGGGGGCGGGTACGCGGGCCTCTCACTGTTGCGGCCTCTCCCATTGTGGAGCACAGGCTCCGGACGCACAGGCTCAGCGGCCATGGCTCATGGGCCCAGCCGCTCTGCGGCATGTGAGATCTTCCCGGACCGGGGCACGAACCCGTGTCCCCTGCATCGGCAGGCAGATTCTCAACCACTGCGCCACCAGGGAAGCCCAGGAGGAAATATTTGAATTGTTGTATACCCTGTATCACCTAATAGAATCTCCTTTACTTAATAGACACAATATTGTGGAATAAGTAAATTTGACAGTAGTGCTCAGAAGCAGAATTTTGGTGAATATGTCAACATTGTACAGATATATTGTAATTTACGTATATCTTCTCTTAATAGATTAAAAGTTCGCTTATTAACACTACTGTAGGTTTTCAACACGCTTCATGGTTTTGACTTCACATTGATTAATTAGGATGCTGGAATTAGCCTCATTTCTTCATCTGTGGGATAGGGGATGAGGGTGGTTCTTGTAATTACTTCAAACCCTGTCTTATTCTAGGTTTCTGGTAATCTGTTCTTAATTAGTTGCAACTTCCATTGATTTTACTTCTTTAGCTAAGAAAAATCTTGCAAAATCTAAAAGTAGTCCCATATGAAGGCCTCTGTACCAAAACCAGGCTTGCCTTCCTTACACCTCACAGGAACAGGTTCAGTGAGGTTGTGAAGGTTTCCTCTCCCATGTGCCAAAGAGAGACTTGAGTTCAGAGCCAGTGATGAAAGGTGCTACATTATCCTGTTAGGCCATGAAATTTATGTGAATCACCAGATAAGACCCTTTTTATCAGGGAGTTTAGAATTTAAAGAGAAAATTAATGCATCAGATTGTGACGTTTTTCTGGAGGAGGTAGGCTGTAGAAGGGAAGGAAGAGATTGACATATGGGAAGATATCTCAGTGAAGGGCTTTGTTTTTAAACTTTTATTATGAAAAATGTCAATACATAAGAGAATAATACAGTGAATCTTCATGTACCTATTGCAACAGTTATCAACACATGGCCAATCTTTTGCATCTGTATCGGGGTCAGCAAACTAAGGCCTGCTTTTTGTAAATAAAGTTTTGTTGGAACATACCAAGCCCAATTTGTTTTTATTATTGTCTGTAGGCTGTCTTTGTGTTACATTGGCAGCATTGAGTAGTTGCGACAGAGACTGTATGGCCTCCAAAGCCTAAAATACGTGTTATTTGGTCCTTCACAGAAAATGTCTGAATATACCTACCCATTCCTCTCTCAATAATATCTTTTTTCAACTTTTCTGTAAATTTGAACTGTCGCATACCTTCCAAATAGATTTACCAGTTTTGGACATTTTTGCACATTTGCTTTATATTATTATTCATCATCTCTTTGATCATTTTTATTTATCTCATTATTCTTATTTTAGCTGAGCCATTTGAGAATAAGTTCTACATATCATGATTTTTCACCTCTCAATACTTGTGTGTATCTTTTTTTTTAAATAAACAAATTTATTTATTCACTCATTCACTCATTTATTTATTTATGGCTTTGTTGGGTCTTCGTTGCTGCCCCGGCTTTCTCTAGTTGCGGTGACTGGGAGCTACTCTTGGCTGTAGTATGCGGCCTTCTCGTTGCAGTGGCTTCTTTTGTTGTAGAGCACGTCCTCTAGGCGCACGGGCTTCAGTAGTTGTGGCATGCGGGCCCAGTAGTTGTGGCATGCAGGCGCACTAGTTACGGCGCATGGGCCTAGTTGCTCCGCGGCATGTGGGATCCTCCTGGACCAGGGCTGAAACCCATGTCCCCTGCATTGGCAGGTGGATTTTTAACCACTGCGTCAGCAGGGAAGCCCTTGTGTGTATCTCTTAAGAACAAGGACATTCTCTTGTTATAAGTAACCTCAGTGCGGTGATCTAATTTAGGGATATTGATGCAGTATTCATACAATACTATTATTTAATGTATTTCATATTCAAATTTTGCTAATTGTCCCAATGATCTTGCTAACAATTGTTTTGCCCTGATGTAGCATCCAATCCAAGAGCACACGTTGACTAATCTTTAATCTGGCCTCAGACTTTCTTTGTGTCTTACTACATTGACATTGACAGTTTTGAAGAATGTTCCTCAGTTTGAGTTTGCTTCCTCAGGAACAGGATCAGATTATGTTAACTGTGGTTTTAAAGAAAAGAATGGAATCCTATAACAAGAAAAAGCTGTAGATTATAATTGCAAGAATTCTGGACCAAAAATCAAGAATGAGCCTGAGTTCTAGTTACAAAGAAAATTGCTTATCCGTCGTGTGTGTGTGTGTGTGTCTGTGTCTGTGTGTGTGGTGAGAAGGAAAAAAAAAAAGTATACTATATTTGAAGAGCATATACTTTGGAGGTAGTGACACAGTGCTTAATAGCAGCTGTTTGTGGAGTAACTATTATGAATAATTGTTTGGACATAAGCAAATTACTTAACATCTTACGGCCATTTGTAAAATGGCAAATATATTCCTGCCTTTTCAAGTTGTTTTGGGGAGTAAATGAGATAACACATGCAAAGTGAAAAGGTGCTACATTGTGTGATACTGATTTAAATGTAGTAGGTTTGGAAAAGAGGGAAATTAATATGAGTTAGAGCTGTCAAAAAGAAACTTGAGTAGAGAAGATTGCACTTGAACTGTGATCTGAAGTTTGGGTTGACTTTGGATAAAATATCGTGGAGAATCCATTGGAAATTTTTAAGGGTAAAGCAATATGGCCAGATTTGTGTGGGAAATAAGATTAGAGTGATGAGATTGCAAGAACAGATAAACCTTGTTTTTTAAAAAATTTAATTAATTTATTTTTGGCTGCGTTGGGTCTTCGTTGCCGCATGTGGGTTTTCTCTGGTTGCATCGAGCGAGGGCTACTCTGTTGCGGTGCGCAGGCTTCTCATTGTGGTGGCTTCTCTTGTTGTGGAGCACTAGCTCTAGGCACACGGGCTTCAGTAGTTGCAGCATGTGGGCTCTAGTTGTGGCTCACCGGCTCTAGAGCACAGGCTCAGTCGTTGTGGCTCACGGGCTTAGTTGCTCTGTGGCATGTGGGATCTTCCCGGACCAGGGATGGAACCCGTGTCCCCTGCATTGGCAGGCGGATTCTTAACCATTGCGCCACCAGGTAAGTCCAAACGTTGAATTTTGAGTATGAAGATCTGGATTATATTCCAGCCTTTGTCGTTGGCTAGTTGTTTGAATTGGGTAAATTACTTAAGCTCTCTGGACTGTATTTTCCAGCCCTATAACATGACTTGTAAATTGCCAGAGTTCTGCAGAGAGGAGAAACATTACTGGTAGGTTGGAGTATTAAGGAAAGATTTTCTGCAGGAAGGAATTGAGCCTAGTCTCAAAAAATGGTTAGGCTCTGGATAGGATGAGAAGGAAAGGGAAAGCCATTAGAATAAGCATACTAAATTAAAGAAGGCACCATTGAAATTAAACCTACTCTATCACAGGTTAAGAAGGGATGCATGTTGGCCATAATGAAAAACTAAGGTTCAATTCTAGGCTCTATAAGTGGGATCTTTATAATTATGTATAACATTTAGAGTTGTGGAGTAGGAAAATGGCCCTCTCAGTTATTTGAATAAAGTTTGGTGAGACACGTATTGCAATATAACTAGATTCACTTTATGCAGCATTTTGGAATGATGGTTTGTAGATAGTTTGATTAGGGAGCCTAAGGGCTTTTTGTTGGAGAGGAGGATACCTCACCTCTCTTCTTCCAGAAATTTGGTGTTAGAGATAACCAAGATTTAGTGGAAGGAAAGGGCAATGACAGCACTGCAAATAAAATGACCTTGAAGAAAATGCGTGATTGAAATATAGGCCTAAGGAGTTTTTGGAGTGTTTCTGCATATCAGTTGATTTTGGAGCTTCTGTTGATCTTGCAGGAACATTGAATGGTTTTGGAAGTATAGCCGATTAACAATGTTGTGATAGTTTCAGGTGCACAGCAAAGGTTTTCGTCCATACGTATACATGTATCCATTCTCCCGCAAACTCCCCTCCCATCCAGGCTGCCACATAACATTGAGCAGCGCTCCCTGTGTTATACAGTAGGTCCTTGTTGGTTATCTGTTTTAAATACAGCAGTGTGGACGTGTGGATCCCAGTCCCCGTATATTATAGTGTACTCCTTTTGTGTGTATGTTCTCTTCTACTAGAATATAAACTTCAGGGAGTTTTCTTTACTGCTCTGTACTTATCATTTGAAATGATGCCTGGCATATAGTAAGCACTCAATACATAGTAATCAAATGAATGAAGAAATATGGTATTTCACAGCATAATGTGTAATTAATCCTAATAATAATTATGAATTAAGCCCAATAAATGAGAATTCACAAAAGGATTCTTTTAAAGTTTCCCTAAAGTCTTTCTGCTTACTCCCTTTCTTGTTCCCCCTTTGTTTATGGGCTTTGCTTTGGTCAGTGAAAGGGGAATATGACAGGTCACATTTTAATTTCATCTAGGAATCCAGTCATGCCTTTGGATAAAAATATGTTGGCCAGATTTTTAGCCTTAATTGGAAAGGACACTTAACATCCTTTAATAGAATAAAGCCAGCAATTTAAAAGTTTATATTATACTAGTGATCATCTAAAATTTAAAACATATTTGGTAAAACTCCATACTTAAAGATTTTCTACCTAAAGATTATATTAAATCTCGTTAAATTACCAGTGATCGGGGTGTGCAAAAGGCAAGAGTAGTTAATGTTTGTGATTTGCATAAAGGAAGTTTTATTTCCTGTCTTTGGATGACCTAGAAAATCAGAAATTTCAGTGCTTTTTAAAAAAAAAAATACTGTGGAAGTAATGAATGCATGTATTAAAATAAAAAATAAAAGGGGGAGAGGACTTCTTTACTAGCCCTATCCTCAGGAGACAACGATGTTAGAACTTCTGTTTTGGTTCTTTTGGTGGTTGCCATTATACATTTATTTTTGTCTTTCTTGATCTGTGAGCTTTATATGCAATTGTCTTCAACTTTTAAATGAAATGTCCTTCATAACGTCGTAGTGAAATGTGTTCTTTGAATAATGTCTTGGGGAGAGAAAGTTGTTGTAGATTGACATAAAGAAAACATAAGAATGTACAATAATAAGAGGTTTATCAGGCAGGAGAAATATTGGGAACTGTTGAGGAAAAACATTACTGTGGTTTTCTTTCCTCACACACACAATACTTCTGACACTGCTGATCACCAAACGTGTGGTAGTTTTTTCCACACCAATTCTCTGCAACACCAGCTGAGTGTCCTACAATTCATTTCAGTTCTGACACTGTACCTGGAGTTAGCATCATCTCACAAGTTAAGGGGTCAGTCCCACAGACTGCCCCCATTTCAGACGCCAGACACAAGTCCTAGGTTGTTGCTTCTGATGAACTGGCTATAAATTGGGGTTCCCATGACCCCCTTCCTGGGTTTGATAATTTGCTAGAATGGCTCATAGAACTTAGGAAACCACTTATTGGCGTTTACCGGTGTATTATAAAAGGATTTCACAGAGGATACAGATGAACATCCAGATGGAAGAGATGCATAGGGCAAGGTATGGGGGAAGAGGTGAAGAGCTTCCATGCCCTCTACAGGTGCACCACCTTCCTAGTACCTTCATGCATTCAGCAATCCAGTAGCTCTCTGAATCCCATCCTTTTGAGGATTTTATGGAGGCTTCATCATGCAGGCATGGTCAATCCTTAACTCAGTCACCAGTTTCTCTCCCCTTGCTGGAGGATGACAGGGTGGAGTGGAAAGTTCCAAGCTTCTAATCATGGCTTGGTCTTTTTGGTGACCAGCCCCATCCCGAAGTTATCTGGGAGCTCACCAAGAGTCTCCTCATTAGAACAAAAGACATTCTTATCACCCAGCAAATCCCCAGGAATTTAGGACCTCTGTCAGAAATCAAGATCTAACATCAAATATTAGAACAAAAGACATTCCCAGTGCTCCTATCATTAGTAAATTACAAGGATTTTAGGAGTTCTATGCCAGGAACTGAGGGCAGATATATGTATGTATTTTTTTCTATTATTTCACAGTATCAAATGGATCAAATTAGCTGTAAGGTCATTCTAGATATACTTTGAACAAAAGTCTGGTGTTTCTCTGTGTTCTCCTTGTATACTTAACATCAGTCTAGGAATACATATCTGGTGTATAATTGGACTTCAGGGAGATGCAGTGTCTGCCAAGTCATTCTTTATGCACAGAATTCCTTGGGGACTTGGAGTTTGAAGCAGTTGTAGAAGTTTATTTTTGCATGTGTAGTATGGTTATAACTAGCCTGTTCTTTCACCCTTTACAATGTAAAGTCCATGGTGCTTAAATAGGCTCTGAATAAATGAATGAATGTTGAAGGACATTGAGAGTTTGAAGAGATAAGTGATTTTGAAAGAATAGATGTTTTATATTGGCTTGGAATGGAAAAAGTTTCTTAGAATGTGGCTTAACGGTAGTCATGGCCTCAGTATTCAGCATGTCCTGAATTTCTGACCAAGAACAATGAATAAAGTAAGTGAGGAACTGAAAAAAAAAAAAAAAGTCAAAATTTATATACCTTTAAGAGATGTATAAAAGGCCATTGGTCCTAGACAACTTCTTTTTTTTAAAACTTTATTTTATTGAAGTATAGTTGATTATAGCGTTTTGTTTATTTCTGCTATATAGCAAAGTAGACTTTGTTTACTACCTTGCATGGTCTAAAAAAGCAAATTGATGGGTCATAATGTTCAGTGGTTCTTGGTTGACATTCGTCTTATACTAGCGAACCCATTCTGCTCTTCAGTACTGCTTTTCTGTCCTTTGAACGAAATAGCCAGTTTTGTTCTATATTTCTCCCAATCATTGACACGGAAATCAAGCAGAATTCATTAAAGCTCCAAGTGGGATTTGCTGACTTCTTTCAATTTAGAAAATTAGTCCCTTACTAGTGACGTTCGAAGTTAGAGTGAATCATACTGTTAACATCATTATTACTATACTAGAGAAGATGCATATTAATGGAATTTATAGAGTGCATTAAATTGGCCGGGGTAGCAGACATCAGGGAAAACTGAGAGCTTACACTGCCTATAGGGACCTTCCTGGAATGGGAAACTACAAGTTATTTCCTATTCATGTTTGTAAATTATTAGTGATGTTATATCTAGAAAGAAAATAATTTTAGATTTCACAGGTATTCAGTAATCTATATGACATTCAAAAACAAAATAAAGGTACTATTTAAAAATACTGTTTAATTATGGAGACGGCTTAATGGAAGCCTTATTAAACTTACCCATTATTTGCTATTACTGAAAGTTGGAATTCCCTGGAATTAAGTGTTGCTGTTTTAAGTAATAGCCTCATTGCTTCTCAGCTACTGTTTGGAATCCAGGGAGCAGGAATAAAAATGTTAGACTGATATTTCTTTAAAATGTGGACATTTGATTAATCCAATACCCACTGTAGATAATTGATAGTGATGTTAATTAAAAATGGGTATTATTTCTTAGGGGCCAAAATCTTGACCACCCCTGCTTCCCTGTTTGATAATCCTCTTTTTTTTCCTCTCATTTTATAGCCAATATTTAATCCAGAAGTGATAAGCCATTTTCAGAATGCCAATAGCAGTCTGTTAAAAAAAAAAAAGTTCCATTTTTGTTTTTATAAAATAAACTGTGCATAGCATTCATGAAAGCACGAAGTTTTCTGCATATTTAGATTGAGGGTATTGATTGATAGTTTATTCCAGCAAATATATTCTATTAGAGGACAGCTCAGTGTGTTTCATCACGCACAAAATCTAGTAAAATAACAGTGCTGTCATTAATTAAGTGCTTTTTATATCTCAGGTACTATTACATGCCTGATATGCATTCTCTTTTTTAGTTCTCATAACAACACCCCTATGTAGTTTTACAGATGAGAAGACAGATTTAGAGAGGTTGAATAACCAGCCTAATGTATCATACTCAGTAAGTGGTAGAGTCACAGTATTTTTGCAGTTCTATTCTAGTTCTGTGGGTAGTTTCTTTTGCCTTAAATCCAAGAATTTGGTGAAGAATGGGTGAAGCTGTGAAATAGAAGACAGTGTGAATACTTATTGAGTGAATGCACTAATGTAATTGAATAATGGTAAAGAACTAGATATTTGCTTTTATAATCGTGTATTGTAAAGAAATGGCTTGGCATGGGGTTATTAAATACATCTGGGAAGGAGTAGGGAATTTGGTGTGGTTAGAAGAGAGCAAGGACATAAAATATTCAAACCACTCTGAGAGGGGAAAGCCAGAAATAAAAGTGATAGGTATGAGATAGGGATATATAATTTCATAGTGGCCACGAATAAACCTAGAAGTTTTGAAAATGTCTAGACAGCTTCATTATAGTAAACACGTAAAGAACATCCATATTCTTTCAGATTTTATTTCCTCCAATGTTAGAATGCCAGTTGAGCAAATTTGTCTACCTTCCTTGTCTTTCTTTCCAGGATCTTGGGGTTAGAAACTGATGATGAAAGGAGTCCCTGCCTATTCTGTCCAGTTTTTGTCTGTAGAACAATGAAGGGAAAAATAGCAAACCTTAGGCCTTTGTCAGCTATTCATTCACTTTAAGCTGTTGATAATTCTTTTTATGCAGTTGTCCTTAGCCTTCCCAGTTGCTGTAATCTGGCCTAAAGTGATCAAGGGGATCAAAATCAAACTGTGAACCCTAAAAAGAACAAAACTAGGAAATGCCTTTTAAGAGTAGCCGTTATATTTTTAAATTTGCATCTGCATTTGTAACAGAGTGGCACTGCATTGAAATGGTTTTAAAATGGTTTACTAAGATGTGATAGTTGTGATCATGTGTTTGGGTAATACAGTATTTTAGAGCGAAGTGTGGTTGTTAAATAAGTGGTCATAGTTCTTATTTTTTAGCCTTGGAACAAAAATTATACTTCCAGGATTCTGAATTTCACATATGGTTTTCGTTAGACTAACATTTGTCTTTGTTCTTCCTGAAATTGATTTTGTGAGGGAGTGAAAAACAATACAGTGATGTTATTGTCATAGATTATGGTACCTGTGCAGATAAGGTCTTCGTTTTAATCACCAACCCCCTTTTGTGAGAGGGGTACATTTTACCATATTTGCCATGCTTTGTTCTAGGCATTTTTCAAGATAACATACCCTATATTGAAAGGAGACAGGCATATAAAATAAGTATCCACAGTGGTGGTAGAGCTTAGGTGGGATGTAGGTGATCTAAAATTTAGCTAGAGGATACAGCATATCCAAAGTCATGAGGGTGTGGGAGGTTTGGGGAACTGAAAACGTATTTGTGAAGTAACACCCTAGAGATAGAAAGTAATGGTGTTTGCTGATTGGTTAAGCTATAGGAGATGAAGGAGGAGAAGGAGCCATATTTCTAGCTGGAGTGACGGGAGGATGGAGCCATACACAGAGGTAGAGAATATAAGAAGAGAAACAAGTTTGGGGTGGGAGATGAATTAAGTTTATATATAGTAAGTTTGAAATGCTTTGGGGACATCTAGGGAGAGTGTGATGCCCAGTTGGCTTCAAGTAACTGAAAGTACTATTTTAAACAAATTTAAAAAAAATAGGCAAGAAGTTGCTATTTTTTTATCCCATTGTCCTTAGTGGAAGGAATTTCATCAGGCTCATTGCCTCGGTTGAAAAATGGCTACTGCTTCAGGAGGCATTCTGTTAAATAATAAAGCAGAAGGAAGTGCTGCATCTGTTGTTTATTTTCAGGAAAGCAAACGCTTCCCTAGCCTCTTCCCTTGCCTTGATGGCTGCCCTCCCCAACCCCTGTTTTTTAACTTTTAAATACACATAGCATTTCAAGAACTAGTTAGTTGTATGAAATACTCTAGGTCAGAAGTATTTGGAAGCTGGGTAGGTGTGGGTGGCAAAAAAGTTGTATTTATTGGTGGGTGGACTTATACCGTCCCATGGTGAGGGTACCTGAGGGCCATACTGTACTTGACTCCATCCTACCTGCAGCAATAAAAATTTGGATATAGATCTCTTCCTCCTAAGTAAAGTGATACTTTCATTACAAATTATTTGTCGTGTTGGAGTTAAGAAAACGCTTTTTGGAAACAAAGGTTTTGAAAATGGACTCGGGACACCTAGAGGAGGAGAGTGATAAGAGTTTAACCCCTCATCTGATGTCCCTTATTCTTCCGCTTATTAGTGTCGATCTTGGTCTCATAACTTCTTTGAGCCCCAGTTAGCTTGTTTCTGAAACAGAGATAGTAATACCTACTGTACAAGTTAGTTATGAGATTTAAATGATACTGAGTGTATAAGCAGTGCAGAGTTCAGTATTCATTTTGTTACTTCTGGTAAGAAATAGCGAACCTCTGGGCCTCAATTTCTTTATAAACTAGACTGCTTTACTTTCTTTAACCTTCATATCAAAACAAATGCTCTATGCTATTTATAAGATACTTATAATTTTAATTTATTATTATTTTTTGGCTGCACCATGCAACTTATGGGATCTTAGTTTCCTGTCCTGGCCTGTGGTAGTGAAAGCGCCGAGTCCTAACTACTTGTCCTCCAGGGAATTCCCTATAAGGTATTTTTTAGTTAGTTTGGTTTTGTCTGTGTTGCCTTTATTTTTCAGAAATCAGAGAGCCTGTTTTTTTTGTGAGCCTAGTTCTTACTTTTTAAAAGACATCAAAGGATTTCACAGTTCAACCCAGTCATTGCTTATATGGGAGCTGAATTAGTCCCATAGAAGCTTTAAATTACAGGCCCAAGACCACTGACATCTAGAGGCAGAGTAGGGATAAGGACCCAGGTGTGTTGTGAGGAAAGGGTTCACTGAACCTTTCTGTTTCTGTGGATAAATGACCTTGGTTTAATTTTTAGCTGTGTTTCATGTGACACATAAAGGTGGAATGTCAGCAATATTACCAGCCAATATGGAGCATGGCAAAATGGTCCCTGACTTGTGAACTGCATGTGGAGTGGGAGTGAATACCTGGTAGGAGGATGTGGTACATTCTTCTAACTGAGCATGTCCCTTGATGGGTTGGGTCCCCTGGAAGCTATACCCATGAGACTCTTAAAAGATGGTATTGGTTCCTCTGTGGAGCTTAAGGTTTCCAAGCCAGGGTGGCTTCCACACCCCTCTATGAATTCTTGCACCCTTTTACCTGAGCAATCACGTGGTGGTGGTAGGAGGGAGAAGTGCAAAGACAGCAGCTCCTGGATTGCATGTTCTGCTGTCTGATACCCTGATAGGCTTTCCTGTCCTATAGCCTTCTGAGTGAACAGGTTACAGCTGTGGCCGGCTTAGGTCTTGTGAATTCCTTTAGTTGGAATCATCAGGGTAGTTCTTTTCATCTGTTTGGTTAGCCTTGACTTGAGATCAAGAGGCCATGAACAATCACACACAACAGATTTTCATCCTCTTTGATTTTTCTCAAAATATTCTTTAAACAATTTCTGGCTTATTTCCCTTCTTATGAGGAAGAGGTAAGATCTTGTTGTCACTCCACTAATCTTACCAGCACTACCACCCCTGTTGCTGGAATCTAGAATTACATTTTAGGTATGATAGTGGGTACAAGCTATAGAGATATTCTTATTTTTTCCGGGATTTTACAGTTGAAGTTATTGTTGTTCTACTAAAGAATATGGAACACAGTGGGAGGAGGGTGAACAAGACCAGCGACCCTTAAGCATTTGAGGACAGCTTGGTTTACATCCACAGTTGTGTTTAGTTCTTTTTCCCTAGTTAAGTATTTTAAGGTGATGATGAGTAGGTAAGTGTATGAAGTACTAGGCACAATATAAGCATTTGGTGGATATTAAAAAATTGAGTCTTTTTTCTAAACTGTAGTAGGACTTAAGTGACCAGGCATTCTGTTTTAGTGACATTTTTCTGTTTTTCAGTATCCTGTGCCTTGAAAAAGTTTGAAGCTCTTTGATGTTAACTTTGTAAGAATGCTTGTATGAAAAGTAATTTGACTGAACAGACTCTGGGCAACAGTTACGAAGGTTCTCTTATTTAGCCTATCTTTTGCATTTGATAACTTTTATGATGACCTCCATAATATTATAATGCTAAATATTTAAATAAACCTGTCACTTACAATGCCTAATATCTATCCTAGGAATTATAGCTTCATAATACATAGTAGATGTAGGTAAGAACAGACATTTCAGAGTAAAACTTAGAGTAATTGAAATATAAATGACCTATTTTGTGAATATGGAGGTTCTGTTTCCAGCACTAAGCTGACAGCATCAAGGTAAGGTACATCTTCATACATGATTGCCTGAATACAAAACATAGAACGTACAATAGCTTCCTAAGTATCTTGCCACCTCTCAATTGAAATACAAACCAGTTCTGACCATCCTACTGCTACTCAGTGTGGGAGCGTAGATTCCTAACCTCTGGACCACCAGGGAATTCCCTTTTTCATTTTTCATAGCATTTATCACCCTTCACATAACAATTTTAAATTCTGCTGGAATTTGAACTTTGTGAGGGCAAGGATCTTTATTTACTGATGTATTATAGTAATTTTGTTCCATTGTTAATATTATGGATATCTAGTAGAGATGTTAATGTCAACAGTATCTGGTAGAGATGTTAATAAAACTTCTTCCCCTTCTTTCTCCCCTCCTCCTCTCTTTTCCATTCTCTCCACAGTTCTGTTGTCTATTGCACGATACATCTTAGAGTCAGCTTAAAAAAAACCAAAAAAACCCAAAACCTACTTGTTTAACTTGGTTTAGAGATAAACATGGGTTTTAAATTACATTTTGCATCCTGGTCTCCTGAAGGAGAATCTGGCTTTCTTCTCAGTTTGCCTTTTCTTGAATAACTGATGCATCTCTAATGGAGAGAATTCATTTATAGCATGCGGATCCTTTGTTGTTGACGGAATTTTTCGTTGCTTTGTTATTAGAGAAGTGGGAGAAGATAAGATTGACATTTTGTTTTAAATATAATTCTGTCTATAGATAATTTTATGAACTTGTTTTTAAAAAAATAATTACAAATACACAATTTACTTGTTTCTTTCCCAGATTTATCTGTGAATTATATTATGATTTAGGAGTGTTAGAAAATGTGAAAACATCTTTTGCAGTAACAGTTTAGTTCACATTATAGAAGTGATTTTTGGTGTCCAGTTATCACTAACTGTGTCAAAAAAGTAAAATACAAGATCGTTTTCTCTTAATTAAAAATATGCAAAATAATTCTTCTTACTCACTACTTGGTGAACATTAGCTAGTAGTGGCAAAACTTATGGCCAACATTTTTTCTTGCTTCCATCTGCTCTGGCCAAGAGAGTTCATTTCCAGGACCACTTTGATATTTCTGTGACTTCATTGTTCTCTTTCTTTGTTGTTGTTGTTGTTTTTAATATTTTCTATTGCTATTTTTATAATCTCATGGTAAGTCATAAAAGTCATAAAGTTTTTTTATTTAGAACCTAAATTTTTAATCTTTCAGTACTATTCTTAACCCTTTTGTACTCTTTTACACTCTACAAGCAGTTATAAGTAGCTGATATTTATTAGTACTATTTCTGTGTGAAAACATCTTTAGAGATTTAATAGGATTGGTGCTGTCTTGTTTTTAAATCATAGTTGTTGTTTTTTTTCTTACAATAACCCAAACTATATGTTCATACTTGCTGTGAAGCTGTCTAGTGCTCACACAGTCTCAGCAGAGTGTAGTCTTGTAGAATAGCCTCGTTCTGCAGATGAGGACACTGAGGACTTGCTCATGGTTGTAAGTGTGTGACGTGAAGGACTTGTGTTCTGAAGTTCTGATTGAACTTCATTATTATGTATAGTGCCATATGAGATAATATGTTTGAATGCATTGGAAAATTACCTTCCCATAGAATGGTTACATAATTTTAGTGGAGCATGCTTGAGTAATTTATTTTTGCTTGGTCTGTTTACTTTATTTGGTTAAAAAAATGGTTTTCTTTTTAAATTTTGTTTAACCTAAAAGTGTTATGCTCTGTCCTCGATCAGTAGAATTTTGGATGGTCTTGGGCATTACTTCAGGGGCAAAAAGTGTTGCCTGTAGCCCTTTTTTTTGTATGTGTGTTTTGAATAAAGTTTTTGTGTAAACAGAAATACCCATTCATTTCTATATTGTCTGTGACTGCTTTGCACTGTAATAGCAGAGTTGAGTGTTTGTGAGAGACTGTGTGGTCCGCAAAACCAAAAATATTTACTTTCTGGCCATAGTGTCAACCTCTATACCATTGCATGACAGTGACTGGAAAGTCAGGTGGAACCTTTGTAGTATTCATAGAGTCTCTGTTGGTGCTTTATTGTAATTTGAGTGGTGGGCAGGGAGAGGAGTAGTGTTCTGTATTGAAGTAAATAAATTGAATTACCTAAGAAAGGTGGTCTTCTTTCTTTTCATGACCCCCTGGAGAGAGTGAGTGTGAAAAGTGTATATGTGTGTCCCTATTCCTGTGTTTGTGTGTCCTGAGTGGATCAGGCAGACAACACAGTGTATTTGCTGGTTTAAATGTTTCATTTTAAATTTGGTGAAATTGAAAGCAGTTTGGCAAACCAACATCAGATGAGAATTAGGCATATTTTAGAATTATGAATATGTAATTTATTTTATAGTATACTCAGAATGAATTATGTTAAAAGACAGCCCTGATTTCTTAAAGGGGTGTATTTCTGACTGCCATTCTGATAGAAACATGGTAGTTAAATGAACAATTTGTTTTAACTTACTGAAGGCAAAACATTTGTTGGTACTGTCTAGATTATACCTTAAGCTATATGTAAGGAAATACTCTTAAGATACACAAGAGTGACTCTTCTGAATCTGAGTAGAGATAGAAATGTAACATTTTAAAATTCTGAACCTAACATCTAATTTAATGTAAATATATTTTTTCTTTTTGTGTCTAGAGTACTTCAGAATGACAGTTTCATTTCAGTAATTATCTGCTGGCATGTTCTTAATTTTTAAAAAAAGTTAAGAAGCCTATTCCTTTCTATTACAGACTGAAAGTTGAAGACTTAGTTTTGAAGAGGCTCTGCTTCAGTGTGTGTTCATTGTCACTCCGTGTGGTCACCCTGGTTAAGATAACTGTCATGTTCATGCACACTGCAAATCTGTTGTAATTTAAGACTTTTATCCATCATTACTCTTTTTTGTGTGTGCATATAGTAATGCTCTTATATCAGCTCACAGAAGACAAAGCTGGACTCTACAGTCATATAGCACATAGCATAGCAGAATATGAATGGGCAGTTGGTGTCCTGCACAGAAGTTCGCAGCCAAGGGGACAAGTGGGTGCTGACATTCAGGCCACACTCTGTCAGCCAAGCCATTTCCCTGGTATTGGGACTGTGTCTTAGAGGAAAGGCCTCTTTACTTATATGTATTATTTTTAAATGATTTGAATTCTGTGCCAGGCACTGTTTAGCATTTTATAAATATTAAGTTTTTCAACTCTCATAACAGTTTATTTTACAGGTGAGGAAACTGAGGCACTGAGAGGTTAAGTACCTTGTCTTAGATCATCTAGCTGTAATTTCAGAGCTGTGTGATTCCACAGTTCAGGCTCTTAACTCTCTGTACTGTAATATGCCTTCTCTTTTTTTCTAATTTGTCCTGCTGGTGTCTAATTTGCGCAAAGGTGCTGCAGAGGTTATTGGTGGCCCTGATAGCATACTTGAATGAGTTGGAAGGAATTGGACAGGGCACACATACAACCCTGTATCATATCCCACTGTAATAACTTCCTTGCTGAGTGATAATCCAGGTTTTGTTTAAAAATTTCCATTGATTTGTAGAACAGTTTTTCATTAGAGTGAGCAGAAAAAATATCTTTCTATAACCTCTGTCTACTACTTAGCATTTTGTGACACAAAGCTGAGTCTCATTTGGTCTTTCGGTGTCTTTTTATCTAAATGTAGGTATCAGCAATGTTCCTTTTGTGCCTTGTTAAAAGATAATTCCTGTTTTGTGGTCTGTCTGGCTCTCTTTTCTGTTTGAGATGTCCTCATTATTATTGTCCTTTTCCTAATTCATTTTTGGGGAGAAGGATTGAGTTTATCATTTATCTTTTGTTTCTTTTGTTAATCTTAAAATCAATTTAATAAAACTTTTACTCAATGTAGTATGTTTCCCACTCCAGTTCTGAGAATGAGAGGACTCACTTTGCGATGCTAATGTTATTGAAAGAAGTGATCCCTCTGTGCTTTCCCCCTCCCACCCCCAGCCCCACAGATTAATAATTAGATTCTGACTAGTAAAACTCTCCATCCTGCCCTTTGCTGCCACGTAGTCCGGTGGTTCTCAACCCCATTGGAATCATCTGCAGGAGCTCTTATATTCAACGGATGTGCAGATTCTACCTTAGACCAGCTAAATCCAAGTGACGGACCCACTATGTCACAGGTTAGAATCTGGAAAGGTATTTCTGTAGGACAGAGTTAATCAAAGACCCAACATCCCTGACAAAGCTGTTCTCGTTTCTTCTGGGAATGGATTGTTCAGCAGGATTTTTGTGTTGTCTTAGCCTAATTAACTATTCAAATATTTTGGTATCTTGAATCAATTATTCAACCCTTGGGAAGAGTAAATAATCTAATAAGATTTGGAATTGTGTCAATTTTTTCTTCTAACTTGTTAAGTGCCAAGGTACCTACCTGTGTGGTCTTAGGGAAATTTGGAATACGGAACGTTTACTTGTTTTTTTCAGTCCCATTATTTCTTATATCCTTATGCTATTTCTGTTGCCTCCATTTACCTTTTACTTGTTTCTTCCTCCCAAACTACTTTAAAAAAAGATTTAGCTACTATCAGCTTTGTCTTAAGAAGAAAACAATGTCAGATCTGTCATATTTCTAAGGCATCTTAAGTTACAAGTTGTACCATTTAATTTAGTAACAGTTTTTTGGGGGGAAGGAAAAAATAAATTAGTTACAGTTACACAATGTTGATGTTCTCACCTTTTAAAACAGTAAATGACAATATTTATTCATACATCTAAAAATTTTTTTTAATTGGAGTATAGTTGATTTACAATGTTGTGTTAGTTTCTGCTGTACAACAAAGTGAATCAGCTATATGTATACGTATATCCCCTCCCTCTTGAATGTACCCCCCACCCCACCATCCTTACCCATCTAGGTCATCACAGAGTACCTAGCTGAACTCCCTGTGCTATACAGCACATTCCCACTAGCTATCTGTTTTACACATGGCAGTGTATATATGTCAATCCTAATCTCCCAATTCGTCCCACCTTCCCCTTCCCCCACTGTGTCAACATGTCTGTTCTCTACATCTGTGTCTCTATTCCTGCCCTGCTAATAGGTTCATCTGTACCATTTTTCTGGATTCCACATGTATGTGTTAATATACGATATTTGTTTTTCTCTTTCTGACTTCACTCTGTATGACAGACTCTAGGCCCATCCACATCTCTACAAATGACCCAATTTCATTCCTTTTTATGGCTGAGTAATATTCCATTTCATACATTTTTATATCACCTTTCTAGCATCACAACTTAAGTTTGAGTCTGAGCCTTTTCTCATATTCAGGTTCTCTACCATTGAAAGTTAGTGAACTAGAAGCCTTTGATGGGTGGATGTTAGTGCCTAAAAATAAATTTTACTTTTAATAACACTTGAAACTGCCCAAACCAACCTTTAATTAAAAAATCTCTGTGGCTTTGTGTGTTGTTTTTATTGTTTTTAATTGCATTGCTTACTTCCTGGCAGGCAAATTTTGGGGTCCTTGATAGTTTTTTGTCTTTTTCTGCACACTAGTGTTTTTCTGGTATAAATTTAATATAAAATTCAACCACATGTGATATTACCAGTGAAACTAACTCAACTGAAATAATAATTGGATGACTAGACACCAGTGCATGTTTAAATTTTTCTTTCTGTGGGTTTGTGGTCTTGTGTATTTTTTTATTTTTAGAAAATTTGGGATCATAATATACAACTTTTAAATTCGTTTTCTCTGAATCACTTAAATAACAAAGCGAAGTGAAAATCAGAGTCAGTGATGGCAGAGTTGTGTTTGACCTGACTGTTCTGCCTCTGAGCCTGATCTCAGGGTCATTTTTCTTAAGATAACCCTCTGTCCTTCCCCCTTTTCACTCACCTCATCTTTTGGCTGCCCAGAATATTATCTGTGTATATGATTCCGTGGGAAATGAGAATAGGGTGAGGAGAGTGCGAGATTTAATGCTTTAGAGCTTTGATGAATGTGTAGTATGTTACTTGAGATTGCCATGTTGTAGAAGGCAACTAACAAAGTCATTCTGTGTGAAGTGGATCAGTGGAATTGAGAAGATTCAGTTGAAACTTTGATTTACAATATATTCCTTTTAAAAAAGTTCCAGTTGGAGGTAATCACCATTTATTTATTGTGCTTTGAATCTTGTGCTAAGCAATTTAATTTGAACTTTATCTGTGACTTTTCTTTTGCCCAGAAGTTCACTTAACAAAAACCTTTCTAAGCAGGTTAATTATGATAGCATTGTTATGTTTTTCTCTTAATTCTTGAGATGATTTCCCCCCAATTCTCCAAATTTAAAAAATTCATTTGTAACTTCTGTTCCTTAGGGATACCAGGTACACATTCTTGACTTTGTTACTAACCACTAGGTTCTAGATTAGATTATGTCACTACTGTAAATTATAAGCAAATTTTTTTTTTGTTTGTACTTTTTTCTAGGGAAGGGGCTCATAATTCATTAGCTTTTTTTTTCTTTTGAATTTTATTTTATTTTTTTATACAGCAGGTTCTTATTAGGTATCTATTTTATACATATTAGTGTATACCCGTCAATCCCAATCTCCCAATTCATCCTACCAACACCCCCCACCCACCACCTGCTTTCCCCCCTTGGTGTCCGTACGTTTGTTCTCTACATCTGTGTGTCTATTTCTGCCTTGCAAACTGGTTTGTCTGTACCATTTTTCTTGATTCCACATATATGTGTTAATATACAATATTTGTTTTTCTCTTTCTGACTTAATTCACTCTGTATGACAGTCTCTAGGTCCATCCACGTCTCTACAGATGACCCAATTTCGTTCCTTTTTATGGCTGAGTAATATTCCATTGTATATACGTACCACATCTTTATCTGTTCGTCTGTCAATGGACATTTAGGTTGCTTCCATGACCTGGCTATTGTGAATAGTGCTGCAATGAACATTGGGGTGCATGTGTCTTTTTGAAATGTTGTTTTCTCTGGGCATATGCCCCGTAGTGGGATTGATGGGTCATAGGGTGATTCTATTTTTAATTTTTTAAGGAACCACCATACTGTTCTTCATAGTGGCTGTATCAATTTACATTCCCACCAACAGTGCAAGAGGGTTCCCTTTTCTCCACACCCTCTCCAGCATTTGTTGTTTGTAGATTTTCTGATGATACCCATTCTAACTGGTGTGAGGTGATACCTCATTGTAGTTTTGATTTGCATTTCTCTAATAATTAGTGAGGTTGAGCAGCTTTTCATGTGCTTCTGGCCATCTGTATGTCTTCTTTGGAGAAATGTCTATTTAGGTCTTCTACCCATTTTTGGATTGGGTTGTTTGTTTCTGTAATATTGAGCTGCATGAGTTGTTTATATATTTTGGAGATTAATCCCTTGTCCATTGATTCATTTGCAAATATTTTCTCCCATTCTGAGGGCTGTCTTTTCGTCTTGTTTATGGCTTCCTTTGCTGTGCAAAAGCTTGGAAGTTGAGGGTTGTCTTTTCGTCTTGTTTTTGGTTTCCTTTGCTGTGCAAAAGCTTTTAAGTTTCAGTAGGTCCCATTTGTTTATTTTTGTTTTTATTTGCATCACTCTAGGAGGTAGGTCAAAAAGGATCTTGCTGATTTATGTCCTAGAGTGTTCTGCCTGTGTTTTCCTCTAAGAGTTTTATAGTGTCTGGCCTTACATTTAGGTCTTTAATCCATTTTGAGTTTATTTTTGTGCATGGTGTTAGGGAGTGTTCTAATTTCATTCTTTTACATGTAGCTGTCCAGTTTTCCCAGCACCAGTTATTGAAGAGACTGTCTTTTCTCCGTTGTATATCCTTGCCTCCTTTGTCATAGATTAGTTGACCATAGGTGCATGGGGTTATATCTGGGCTTTCTATCTCTGGGCTTTCTGTCTTTTCTATTGATCTATATTTCTGTTTTTGTGTCAGTACCATATTGTCTTGATTACTGTAGCTTTGTAGTATAGTATGAAGTCAGGGCGTCTGATTCCTCCAGCTCTGCTTTTTTCCCCTCAGGATTGCTTTGGGTATTTGGGGTCTTTTGTGTCTCCATACAAATTTTAAGATTTTTTTGTTCTAATTCTGTAAAAAATGCCATTGGTAATTTGTTAGGGATTGCACTGAATCTGTAGATTGCTTTGGGTAGTATAGTCATTTGCACAATATTGATTCTTCCAGTCCAATTCATTAGCTTTTGAAAGAGATCTGTAAATCAAATAAATTTGCCTTTGGAGACTGCAGGGTAGTATGTTTGAAGATCAGTCAAAATATACTGTTGTGCTGTTTTATAGGATTTTTGCATCTTAAAAAAATCCTAATTATAGGTGGTAGATTTAAGGTGATGTCTGCTGAGATAGCAGTGTCAGTTTCTTTACTGAAAGATTAATACCTCATTTATTTTAGGTAAAATGTTCTGAAATACAGATTCTAAAAGCAAAGCTTTTTGTTTGGAGACAGAACCTAAGCCTACAAACATTTATTTCATCACAAGAAGTAAAGCACATGGGTTTAGTTTATGTAGTACACCAAGTAGTTGGTCGCTGTACACATTTTATAATGTGACTTATCATAGAGTTTTTTTTTTTTAATGGCAAAAGATCAACCTTTATTGGCCACTTTCTGGAAGTGATACTAAAATTATTGGTATAGCCAGGCTCTCCTAAGTATTTTAAAAAAACAAAACAGGATTCACTGTTGAGTTCCTCCTTATCATTGCTATGTATTTGTGTTGTAATTCAGTATCTACTGTGTTTTATTCTCGAATATTTATGTACCTATTCCCACACATTGAGATACTATATCATTTTGTCAATAAATGTATCTCAAGAACTGTGTATGCTCAGGGCACTATTCTTCTGTGGTGGGACAGCAAGATGAGCAGATTAGTCCCTGGCCTGGGGAGGTCTGATAGGGGAGGCATGGTGAGAGAATAAGGCATTGCAGAGCTGTGGTAAGAGAGACTGGTATTTCTCTCTCAGTGGGTGAGTAATCAAGGGAGGAAGCTGATTTAGGCTGAACCTTGAAAGAGGAGGTGGACTGGGTTTGTGGGTGGAGCCACAGTAGAAGGACATTTCTGGCAGAGCAATGAGCAGTGTCATGGCAGCCTAAGAGTGCAGAGAACAGAGAGGGTGATATGCTGCAGTGAGAGTACAGGAGGTTGAGCAAGTGAGATTATAAAGGCAGTTAAGGATACACATGGTTTTGGTTTTCGGACAATTTGAATCACTTTAGTACAAATAGCTTTAATATATATTCTATTGGATTATCTTAAATCACCTTAGATTTTTATAATTCCTTTGTAGAATGTATAATTTTATCTTTTAAAATTCAGATACTCATTTTATAAAGCTGAAGAATTGTGATGTATGCTTTAGTAATGCACTGCACAATGGCCAGGGCATAGGTAAATGGGTCGACTAGGAAAACATTAATACAGAAACCAAAATACAGCCCTGCATACGTTTTTTAAAGTTTCCTGGGAATTCCCTGGTGGTCCAGTGGTTAGGACTCCGCGTTTCCACTGCAGGGGGCATGGCTTTGATCCTTGCTTGGGGAACTAAGATCTGCAAGCCACACGGTGTGGCTGGGGGGAAAAGAATTCTCAGTTTTTCAGATTTTATTGTATGTGCAAATGGGCAGACCTATTGATACACCATTTTCCACAGATTTATTCACCCTTCAGATCCTAGAATCAGATATTTAATCCCTTCAATATTTATTAAATCACCTTTGTGGCCTTCTCCCATAAGGAGCTGTAGTCTAATAGGAAAAGCTGAATGAGTGAATGAATGAATGAGGAAAAGAAGGGAAGAGAAAATACGTTTAGAGATTAGAGACCTCTGTGAGAGTGATGAGAGAGGAACTCACCACAAAAAAGTAAGAGGAGAGAACCAGGGAGAGGAGGTAAAAGAAAGACTAGCAACTGGAATGATCTGATTTAGTATTCCCTAAGGTACGTGTGTGTAAGTTTGTGTGCGTACACAAAACAATAGTAGTGAAAACAAATATCCATTGAGGTACAGTGTGCAGTTACTCCATATACGTTCATTTGAGATTTTAAATATTAAATATAATTAATATTTAATATTGCAGTTAATTTGCACCTTCATTTGGCTGTGATGTCACAGTCATTTATAACATGTGGTATATAATGGTATTCAAAAGAGTTGGCGGTTCCACAGGGCAACAGTGGCACTCCCATTCATTCATTCCATTTCCGGGAATTGCCATGCAATTGAGCTTATTAATGTATGTTTACTTGTGTTTGATGATACAGATTTGTGGATTATATTATCCAGTTTTAACCGAACCCCACAAAACAGACTAATAATGTAAAGATTCCTGCAAAGAAACTGAATATAAGAAACATGAATAAGAATAGGAAACAAGAAAATGGTAGAGCTGATACTTAAACTGTTAGGATAAGCTTTTCATCTGCCATGATCTAATTATTTTAGAAGGTGGCTGAAAAAATTGGTGATTCTCAGGAAAGATACTTGACAGACAGGCATACGTTCACTATTAGTACTGATGAACCTTACTCTAAGACTAAATTGTGGCTTGAGATAGTAGTTAATATATAAACCATATAAAACCATCATGATTAAGAAGACATTTAAAAGTTAAGGACCTAGAATGTTATAAACAAGATTGTATCACTGTAAATATGTAAATTTATCTTTATTTTTTACTTCGGTTTTGTGTGTTTTAAAATGTATGAACTTGAGTAGCATATGTTAATTATTTATAAATAATTAGAATGAATGTATGCCAAACTACATAGCTTAGAGCTCAAAAATTCATGAAGACTTTATAGTAAAATAATGGATGTTCATAACAAATGACCCTGAGTTAGACAGAGCCTAGCAGTAATCTAGTTTTTATTTGAACTCAATCATGATGTCTGTAGGACATTTCCCCAATAGGTGCTAGAAAATATCTACTAACTACCTCACAAATGTTTTGTGCCAGAAAGCCTTGGGGCTCACTTACCTGTCTTGAAGCCCAAAAGGCTGGTGGAACATCGTATGTTGATATAGCTGTCTGTAATTCCAGTTATAAGTGTGTGGCGTGTTTAATAAATATTATTTTAATTCCTGGATCTTCTTACAGCTCAACTATCTGAAAGTTACATAGCAGCACTGAAGTTATTTTGTGTGGCCTTGGAGTTGGTAATGAGCACAAATGAGGGTTCCAGTCAATTAAAGATAAAATCAGAGAGGAGCAAATTTCAAGGGATTAAATTCTTTCTGTATTTATTCAGTGTATTTGCTTAGTTACCTTTTTAGTGTTACTGACTTAATTCACCTTTTTGGTGTACGAAGAAAAGTTCTTGCGTTTCTTTGTGTGGCATCAGCTTGTACTCCTGCAGAAAAATGCGCTCTACGCTTGCACACAGTGGGAGCTGCCCTGGTCAGTGTTCCACGTGAGAGTCGCCACTCTGACAGGGTTGTGAAAAACCACTTGTATATTTGCAAAAAAGGTTCTTGGAAAATAATGTACTGTGACTCAGCAATTGAGAAGACTGGGTAAACTCCGTAGAATATAAATTCTGAAGAGATAAGGTTTAATAAGTTTTGATTGAAATTGTTTCAAAACCAATTAGATATTTCTCTTTATTGTATTAAACAGAATATATAGCATATAAGTTTATACCATTCTTTACAGCTCTGATGATAGATTATGAACCTGCTATACTGGGCCCTATTGCAGTAGTATTTGCATGAGTTGAGTTGAATGGGGGTGAGTGCCTCCTTTATGCAAATTCTTCTCTTTTGAGTCTCATTCTGTTCATTGTGTCAACCTTTAAGGAATGTTTTAAAGATTCAGTGCCTGCCACATACTACACGCTCAAAAGTTGCTGCTGTTTATGACAGCAGTTGCTTAGGAGGAGAAAGATACTCACTGGTTGGGACCTTAAAGACGTAAATAGTATTTCATACATGTAAAATTTGGTATGGGAAATCTTTTAAACTGAATTTGTTTTAAGACACACTGAATATTTTACTTTGCTTTTTCTTAGCATCAGCAACAGCAATTTGTGATTGGCAGTACCAGACATTCAGTTGTACATCCCCACATCAATGCACTGCCAATGGTAAGAATTCCTCCTACTCTTTTTGTCAGAGCTTGTTTTAATTTCTGTTTTTATTATTCTCTTATTTTTAAGAATCTGTTAAGAATGTTGAACGTTTTTCAAAATTTGACAAAATACATGTGTTCTCAAACTGAAGAAATGTTTTAAAAAATACGTAATCTTTAAGGTACTTAAAATAATGTTTGATTATTTGGTGTTTTTTTTAAAAAGGCAGAACCTCTAATTTGAAGATTTCTGTTATCTTGGCTATGGTTATCAGAATGAAAAGTTATTATACAGTTATATATTTTAACATGTGGACTATATTTTGTGAATAAAATTTTCTCATTAAACTTAAGTTAGAGTGGCAGTAATGGCTTTTGTGTTTTTGTCCATCATCATATTGCATTTCTCCTAATATTCATAGTTAATGGGCAGTTAAATGGCTAAAATTCTACCTGTCTTTAGTTAGTGGATAATTTTCAGGAGAACCATTCTTATTTATTTAACAAGGTCATTTAGAATCCTTTCTCTGTGGAATGAAAATGTCCACTATGTTATACAGCAGCAAGACCACTGGACTCTGTGGGAATTGGGAGTTGCTCTCTGCTGCATATGTCTTGGATGACTTTTGGCAAGTACTCTTGTAAAATTTGGTGATAGAATTGGACTAAATTTCTAATGTTTATTCTAGCTATAGGCTAAGTGATCTCATCACTGTTCATTAGAATTCAGAACGATTTTTTTACCTTATAAAAAGTAATTCCTTATATAAATGGTATGGCCCTGTATTTGGGGCATCAATAAATAACAGGAGAATGAATTTTTATTTTTTTTGTTTTTTTAAAGAATTAATTGCTTAACAACAGTGTTTTCTATAGTGCATTATCAAAACTTTTAATTATTTTTACTTAAATTTTTATTTTAAATATTAAATCAGGGAGCTATAGAAACGGATTAAGGTTTATAGAATTTGGTGGGAAATTATAGATGCATGAGTCTCTGAAATAAAAAGTAGTAAAAATTAACTATAACCAGGATGAGTGAGATGTGAAAGTTATCTGTGAAAATATTCCTAGGAAATGATTCATTTTAAAGATGAACTTGTCAGTATGTCAATAAGATTTCCTCTGCCTAAATTATCTTCTGAATTCTTACTGCTGACAAGAAAACGACCTCTCCCCCTCTCCAACCTCCCTTTCTTCTCCCTTCCTCCTTCCCCCCAGTAGTTAATGGGGAATGTTGGGGAGAATAAGGAATTTTGTTCTGGCTTTACCTAGCACGAAGGATGACACCGTTCTTCATTAATATATGAAAATACTTGCTGGGTTCTTTATGGTACCTGGGTGACTCATTAACCATCATTAAATCTGCTGTTTCTTCTGGAGCACTACACTTTCTCACGTAAGCAGCTCATCTTAGGCATTTTGAGTATTTGGCTTTTTTGAAGTTCACGTTTGAAACCTGTGCATTTTTCTTGGTTGTTGGAGTCTTAAGCTATTTGTGGCACGTTTCCCCTGAGAAGTGAGTTGCACAGGCCTGTTGGGTGTCTGAGAGCCAAGTGCCATGCCACTGGCTCTCTCTTCTAAGTGCCTGTCCTCAGGTGACTTTGTAATGTGCCACTCACATAGCCTGCGTGTCGTTTTGTTTTGTTTGGGCAGCAGCTTGTAGACTGTATTTTAAATCAGATTATCTCAAACACATTTGCCATCACAGATGTTTATGTTAGTGTTAATTCTGTATATGTGGTAGTGTGAAAAATGAAGAAGGTCAAGATTACACAAATTTGCTTATAGTCTAGCTGTGGACATCAAAGCCATTTCTACACATTTGTAAGATGTGCTAGTAAGTTTATAGATATTGGGTTCAAAATGGTGGTTTTCCCATGAGCCTGAGCAGTGTAGTAGTGTTCGGGGTTAAATCTGTGCTGTGTACCATCTCACGTGTTTTTCTCTGGAAATGCCATAAAGGAATGCTCTGTGAAAAGTCGCCTCTGCCACCCCCCACACCCACTTCAACTTTGTTTTTCATATAAGAACCATGAATATTCTTTTTTTTGCCTCACTCTTCACTTGCCTAAGTGCAAGTTATTTTAACTCTCATAGCACCTTAAGTCACCATGATTTACAGCTACTTTTCAGTATAAATGTTTCATGCTACTTTCTGTAATTATCTTATTGCATTACTAGAACCCAGTGACCAGTAGGTGTATATTATTATTTAGTGTGAAAAATTTTAGATGTACACTAGAGAGAATGGCATGATGAACTCTCGCCCAGCTGCAGCATCACCAGCTTTGTTTCCTGTAACTGCTTTGCTCCCATGTTGTTATGCCTCGTTCTTCCCCACCCCCACCCCCATTTATTTTGGAGCCAATACATATGTCACATGATTACATTAATAAATATTTCAGTAGGTATCGATGGAAGATGTGGGCTTTTTAAAAGTATATACTACAGTACCATTATCCCACTTTAAAAATTGACAGTAATTTTTTTATTTGAAAAGGCATTTAAATATACTTTAAAAAATTATAGTAAAAAACACATAATGTAAAACTTACATTTTAACCATTTTTAAGTGTACTAACTGTACACTTAAGTGTAGTGTTAACTATATTCACATTGTTGTACAACAGATCTCTAAAAATTTTTTATCTTGCAAAACTGACTCTGTACTCTTTGAACAAAATCTCCTGTTGCTTCCTCTCCCCAGCCGCTGTCAACAATCATTTTACATTTTGTTTTCATGAGTTTGACGTTTTTAAGTATCTTACATAAGTGGAATTATACAGTATTTGTCTTTTGTCACTGGCTTATTTAACTTAGAGTAATGTTCTCTAGGTTTGTCTATGTTGTAGCTTATGACAGGATTTTCTACTTTTTAAAAGGTGGAATTTTTGTATGTATATATCATTTTCTTATTCATCTATCGATGAACATTTGGGTTACTTCCAACTTTGGCTATGGTGATGAATGCTGCAGTGAATATGAAAGTGCAAATATCTCTTTAAGATCCTGCTTTCAATTATTTTGGATAAATATCCAGAAGTGAGATTGCTAGGTCATATGATAATTCTAGTTTTAATTTTTTGAGGAAGCTCCATACGCTTTTCTAAAGTGGCTGCACCATTTTACATTCCCAACACTGATGCACAGGGTTCTGATTTCTCTACATTCTTGCCAGTACCTGTTATTTTCTGTGAGAGTTTTTGGCTGTTGTGAATGTTGGAGGGTTGGTTTGTTTCATTTTGGGGTAGTGAGCACTCTAATAATGGGTGTGAGGTGATGACAGTAATTTCTTAATATCACCATATATCCTTTTAGTTTGAGCTTTTACAGATTGACAACAAAATCCATACATTACATTTGGTTGCTACGTACAGCTTATGCTTTACCTCTTTATTATTTCCTTTTTATTTGTCTTGCAGGGTTTCCTCATTCTGTATTTTGAATTGCATCCCTGTAGTAAAATGCCTCTCTTTCGCTTGAATTTTTTAATTTAAAAGATTAATCTAATTCAGGTTTGGTTTTTTTTGTTTGTTTGTTTGTTTTGTTTTTTTGCATTATTTTGGAGTGGGAGTATTTTCCAATTTTCAAAGTGCTAAGTTGTTTCCTAGAAGGCTGGGAAAAGTAGACCAACAAAGACTTTTTAAAAAGTGTCTCTGTGAGCTTGGGGATTTAAATATTTGATATGTTATTGCATTGTAGTTTTTATTCTTATTCTTAGGATACTCGGGTTGTCTTGGCCAAAGGAGCCTTTTTAAATTGACTTCTGAATGTTTTTGACACAACTCTAGTAGTCTCTGATAGCTTCCTTGCTTTTTGGCATAACAAGATGTTCCTGAGCTCATCTTGCACATGTTCTTCCTTAGTCCCCAAATCAGCTGTGTCTCCAGAAAGTCCAGTTCCTTTTAGTGAAAGCAGTATGTAGAGCCACAGTCTAGTGCTAAGGGTATTCGTTGTTTCTGGATGTCTGGTATGTCTGTGATATATCTGATAAAAATGTTGGATTTAAATTTTTCCAACTTAAAAATTCTTTGATTTCAATATTTCCATCCTTTCTCATGCTGAAAAATCTCTTTTTCTAATGGTATTTACATAAACTTGTTTCTTTTGTATATTTATACTATATATAATGTTATATATATTTAACATAAATGTATAAAACAATATATTATTCAAAGGTATAAAATACAGAATATGTAAGATATAAATATGTAACTATATAAAATAAATATGAAATTATTGTACATAATATAATTTGTATCTTTATAAATATATTTTTATATATTTAAACCAGTACCACCAATATGATTACTGAAAACTGCTTTTTCTTTGGCCCATGACCCACTGGGGGTTTACATTCCCAGTATTTTGAAAGTACTCAGTAAATCCACTTGTATGATTTTTCTACCAACTTGGTACAGAATCAGGTCCATTTGTTTCATTGTATCTTTAATTTTTAGGATTTTAAAATATTGATTTAATCTTACTTACAATTTTATAGAAAACATTGATATTACTTCAAAGTGAAGTATGTACTTAGTTTCTTCTTCCCCTTATAGGTAACCAAGTTTAACTAGGTTGCTATTTTTAAAAATAAGCAAACCTATGTGTATATATATATAGTGAACATTTTTGAGATCACCTTATAGTAGTGTATAGAGTTAGTCCTTATTCTTTTTAATAGCTGTGGAGTAGTCCATTACATAGATGTAGCTTAGCTGTTTCACAAATGGCAGTTTCAGGTATGAGCATAAATGTTCATGTAATTTTGAGGCAGTTTGCCAAATTCTTTTCTGTAGGTTTTATGCCATCTTATATTTTTTCCAGCAATGTATGAGGGTGTCTGTTTTCCCACTTGTAAACAGTGTATAATCAGAACTTTTTGGATATATACATATTTAATCTGATAGTTGAGAAATGGTGTCTCGGTGTAGCTCTAATTTGCATCTTATGTGTTTTAGAACAATTTGTATGTTTTTTTTCTTTGAACTGTTCCAGAGATAGATTCTCATTTTCAAGAAATGTCTATCAACTTTGTTGACCAATCCCTTTAGGCCTCCTCTTTTCTCTTGTTCTAATTCTACAGTTGTCCCACAGCTTCTAAAACTTAATTTGGTTTAACAACAAGATTTTCCTGCTGAGAATAGAACCTCACTGAGCAGTTGTTTTAGGTTTGATTTCCGTGGAATCAGACCCTCGATTATAACCATTTTATTTGAAAGCTGAACCCAGGAAGTTCCTGTGGGGAAATGAGAAAAGGAAGATAAGGAGGCCAGTACAAGATGCCTTTGAGTAGGTTAATATTTTAGGCAGTTGGGACTCACAACTTTTGGGGACCTCTGGGAGCCAGTATGTAGAACATGCCTCTCAGCTGTTCCACTCATGGGTCAAGAAAGTTGGGGTGCTTTGTCCTCCAACTCCATTCCTTATTGGTGGAGTTATGCTTTGGGAAGGGCAGGGCATCAGCTCCTTAGAACTTCCCCTCTGACCTAACTGTGGCCAGAGATGACCCTCAGGTGTTTGCAGTAAGAAGCTGCCTAGTTCCTAAGGAAAACTGAGTGAACAGGGGTTATGGGCTGGACACTGCCAGCCTCTGTTGCATCGATGAATATTCTAGTCTACTGGCAACTGTATTTCTCAGTGTAAATTAGTAAATCATTCTTCTCATTCATAAATTGCTCTAGTGTATTTTGTTAACATCTGTTCTCCTAGAACTTGATTGTCCCAAGAAAACAGATAAAAGTAAATTATGGCTTGCCAGACTGAGGATAAGACCCCAGAGTTGTAATCCCACTAAGAGGTAACTCCCAGGAAGCAGTGTGGTGCGTATTGAGGAGCTAGTGATCTGTTCCCTTTTACTCTCCACTTCTCAAGTGTGTCATCTGTAAAATAATTTTTTCTGTTCACTGTAGAGAAGTTCATTGTCATTATTTATCATCTGTCTTTCACTGTCATGTACTTTTGAAGTGGTATTACTAAATGTGAAGCATGAATGGCACTGCCATATAGACAGGATTGTGTGAAGTATTTTATTTTGGTTGAGAATTTATGCCTCTGGAGAACTAATTTTCAAGTCAATAGTAAGAGGGTAACATTGAAAAGCTGTCTTAGTTTTGGGGATTTTTTTTTTTTTTTTCCTTTTAATGGATGGAGCTGAAAATAGCTACAGGCTGAATTTGTTTCAGAGGGGTTTATGCCTTTGCTTATGTCTGAGCAAGTATCCCTTTGAAAATGTATGGTTTATTTTCTATTAAAAACAAAACAAATGATAAGGTGAAAAGAGCAGAGCACATGCACATTGGAGTTGTAGTTAACTTGAATGCCTTCATCTTTACCATTGGATGTTTGTTGTGTGATGTGAGGCTGATACAACTGTCTAAACTGGAACCTGAGTGACTGTGGTTTCATTTGGAAGGCAAAGAAAGTGTGGATTCTTTCATGGATTTAATCCTTAAATTAAATGTGATAGTAGAACTTGTTATGGTGAGTTGATGTTGCTATTTAAAAATTGATCTTCATGCTTCAGATAACTTGGTGTCTGTTCTACAAGTTCTTAGTGTAGGCACCATGTAAGCAGAAATAAAATGTACCTCTCTTTCTGTCTCAGGGAACCCAAAATAAAGTGAGCAAGGACTTCCACCTACCTAGAGGGATGAATATTTGCTGGACCAGTGTTAAAACAAAAGGTGTCCTGTCATTGATTATTTTATGGCTTTATTTTTTTAAGTTTTTGCAACTTCTCACACTGACCTCACTCTGTTAAATTCAGTCTTAATAGGGTCTGACACATTTAGGATTGAGCTGCCTTGTCTAATATTAGCAATGTAGCCAAATTTGAAACTACAGGCCATATTTCATAGGTATATTGAAGCCATTTGGGGTCGTCTTCTCCTTGCTTTCTTTCATCAATCCATCCATCTTTCCAGGGGATAGCATTGCTTTTTTAAAAAATTTGAGTTTTAAGTTTTTGCTCCAAAGAAAAACTAACATACTGAAGTTTGGTATGTAAAAGACAGGAGTTTCCAAATTTAACAGATACTGTTTGTTTGCTTCTTCATGTTCTGTCCTTTTCTGTAAGCCAGTTAATTTCAGTCATATCTTTTGATTTTTCTCTTGGTTCTTTTTAACAGAGTTCCTTCATAATGCCTATTTTTTCTCCTACACTGTGATTACTATTTCCTCCTGTAAGGAGGATCTTTTTTTTCAGCGGCCATGGCTCACGGGCCCAGCCGCTCCGCGGCATGTGGGATCCTCCCAAACCGGGGCGCGAACCCGGTTCCCCTGCATCGGCAGGCGGACGCGCAACCGCTGCGCCACCAGGGAAGCCCGGAGGATCTTTTTTTTAAAAAAATGCTAACGTTCTTATTTTTCTACATATTATATATATATATATAAAGGACCATCTTGATTTGACATTCATTTCCAGTCAGATTTTAATGGAATCATTTTGAGTTCATTGTAATCTGATATTTAAAAAAAATGATTTAGAGCATAAGGGCTTATGAGTTTAGAACAGAGTACATAGAAACATATTTAAATGTGTAGGAGACACCAAGAGACATTTTGATTAGTTTAAAGTTTTTTGATATATGAAAAAGCAAATTAACATCAGACCAAAAATGGAAAGATGAGTGAGTGTTCTGAGAGAGAGAGTAGATATCTTATTTAAATGACTCTAACTCTGTGAGGTTGTTAATATTTCTGTTTTATAGATGAGGAGACCATCATTCTTGTTTATAATCACCTAGATAATAAATTGTAGAGTCTGAAGTCTGAATCAAGTCTGTTTTCACAGTTCTGTCCTCTCTTCTGAGAATGCGTATGTATTTCTGTTCTAATATGGAAATGATAGGAACTGTGACATGATGGAACTGGGGTGGGACTCTTGTTTCTTACAGAGATTGGTTATTGCCCTTTGTTTTACCTGAGGAACAATTAAGGAATAAAACTGTTGTAGAGTCTATTTAAAAAAAATTATATCCATGAAAAAAAAATAGGGGTTTCGGTATTTGCAGATTTACTTAAGCTTTTTGCTATTTTCATTCAGAGGAGGGTTTCAATATTTTGGCTGAAATTTCAGAAGCTAAATAAGTCACAGCAAAGCATCTGAATTGAATATTTTGTGTACTTTTAAAACATTTTGTGTATCCTTCACCAGTCTTTTAATTCATTTGATTGAGAAATGTATTTGTTTTATAAAGTCTTTTAATGTATTTCTTACATACTTTCCCCTCAGTTGTGGATAGGATAGAATAAACATTGGCTTTCATAAAAATAAATATTCAATACTTGTTAATTCATTTAT
The DNA here is from genome assembly GCF_002837175.3 of Physeter macrocephalus. Classification (NCBI taxonomy): domain Eukaryota; kingdom Metazoa; phylum Chordata; class Mammalia; order Artiodactyla; family Physeteridae; genus Physeter; species Physeter macrocephalus. The sequence goes on along the minus strand of NC_041214.2, from coordinate 70,427,175 downwards.
TTTGAAATATACATAAGCCATTTTTTTTTCTTTTACTGCAGTTTCTACCCATAGTAGAGATGGAACTTTATTTCAAAACCAGCCTTTCTCTGATTTGTCCTCCTGCCTGTACTATGGCAGATCTCATAACCATCAGTGGCATACAATTTTTGTGTGTGTATATATAAAGCAGATAAGTCATCGAGACACCTTGGGCCTTGTTTGTCATTGCCTCGCTTTCCCCTCCCCTCCCACCCCACAGCTGCACCTGCACTGGGTAATGTGGTGGCCACTATATGTGTAGCTGTTGAGCACTTGAAATAACGACTGGTTATAACTCAGATGTACTGGAAATATAAAATGTATGTTGGATTTTGAAGACAGTTTTGGTTTTTTGTTTTTTTTTTTTTTTGCAGTACGCGGGCCTCTCACTGTTGTGGCCTCTCCCGCTGCGGAGCACAGGCTCCGGACGCGCAGGCTCAGCGGCCATGGCTCACGGGCCCAGCCGCTCCGCAGCGTGTGGGATCTTTCCGGACCGGGGCACGAACCCGTGTCCCCTGCATTGGCAGGCAGACTCTCAACCACTGCGCCACCAGGAAAGCCCGAAGACAGTTTTTTTAAAAAGTGAAATCTCAGTCTTATACAGATTTCAAGAAATGATAATATTTGGATATATTGGATTAGATAAAAATACATTAGAATCAGTTGCCACCTATTTCTTTTTAAGTTTTTCATGTGGCTACTAGAAACTTAAAATTAAATATGTGGTTTGCATTGTGGCTTGCATTGTATGTCTGTTGACAGTGTTGTTCTATACCTTGCTGGTCATAGCTACCAGACCTAAAGATTCTCCTTGTCCGCCAGAAACAAGTAATTAGAGCAATGAAGAACTTAAGATCTGGGGAAAAGGGAATGACCCTCAGAGTTCCTAAAATAGATCATGGGACTACATTACAAAGCTAAGTAGGTTGTCATTATTTATAAAATGAGAACCCAAGGCTTATAGAAGTGATGCCAGATCACGTACTTTGTTATAGTAGAGCACCAGGACTTGAACCAGACCCCCTAATTTGTAGTCCAGCTTTCTTTTAAATTCTGTGTTATACAAACTGTATAGAATTTGAATATTCTTCAAAGGTGAATCATGAGTGCTTTCACAGGACCTCAAGAGGAGACAGAATAATAAGGATTAAGGCATCTTGGCTAGAGATCTCTAGGTTTTTTTTCCCACTATAGTTAAGAGTTAAAGGTACAAACTGAGGAAATTCTTCTTTTATTAAAATTAGATTTTTATTCTCATCTGTTTGTGTTAATCTCTTATTCAGGAAGATCAGTTATTCAATGTTTGCTCTGCTTTGTCTACACTTATTTTCTTGTCAAATCACTTTTCCCCTAGATTTTTCAGTTATACAGTTTCCGTTTGGTTCTTTTTATACTTTCTACTTCTGAGAAGTTCTGTCTTTACCATCATTTCAAGTGCCTACCTTTAGCCCATGGAGGATGGATAAAATAGCTGCCTTAACATCTTTGTTTGATATTTCTTACATCTAGATCATCTCAAGATTTGGCATCTGTTATTGTCTTTTTCTTTGAGAATTAGATTTTCTTGATTCTTTGTATGTTGAGTAATTTTTTATTGTATCCTCTCAGGAGATGATGATGATGATGACGATGATTTTTTATGTCTGTTTGAAAACAGACAGGTTCACTGGAAGTTCTGTTTGTGTCATGGACAGTGGTTCCACCGTGAGTTCAGTGTTCAAAACCTTTGCTCCGCTGCTTTGGGTCTACTCCTCATGTGCATCCCTCGGTGTTTGTGTGGGATGCTGACGGTGGCTCATATCTTCAGTTCTCAAAGCCTTTGCCTTTTTGAATGTGTTCTGCATCCACATCCTGGGATGAACTTGGGACCTGGGTTGATGTGTATACAGAATTACAGAATCCAGCTCCCAGAGGCCTCTTTTTCCTGGTTTAGTTTGTCTCTTTTGAATCAGGGGGACTGGCTCAATCAGGGTCTCGAGGGGAAAAAACATGAGAAAGGAGGTATGTCAATTACAGTCTTGAATAAGTGTGTTTTTGAGAATAGTAGGGGGTTATAATTCCAAAAAATGGAGTAGTGGCTCCTATAGGACAAATCCTCCCACAAATAGTGACTGCAATCTCTGGACAACATACAAAAAAAAAAAGTGTGAGGACACTGTAGAGCAAACAGAAAGAAGAAGAAACTGGTCTGGAGTGATATCTTAAAAGAAGGGAATGGCCTTTGGTGAGCTTCCCATTGCAGTGTTGTTTTTGTCAGAGGGCAGGCTCCTGTTGGCTGGTTTGCAGTCTTACTGGCTTGAGTTCAGAACTACCACAGTGGCTGCAGAGTAGTGGAGCCCAACAGGAGGAAGAGGGGGGAAGCCTAAGAAAGGAAAGAACCACAGAGGTCGAGTAAGTACCAAATTCTGTGTATAAACTGTCAAATATGGGGGCTGACCCCTAAACTGGAAACAGTCCAGGTATCTATCAACAAGAGAATAGATACACAAGCAGTGCTGTATTTGTATCACAGAGTTTATTGATCAGTAGAAAAGAGCAAACTATTGGTACCTGAAGCAATTTTGACTAATCTCTGAAACACTATGCTGAATGAATGTAGCCTTACATAAAACAGGACATAATGTACGATTCCATTTATAAGATGTACTAAAAACAGGCAAATACCTCTTGTGTATTGGGGTGGAGGGTGCAAAGCTAGTTAATGTTGGGGGGAAAAGTCATTGGCAGGGTTTAAAAATGGATGAATGGGTGCTGGGGACAGGGATTAAGTAGGAAAAGACATGTGGGAACTTTCTAGGGTGATGGTAGTATCGTATGTCCTGTTAGGGATTAGAGTTACTTGAGTTTATACATTTGTCAAAACTCATTGAATGGTACACCTTCTAAGTATCCATTGTATTTTGTTTGCATGAAATTTTTTAAGAGAAAAACCGTACTAAATACTTTATTATAGTTAATGATAGGCAATAATGAAGTTATATATGGGGGAAGTTTACTGATATCTGTAACTTTTTTTGAAATGCTTAAAAAATTAAGATTAATTAATAGATGTGGTAAAACAAGTAGAAGGAAGTGTTAATTTTAAAGTCTTGGTGATAGCTATGTGAATATTCTTTGTACAGTTCTTTCAGTTTTTCTGAATGTGAAATTTGCATAATGAACATTATATTGAATAAAAGATACTACTAGGCAGTGTATCTCTAAACTAGTTTCCTGCTGTTAGTATGTTGTTTTTAGTGGCTTTCATAAAAATTGATAATTTCTTTGAATTTCAAAAATAGGTTAAAGAGATTATCATTGACATTTTTCTGCCTATGCACTAAGCTCTGAACTGTTTAGGATGTAGAAAGATATAGAAGTAGAAATAAACAACTAAAGTGGGAAGACAAACATATCCACACAATAATTTGATTACTTCAGAGTGATATAGCAAAATCTCACTAAGATCATTTATAATACATAAATTCTGAGGGAATGGATACATAATTAGAGTATGATCAGAGTTAAATGTAATTAGTGGGAGATGGAATCCCTGGGGTTGCTTATTTTGAACAAGTTTTGAAAATGCTATTAGAGGAAATTATTAGATTCCCTTTCCATTCTTTTAATTGGCCAATTGTGGTTTATAAAGTATGGTTTAGTACACATTTTTTACTGTGTTGTATTCATCCTTCAGAAGAGGAATGCTACATGATTTTTATGCTAAAATTGTTAGCCAGATTGAATGATGAGAATTTATTTTAAAAAATAATCTGTATTTTAGGAATATGGTAATTGTATATTAATAAGCTGTTCTATTAAAAAGCAAATGATCATTGTTCCAGAATTTTCTAATTCTTTTATAGTTTTGAGAGATAAGTATAGTGCTATTAAAAAATATTGACATAATATCCAGTATTAAGTATAACCATTCTAAAATACTGATACAGGGCTTCCCTGGTGGCGCAGTGGTTGAGAGTCTGCCTGCCAATGCAGGGGACACGGGTTTGTGCCCCGGTCCGGGAAGATCCCACATGCCGCGGAGCGGCTGGGCCCGTGAGCCATGGCCACTGAGCCTGTGCTCCGCAACGGGAGAGGCCACAACAGTGAGAGGCCCGTGTACCGCAAAAAAAAAAAAATAATAATAATAAATAAATAAATAAAATACTGATTCATTTTTTATCCTTCAACTCTTCAGAAATCTATTCTGATAGACTGAATTTTTTCGATGTATATATCGGAATAAGTTATAAGTGGATAAAGATGAGAGAAAACTGAAATATTAAACTATAAATTGTAATTATGAAATGTGAGATTTTTTTAGCCATTAATTTGATTATCTCAGTTTCTTTTTATTGGCAGTTTTTTCTTCCCCAATCCTGAAATGAGAACTTTGAACAAAACTAGGCAGTTATTAAATACATTTTAGGAAATAAAAAGTTAAATGTAATTAATTGATGTTCAAATGGCTTGATAATTTCTATTGAGCAGAAATTAGTCAGGTTTGGACTTATTTTTGGTATTTTGTGTTTTTATTTTTCCAATTATATTGCAATAATAAAAAGAATAACCGTTTCTATTAAAACTTTCTCAAAGCAAATGTGCTGCAAAAAAAACCCTAACAAATAAAAAGCAAATGTGCTGCTGTTTTATGTGCAGCATCTAGCCATTTATAACTGTTCCTAGAATTTTGTATTATTGATCTCTAAATGAGGCGTTTTGGTCTTTGGGAAAATTGTACTGTATGCTGACTTATGTAAGTGGTAGGAAGAATAACAAATGTGCTTATGTTCTACAAATAGAAATTTAGTGAGGAACAATCCAGTGGGCTTCTTGCCAGATACCAACTAGTTATTTAAACATCAAATTCTCCTTTAACTGCTAATCTTGGTACCAACGCCTTCCCAAAGGACAATAATACTTTACCCAGTACAGTCAGCCAGTCCTGAATTTTTGAGGAGCTGATTTACATGTTTGATATTGGCTAAAAACAATACTGCTTATAGTAATCATTAGTAATAGTATTTTTATTACTAAATAAGCATAATGTTTAAGTGTCTCTGAAAAAGTCATGGGGGGAGGGGGAAGTGAGGTAATTGGAGTAATTGCTGAAAACAGCTTAGGCTCAAAATAGCACCCTAAAGTATGCTTCACATATCATACTGATTTCTACTGTGTGCAGCTAAGTGTAAGGTTATTTTAATCAACTCATTAGGGCTGTAAATCAAAATACCCAGATTAAAATCAAAAATATATTTCATGTGAGGGAAAATTTTGTTTCACAGATTTTCTGTCTCAGAGATACATGGATATCACAACTATTTTAAGACTAGCCAAGAACAAATTTCATTACCATCAAGACTGCTTTATTTTTGCCTTTGTTTCTACCAGCCAGAGAGAAATTTTATTTGTGATTCTGAATAACATATTAGGTATTATATTGCCAGGGTGAAATGTTCAAGTGAATAATTAATGGAATTGTGTGTATGCCAATTTATTTTGTAATCGCTATGTAATTTGCATAAAGTAAGCTTTAAAAACAAGTTTTTTCATTGATTTTCATTTTATCTTTAAATCCTTTAAAAGATATAGATTACGTCCTTTAAAAGAAGAGATTTTTGATAGATTCTTGATTGTAGAGATATGTTTATTCGTTCTCATATACCTAGAGTTTTAAAAGTCTGCCAGGTGAAAATCATAGCATTCACATAAATAAAAAAGTATAATATCAGCTGATCTATGAACTTAAAACTTAATTTATTAGACCCTGGATGATTAGCTAGGACCAGTCAGTTAATTACCTATATTTAGGAAATTGCAGTTAGGAAACCACAAATTTTTGAGGCACCAGAGCCTTTCTATTATTTGTTACTTATAGAAGCTTGATTTCTTTCAGTATAGAAAACTTAAACAAAAGATACTCTTCTCTTTTTATATTTCTGTGTGTCACCGGTGGAAAAAAATGTCATTTATTTCAAATTACCTTGTTGTCAGAAGAAGCCAGGTTCTATTTTGAGAGGTAACCAGGAAAGAAATTATTATGCATAGGGAAAAATACTCTCATTAACAAAGAAGGATATCATAGCATAATTATTGTTTTATTGCAACTAAAAGTAATTGTTTAATTTACTCTAATCATTTTTTGTGTCATTTTACTCTTTGTTCAGTTACTTAATTGTGGCAAGTTATGAGGCTTTTTATCACCTAAAGTAATTACTAGCCCAAAGGTGTTCCTGTACTGTTTCCAAGATTTACTTGGGCAGTCTGGCTGGTGAATAGGTTTTTTGAGGTCATAATTTGGTCACTCACTGCTAATGTAGTTCAGATGATAATGTTACTTACTAAGGTTGGTATATTATAAAAACCTTTCTGATAGTTAAAAGTTATGAAATAATTGCTTTCTGGAGTTCAATATTTGTGAAAATTGTTTTCATCCCTGTTCCACCTGCTGTTTGCAATGTTAACTTTACTGTTAACAAAAATCCTACATTTTTTTCCTTCTTCCTAAATTCATCTGTAGAATCCCTCAGTGTTAAAGCTAGAGGAGCCCTTTCAGGTTATCTAATTCAGCACCCTCATTTTACAGATGAGGAAACTGAGGCCTTGGACTAGAACAGAGGTCTCCTGACTCAGTCCAGGACTCTTTCTATAACATCATGCTGCCTGATATTTGTTTATGGAACTCGGCAACATCACATACAGGGTGAGCTGCTTTTTTTTTCCCCCAAATGAACGCACAAAGTAATTAGCTGCTCATCAGCTGCTGTTCATCATTCTTAACTTTATTTTCCTTTTTTACCCATACCTATTTTAATCCATAATATAGCCCAATTATTCATGACTATTTCGCTGCTACTTCTTCTTGGCATTTGACCATTATTTTTAAGAGCTAAACTCTTAGTAACAGGGTTTCTTATCAGTAACCACGGTAGCCTTACCAGGCACTATAGCAACAGTAGATTAAAATTCATAACAGGAACGATTTATGGAATCTTAGGTTTAGATTTTAAAAGTGAATTATAAGTAGGTAAGTACAGGAGTGTGTATATGAGATCTAAGAGCAGATGTGATACCAAATATGAAAGCAATTTTTTGGTGAAATAACAAAATGCCAAGAAATATTAGCCAACAGTGTGGCATGGTTGCAGTAAAATGCCTTGTCCTGTGAACTCATGGATTTAAACACAATTGTGTTTTAGATTATTGAATTATTTTCTGTATTGATGCACATATTGTCCCATTTTTGCCTACTGAGAGCCTCTTCAGGTTGGTTCCTATGTCCTTTAGATAAGACCTTAGGTTTAGGTAGCTGTCTTGCTTTTTGGTTTGACAAGGTATTACAGGTTTGTATGGTTTTCAAAGGTAACTCAAGGACTTCTAAGTTCTTGTAGTTAAGTTCAAGATTTATAAGTTTCTGTAGGACCAAAGTATCATTTCCACTCTTCGATTTTTTTTTTTTTTTTTTTTTTTTTGTGTG
>NC_041214.2:70413616-70419583 GCF_002837175.3 Physeter macrocephalus | reverse complement strand
CCCGTTGCGGAGCACAGGCTCCGGACGCGCAGGCTCAGCGGCCATGGCTCACGGGCCCAGCCGCTCCGCGGCATGTGGGATCCTCCTAGACCGGGGTGCGAACCCGGTTCCCCTGCATTGGCAGGCGGACGCGCAACCACTGCGCCACCAGGGAAGCCCCCACTCTTCGATTTTTAAAAAAGTTTTTTATAAACACTGTCCATCATTAATTTTGCTTTTTATGAAATTAGGAAAAAACAAAATCTTTCAGCTTAGACAAAATTAACATGCTTCTCTTGTATATATTTTTTAAAATCTCTTGTTTCATGTCACTGAAATAACCATAATGTTAACCTCTAGAATTTTAGGGTTAAACTAAAGCACTAATGCTCAACTATGAATGCTGGATAAGTTTGTTGGATTGGTAGAATACTGCCATCATAGTCATACCTTACATCACTTACATATGTACTATATATGTGTGTTACTGGAATTCTTTGACTGTTTAGCGATTTATCAGCCATTTTAAAGGGTCCCTACCCACCTGCCAGTTAACTAGTTGTGTTTTGTGTTTCAGGTGAACTAAACCAGAGGTCCAGAAATATTATGTGACAGTAGTTTTTCTGAAAAGATATCTGTGGGGAGAAGGATTGTAGGATGTTTTACTTTGACAAAGTCATAGAACATGAATTGTGCTTTGATTATATTTATTACACGAGAGCTATATTTTATGACTTATGAAGATATATATATATTTTATAGCTATTATGTGTTGAGTGCTAGAATATAAAGTACAGGCTGCCTTTTAAATGCTTATAATTTGGTAGTGACTAAAAAATCTAATATGCATAATAAAAGGTGATATAATAACAATGTTAACATGTAAATTATAAATTGGCTTTCCATGCACTCCTACCTACCTGTGAGGTTTGTAGATTAGATTTTATTTCTATTTTTCAGAACGAGAAACTGGGGCTCAGGGAAGTTAAATGACTTGATTTAATGTCTTAATGTCAAAAACAGTAGCATTTGAAAGAAAACAGCAACATTCTGATTTCTAGCCTAACAGTTGTTTTTAAACTACTGCCCAGTTTTGAAAAGGGTTTTTTTTTAAAGAAACAAAAAAAACAAAAAACTATGCTTTGGGGTACAGGTGGAAAGGAGGAAGCATCTTTTTCAAGGTTGGCGTTTGAATAGGCTTCATAAGGAGATGACATTTGAAGAACAGAAAAATTTCAACACTTGTAGTTGGAACAAAGCTTAAAAAGCAGAAATGTGGGAATTGGGGGGATGTTAGAATGGTACAAATATATTCACCTGAAGGTAGAGTACATTCAAGGAAGGTGCTGTACAGGTAGATGGATACTTTGAGACCATATGGAGAAGGAGAACTTAAATGCTTCGATAAACAATTTAGAGTTAATGTGGAAGCTAATAGATAGCAATGAATACATATGACATAATCAGGGTTATGTTTTATGCATAGATGTTAGAAGACAGTATGAAAAGACCTAGGAGACATTGAAGTTACTGTAGTAATACAGGTGGTAGGTACTGCAGAAAGGAAGGCATGGTTGAAAGTGGCGTTGTATAGGTAAGAGAAGATGGAATCCAAAGGATTGCAGGTAAAGGCTGAGACAGAAAATTGAATCCAATATAATATTAAAATTTAAAGTGTTGGTGAATGATGGAATTAGTGATAGTTAACAGGCAAGAGGAGAAACACGTTTGGGAGTATAGGGCATAAGTCGCCACCAATGATGCTGAGCGATGATATCTGAAAGGACGTAGATATTTGCACATCAGTCAGCTGGAACTGGAATGTTTGGAATGGGAAAGATGAGGGGATGTGTTAGAGAGTGGCATGCAATGGGAGAGATGGTGGTTTTGTAATTCTTTAGAGTGGATGAGGTCCTTAGTTGGGGTAGTAGAGTGAAGGTCAGAGAGCTAAAAAAGAAGTCAGCTGTACACGTTAGGGCAGGAAGAAAAATCAGTAAAAGAGATAGAAGAGGACAGAATCAGAAAGTCAAATGTTGGAAGTTTAAAAGATTTTTTATTTCAGTCTTCTCAAATGCTGGAAATGGCAAGGAGTGTGAAGTAATGAAAGTGTGAAGACCTGTTGAATTTTGAGTTGATTAGTAACAAAGTTATTAGAGTCCATAAAATTTTAACAATAACAAATGTTTTTCTTCTTTATATGTGTACATATATTCTTTTACTTAAATGCGTGGATATGCTTATACTTCTTGTTGTGTACTTTTTCCTTTTGCTCCCTCCTCCATCAGTTTATTGTTTTTTGATGACTTTATAATCCATGAATATTATGAATGTACCATGATCTTGTTTTGATACTCCCCTTTAATGGGCATTCACTGTATTTCCCCCCCCCCGCCGCCCCGCTTTGCCACTAAAAAAGTGTTCTTAAAATAAACATCCTTAGGAACTTGTGCTTTTATTTCTCTATGTTGTAGAGTATATGTATTAGTTGAACTGCGTGACATTGCAACTGTGTGACCATTGTAACAAACAAAAAAGGGAAATTCTTATGTTCCAGCCTAGTGTTTTTACTTTTACTAAAAAGGTGCCAAATTGTTTTCCAAAGGGTTTTTTTTTTTCACATTTCCTCTTGTACTATGTGACCTATCCCCACATTCCTGCCAGAAATAGACATTCTAGATCTTTTAAATTTTTACCAATTTTAATGAGTATAATTTTACTCCATGTTATTTGATATGTATTTTCTTGATATCTAGTGGATCTTTATGTACTCAGATATAGCTGTCTTTTCTTTTATAGTATTTGAGTTTCCAGTCTTGGTTAAAAAGATTTTTTTCCTGCTCTCTAGATTGGACATGTAGCCTCGATGTTTCGTTAAGATGTGTTGATATATGTGAAGTACCTGTGTATATGTACACACATACACATATATACACAAACATACACATTTATGTGCTTTAAATATTTTGGAATTAAGTTTTGTCTAGAGTAAAACATGTGGGCCCACTTTTATTTCTTTTCAAATGGATAGTTACTTGTGACAGCTCAAGTCTGCACAATAATGCAGCCTTTTCCTTTGTTCAGATCTTTGTATTTTTCAATTGAATATTATGTTTGGTCACATAAATCTGTGCCTTTTTTTTTTTTTTTTTTTTTTGTGGTATGTGGGCCTCCCTCCGCTGTGGCCTCTCCTGTTGCGGAGCACAGGCTCCGGACGCGCAGGCCTAGCGGCCATGGCTTCACGGGCCCAGCCGCTCCATGGCATGTGGGATCCTCCCAGGCCGGGGCGCGAACCCGGTTCCCCTGCATCGGCAGGTGGACGCACAACCACTGCGCCACCAGGGAAGCCCCTGTGCCTTTCTTGTTAGTTTCTTTTGTAAATATTTAATAGTTTTTTGCTCTTGTAAGTGGAATATTTATTTTCTCATCTGTATTTATAGGTGCTTATTACTGGGACAGAGAAAAGCTATTGTTTTTGTTAGCCACTGTATTAAATTCCTTTACAAAGGGCTAGTGATTTTACTAATTATATAGTATATGTAGAAGACCCAACAAATTACAGATTCAATGTTAGAGGCTATTTTTTCTCTTTTGTATCTTTTTCTACTATCTCCTCAGAGAGAGGCAGCACAAGGTAATAGGATGAATAAAAATAAAGATTTTTGAATTGAGCAAAAAATCAAGCAAGGTCTAATAACTTTTACCAAAGAAGTAAAGCCACCTGAGATTGAGGGGCTTTTAGTGAGGTAGGGTCCCTAAGAGAAGTTAAAATTTTTGGAAATCCATGATGGCAAATCTGATAAGGAAGTTAAAAACCTAATAAAATGATTGCCAAATAGCTCAGAGGTTGCAGAATGGTTTTAGACACAACATGGTTTGGAATTTACATAAGTTACAGTGCTTGAGTTGGAATTGGTAAGACTACGTGAGTTAAATGTCACAGTTCTTGAAATGTCTGATGAGTAGATTTGCATGAAAATGGAGGGAATGCAGATATAGTTCAGGAGGATGATATGGGATTGGAGGACGCTGAGAAGCATGAGTAACATGACGTTATCTTGAAAATCTGTTCAGTTAGAAACTGAGTAGAGATGGCAGACAGCAGAAGCAAGAAGAACTACAATTCTTTGGCCTGTGGAAGGAAAACCACATTCACAGAAAGATAGACAAAATGAAAAGGCAGAGGACTTTGTACCAGATGAAGGAACAAGGTAAAACCCCAGAAAAATAACAAATGAAGTGGACGTAGGCAACCTTCCAGAAAAAGAATTCAAAATAATGATAGGGAAGATGATCCAGGACCTCGGGAAAGGAGTGGAGGTAAAGATGGAGAAGATGCAAAAAAATATTTAACACAGACCTAGAAGAATTAAGGAACAAACACCTAGAAGAATTAAAGAACAAACAGAGATGAACAATACAATAATTGAAAACTACACTAGAAGGAATCAATACCAGAATAACTGAGGCAGAAGAATGGATAAGTGACCTGGAAGACACAGTGGTGGAATTCACTGTCATGGAACAGAGTAAAGAAAAAAGAATGAAAAGAAATGAAGACAGCCTAAGAGACCTCTGGGACAACACTAAATGCAACAACATTCACATTATAGGGGTCCCAGAAGGAGAAGAGAGAGAGAAAGGACCCGAGAAAATATTTGAAGAGATTAGAGTTGAAAACTTCCCTAAAATGAGAAAGCAAATAGCGACCCAAGTCCAGGAAGCACAGAGAGTCCCAGGCAGGATAAACCCAAGGAGAAACACACCGAGACACATAATAATCAAACTGACAAAAATTAAAGACAAATTATTGAAAGCAACAAGGGAAAAATGACAAATAACAGACAAGGGGACTCCCCTAAGGTTAACAGCTGATTTCTCAGCAGAAACTCTACAAGCCGGAAGGGAGTAGCATGATATATTTAAAGTGATGAAAGGGAAGAACCTAACACCAAGATTACTCTACCCGGCAAGGATCTCATTCAGATTTGACGGAGAAATCAAAAGCCTTACAGACAAGCAGAAGCTAAGAGAATTCAGCACCAGCAAACCAGCTCTACAACAAAAAGCAAAAGCTAAGAGAATTCAGCACCAGCAAACCAGCTCTACAACAAATGCTAAAGGAACTTCTCTAAGTGGGAAACACAAGAGAAGAAAAGGACCTACAAAAACAAATCCAAAACAATTAAGAAAATGGTAATAGGAACATACATATCTATCATTGCCTTAAACGTGAATGGATTAAATGCTCCAACAAAAAGACACAGGCTCACTGAATGGATACAGAAACAAGACCCATATATATTCTGTCTACAAGAGACCCATTTCAGACCTAGGGACACATACAGACTGAAAGGGGATGGAAAAAGATATTCCACGCAAATGGAAATCAAAAGAAAGCTGGAGTAGCAATACTCGTATCACGTAAGATAGACTTTAAAATAATGTTACAAGAGACAAGGAAGGACACTACATAATGATCAAGGGATCAATCCGAGAAGAAGATATAACAATTATAAATATATATGCACCTGACATAGGAGCACCTCAATACATAAGGCAACTGCTAACAGCTATAAAAGAGGAAATTGACAGTAACACAGTAATAGTGAGGGACTTAAACACCTCACTTACACCAATGGACAGATCATCCAGACAGAAAATTAATAAGGAAACACAAGCTTTAAATGACACAACAGACCAGATGGATTTAATTGGTACTTATAGGATTTTCCATATGAAAACAGAGGATTACACTTTCTTCTCAAATGCACACGGAACATTCACCGGGATTGATCACATCTTGGGTCAGAAATCAAGCCTCTGTAAATTTAGGAAAATTAAAATCATATCAAGCATCTGTTCTGACCAAAATGCCATGAGATTAGAAATCAATTACAGGGCAAAACAACGTAAAAAACACAAACACATGGAGGCTAAACAATATGTTACTAAATAACCAAGAGATCACTGAAGAAATCAAAGAGGAAA